>NC_043748.1:7023230-7323230 GCF_902148845.1 Salarias fasciatus | reverse complement strand
TAGTCCATAGGTGAGGGGTCGCGACTGGCCGTTTGTTCTTTCCAAAGAGGTCACAACCCACAGTGGCTGGGGAGCTGTGTTGTAATGAATAGGAGCCTTATATGCAATTCATCACCTTTTCTTTCAGACTTTCAAACTTTTACTTTGTTCTGTAATTTCATCAAGTTTTCTCAGAAGGAGAAAAAAAAATGCAGAAACCTGTCCGATCTTGACTTGTAGCGTCTTTCTTTATATGATAAATGACATGAAATATATATATTTTTTGTCATTCTCATCACACTTTCACTTTGAGAATGTCTTATTTCACCTTAAATGTCCGTTAAGGGTGTAAACAGTTGTTAGCTTCGCGTGAGAAAAGAAGATTCCTATTCCAACATGCGAATGGCAGACTGACGACGGCTGGCCTGCAGAGGGCTCCAGGCTGACTCATTCATCATGCAGACATGAGGCCACCGCTCCTGTCTGCACCATGAAGCAGACACACACTCATGCTCTCAAGTCAGACTCACTGAAAACTTTATTGCAATGTCTTTAATAGTATTGTTAACATCAGGAAGATCCTCGTGTATCTTCAGATTCCTCCGCGAGAAAAACACAGTTTGAAGTTAAACTGGACCCTTGGAGGGTGTGTGACATGTCAGGGACTGAGGACCTGGCTTGAATTGCTGAGTCATCACAGCGGCTCATATATAACACTTCACTACCTCAGTGTCTCGAAGGGAGATGACTCGATTCGCCCAAACATGAGCAATAAAACATTTTCTCAATTGTCCACTTAGACGTAGGATGTGTTGTTTGGGAGGGTTCAGACTTGTGAATTTGGTATGATCGCAAACATCAATTTTTATTGTAATATTATCATTTAAGTTTCATTCGTTGGAATTGTTTTCAGATTTGGGTGAGATTTAAAAGACTTTCACAGAATAATTTGAGTTTATTACAAAGACTGATCACTTCATACTGAGGTATTTCATTTGCTTGAATTAGGCCCTTTATTTTGAATCCATTTTTTTAGAGTCACCAAGAATGAACAAACCAAACTGTTGCTTTATTTCACATCTTATTGTGGGTTGCCTTTTTTTTTTTTTATTTCCAAGAACTATTAAATAACCCACACTCTTTCTTTCTATTCAAGTTATAATGATACAGTCGATGTGTCAGATTTTTCTCCCATGAGACTCCTTACGTATGTGATATCTTGTTGTAAAAATCTGTGTAGGCTTTCAGGGGATTTCTGTCCCTGATGTGTGTGTGGGAGTAGAGGAGGCAGAGA
The DNA here is from genome assembly GCF_902148845.1 of Salarias fasciatus. Lineage (NCBI taxonomy): Eukaryota > Metazoa > Chordata > Actinopteri > Blenniiformes > Blenniidae > Salarias > Salarias fasciatus. Next base: position 7,321,957 of record NC_043748.1, on the reverse strand, counting down.
GAGGAGTGACCACTGGGTGGAGCCTCCACATTGATGGTTGTGACAGTAAAGAGCATGAAGAGAGAAAGGAGGGAGAGGAGGCAGCGTGGAAGTGAGTAAGGCTCCTTCCCAAATGGACTGTGTCAGTGTCAGTGTGCTGTGAGCAGCCTGGGAGCTGAGAGCTGCGCCGCGCAGCTGAGAAAACTCGTCACTATCTCTTCCGGCCCGCCTGGAAGAGCCGGCTCCGTCCCTCTGCCTCTTGACATGTGGATGTTCGACTGACTGACATCAAGCGATTGGATCTAAAAGAAGAAGGAGAAGCTGCTGGATCTGGTTTCTGGTGAAGGGATATGAAGAGGAGCTCTTTGGAAACACTGTGAAAGTCACATTTTTGTGAGTTTATCATTCAGGTTAGCACTACAGCCTGCTGACTGCTCTGTGTTAAATGTTGGTGGATAATTGATCCGACGTTACGCTCCACGCATGTTTACGTAGTCTTTGGAACTGGCTGTTGTGAGACTTTGGACACATTGTATTGACTCTGTGACAAATTAAATCAGAAGCTGGAGGTTATACATGCGATGCAAATGATCGGTGGATGCCGTGCCGGTTGTTTGGCTGTTTTGTCTCCTGTGCCTGTCCTTCTCTCACCTTTGCTTGTGTTGTTGTCAGCACCGGTGAATACTGCTTCGGCGACTGACATGCGAGATGGTTGAGTACTTGTGAGGCGAGCTGATAACTGAGCAACAGGGGCTGTCAGAGAGAGTAGGACCTGTCTGCGTGAGTTAACGGGGACGTCCGAGGCTTTGTCATCATCTAATAAGTGACTCATACCAGTGAAGGATGATCAGTTCATCCAGACACAGAGGACTCGTAACCATTTACATAAGATGATTTGGGATTTTTGAGGAAAAAAAGAGATTACCAACAAGTAAATGCCGGGCCTGGAAAAGCAAAACCAAGAATGGCTAAGTCATCTGTGTGACTGTTTGGGCCTTCTGGAGGAATGAGACTGCTTGGAGACACAAAGGGAGAGCTGTGATCGTCCCACCACTCGTCCCACTGTCCCGGCTGAAACACAGGGCTTCTTCTGCTGCTACCTCCCCGGTCTCAGTCCCCACTCACCCCCCTCCTACCCGCAGGCCAGGTCAGGTTGGATGCTTCGTGGTCCACAACTGATGCTTCTTTTTAATCTAGCGTGTTTTGTAGCAGATCAGAAGGTCAAAGATCTTCAGGGCAACCACATTAAAGACTGACATTCCTCTGCTCGGCTTTGTTACATTAGGCCAGGCTTAAGAGCTGAAGGTTTCTGTGTGTAGGAGTGGAGAGGTGGGGGCTGGGGGGGGGAGGGGGTGTGCTTAAGGGGTTCAAATATATGTATGTATGAATGAGAGTACCCTTGGGATTTACTGTTGTAATGAGATTCAGGCTCAGATGGGAGATCAGTGGATGAGACGGTCACATTTCAAATCACCCTTTTCATGTTGCTGAAGCAGACGGCACCAAGAAAGATCAGAAAGCTTAGAAGCACTTAATAGGTGCGTGCGCGCGTGTGTGTGTATGTGTGTACACACCCAACCCCACAAACGTGATCGATTGTGTGTGTGTGTTGGGCGCTGAATACATTAAACCTCATCATGAAGTGGACTGCTTCTTGTTACTGTTGGGCCTTTTATTGGTTCAGGCTAAAGGTTGATTGATTGAAGCCCATAGGGACATCAGGAGGTTGAAGGTGGGATGTAGGCTGTTCGAAAGAGAATTTCTACAAGTGTAAGGACCAGAGAGGTTGAGCGAGACCTGTGAACACAGAACCTGTTATGGATCATGTATGGCAACGTCATTACCAGTCACTACGTGGATTTCTTCCAAATCAAATGTTCCCAGTCACTTCACAGAAATACGCGCGTCTCTCTTAACTGTAGGTACTGTTATGTACACACAGATGTCCCGTCTGCTGCGCTGAAGCCGCAAGCTTTGGTGTAAAATGTCTACGGTTCATAGAATCCATCAGGATGGAAATCACAACATGTGACTTGTTCCATGTACTCTACAGGAGAGGTAGTGAAGATAAGGGAAAGTATTTGGTGAATGTGTGAATTTTTTTTTCTGTCCCTTCTATGCTGAGAGGGACTCCCTAAATTGGGTCACATCTGCAGGGAGGAGGGGGGCTTAGAGATCCTGAGAGCACTTAAATTTCTAATTTCCTTATTTTCCAAGGAGAGTTCTTCAGTGATCTGGGTGGAAATGAGACGTCTGCCTCTTCTGCCAGGATGGCAGTCAGGATGTGTATTAGTTGGCTCTGCCGCTGTGGGAGAGGGAGATATAATTGGTATCTCCCTTGATGTCACTTCCCCAGAGTGCTCTGCTGACCCAGCCCTCACTAAAAACTGCTTCACCCATCCAGGAATACTGCCGTCACTTTCGAATAGAAAGGACACAGGTACTGCTGACTGGGGACCCAATGCATCAAAATGTAAAAGAGGAAAGTATGGACAATACTGAATGTGGCAGATTCCACTGAGCCAGGAATGGATATCAGTATTATTCTGAAATGGAGATTTATGAGAGTTTTTAAGTCATAACCTTAGATCAGAAAGCAGCCAGCAGTAATGAGGGCCCGGCTACAGCAGAACCCTGATTATACTATCCCAGATCTACCAAAAAAGAGAAATTCTGTCACTTGGTTACTACGTTCTCATATCGCTCGGCTCTATTTTGGTCTCAGGAAATGCTTTATTAAAGCCTTATTAGACTGAAGTCCGTTGGCATAAAGGGTTATCTTTAAAATGTCATAGTTTTTTTTTTTTTTGTCTATTAAGTGTTCTGAATGGTGCAGCAAGAGCTGGAAAAGGTCAACAGTGATTTGAGTGGCAGTTTTGCAGCTATTTTACTGTAATTGTTTCTGTCTGACTATCAAAGCCCGGACAGTTTCCGTCAGATGGCGTTAGCGTTGAAAACGCGAGTTGTTGAGTCTTGACACCGTGCCAAGTACATCAGGAGGTGCACTGCGTCTGCCCTGGGCACCGGCACGTGGGTGTTATGCATGGGTGTGCATATGCATGTGCATGCAACTGAAACCCGTTTTATGAGCACAAATGCTGTCCGTGCTCGCACGCCTCCACGTGTGCATGGGCATAATTCCTGTGAATGGCACTTTTTCCAGGCAGTGCCAGTTCCTGAAGGAGGACAGTTGTGGGTGGACTGTGTTTCTTTTTCACTCTGTTGAGAGCACTTCAGGCAGTCTTACCACCACGAGGTCTTTTGCACCAAAGACGGTCTTTAAGTTTTAGATGAGATGGAAAGGGAGTGATTTACCTTTCATTATATTAACTTTAGATGTTATTTTCTTTTCTGTAAACTTTGTCATTCCTTTGTCACGGGCATCGTTTGGGTCTTTCCCGCGTCTTATTGAGTGGTCTTATTGACAGTAAGGTCAGGAAGGGAGAAACAGTTGAATGCTGTTCAGTCTTTGAATAATGGCATCAGTCGATGTATGCAGGGAGTGGCAGGACAGTCCTTGGACTGAAAAAAAAACACAAAAAAAAACGATTACCCTTTGATTGCATGATCTGGATGCCATCATGAATCTGTCACACTAATTTTATACAAGCTTCTGGTTTCCTCAAATGATCACTCTGCTCAGTCACTCTTCTTGTCTTCTCGTTGGAGTCAAATTATAGTCCTCTCTCATCAGTCCGTCTCTTTTCAGTCCTCTTCTAAACCCAGAACGCTGTGGTTGTTCGGTGTTGTGATCGTCTTGTGCTGTGGCTCCCTTCCGGGTCTGTAAGCAGCCCAGCCTGACATCACGTCTCCAGAAAGAGGAGTGAACTTCCTGCTTTCAGCTCATCCTCCCTTCAGCTCCTGTTTGTTTTGCTGAACTGCTGAATGCAGTGCAGTTCTGGGTTCTCTCAACATGACATTAACTCACCGAGTCGATTGCGGTGCAGGTTCAATAAAAGCAAAAGGCCCGTTGGTTCAGACATGTGAGCGCCTCTTGTACATCCTCCATCTGGATACTGATGCATCCACATGTTGCTGTTGTGAGGGCATGTTGGGGTATCTGTCTTGACTGTCCTGTTAGCTCCCCCTCAGAAATGAGCCCGGCTGTGCAGACTGAGGTTTCCATGGATACTTTAGCCGCTCGGTGTAGATGCTGCGGGTTTGCGGGCGATACCGTGCGCTGTAAGGTGTGATGTGTGAAAGGTCAACCCCTGGTGGACGGCCCTGCTCCCCCAGCTGTCTGAAAACCAAGGAGGAAGACAACGTGGCTTTGTTTTGGTTCTGCGAGACTTCTGTTATTGGCTTTTATCATCTTGATAAACACTGTTAAATATCATGAGACGTTTAGGTGCACGTGCGATTTGTTGTTCATTTCACAACAGGTTTTTTTCAGTCACAATATTACCTCTGAACTGACGATGCAATGTTGTCGTCTGGATGAAAATGTTAATTTTCAGTAAAAAATAAATTCACTTTGGACATGTGAAGTCTCTAAAGTGCTACAGCTCATATAAAAGCTTGTCTTCCCCTTTTCACCTTCTATTACTTTAAAGCAGTCGTCCTCAGTTTGGAGAGATCCAGCAAATCAACCCATCTGCTCTGTGCTCCCGAGGCAATTAAAGCAGGTTATGGGACAAAGGTTGCTTTGGTCGCTGTTGGGAGAATAAAAGCAAGAGCTTCATGTGCGAAATACTGAATTAATTGTCATACTGCATAAAGATTTTCTTGTAATTGCTTAACAGCTCACTTTGCAGTGAGCAGTCTTACGCTTCATTTGCTGTTCATAATGTTTAGCTATTGAGCTAAATGTCGAAGCAGGTTTTTTTTTTTTTCTTTTTAAAGTGGGGACTTTCTGGAAGAAAGGAGAGAAAACACAAAGGTGCAAATGTTTCCAGTGCATTCATTAAGGAAATGAAACTGAGACTGTGCTTTGACTGCTGTTATGACTGGAGTGCTGATCCTGCTGGCTCGACTTTGTGCTTTCGGTGCAGCTTGGGTCTGCACGCACACACGCACACACACAAACACACACACACACACAAGCACACTGTCCATCAACCGGGACAAACCGCTCACCCCTCAGTCCTTGGCAAAGACAAAGCTAATTATAACTACCTTTTGTGTGAGTGACGGAGGACTGGCAGCGCTGGGAGACCTGTCACGTTTGTGCTGCTCAGGCTCTGATGCTCAGGTCGTTTTGAGCTTTTTATTTTCCCCCATTTAGTCCCACAAGTGAAGTCCTGTTAAGGTCACTGTGAGTGTCGGTATGTTTTCATGCTTTTCACAAAGAAAAGAAAATCTCATCTGCTTTAAAAAGTGTTTTTTCGTTGCACGCTTTGGATGCGTCTTACAGCTGCTGACATTCAGTCACCTCTTGATCGGAGGGCGTATGAGACATTATAGGGCTATTTCTGTGCTCCAGGATTCTCGGTGGGATGTGCTTCACATATAGGGGCTGCATCGAAAGGGTATAGGTGTCTTAACCCTCCATCTCTTCTTTCATCCTTCCCCAGTGCCAGACGACCTCACCCCGGAGGAGCAGCAGGAGCTGGAAAATATCCGCCGGCGCAAGCAGGAGCTGCTGGAGGACATTCAGGTAATGCTGGAAGGTGATATGTAGTCTATTAGGAATCTTTGAAATAAACAAGAAGCAAAGGAGATCCAAAAAAAATCACTGGTATTAGTATTTTATATGAAACGTGTGCTCGTGCTGGGTCAACAGCTGCAGCTCCTCTGCTTTTTGATTAAACATTTACCTCCAGTCCAGTGCAAATTCCAAGAGGTCCTTTGAACATTTCACCCCAAGTGGAATTTTAGGTATTTCCTGTAAAGCCACTTCCTGACTAAACCAATTCTATTTGTTGTTTAGGAGTCAGTATTTTGCAGGTTTTCTATGTCAACAGAGAGCCGTACTCTTGCGAACATGTTGCCATCTGCTTAGATCAATTATCAAATGTAACATAGGATGGAAAAGCAAGACCAGCAAGTATATAAAGCTAAAAATCTGATTATGCTTTTAGAATTACGTGCGTGTAAGCAGCCAGGAGAATATCCCTCCTGATTTCCAAACAGAGCCGGGATTCAAATCGGCACTGCTAGATTTCCCTAAAGTGGTTTATTTGATTCCTGTTGGCCGGAGCGCCGCGCTCGGCTCAGCCCCGTCACTCAATAACCAGCAGTGATAAGCAGATCCCTCACAGGGGCGACAGGCAAAGGTAAACTGCATTTCCCAGTGGATGATTTAGCTCTCCGAGTCCGGGGGTGCGATCTGTCACACTCTTTTATGAGCCGGGACCCCCCCCCCCCCCCCCCCCTTCACCTTTCCGTGACCACTGCTGGTGCTGCTCCTGTCGCCTCTCCTTCACTTCCTCGCTGGCCTGCACACTGAAGCCCCCCCTCACCCTCCAGACTCCCACCCCCTCCTCCACCGCCACCACCCTCTATTCTGCGTGACCAGTCTTTGTTTGCGGATGCAAGCATCTGAGGAATGTGTTGTGACTGTGCAGGCCTTGAAAACACAGATGTTCCCTTTGTGGTTTATCTTTTAGTAAGCTGGTGTTGTGCTCGTGAAATGATAAACTGAAGCTCAATACAGAGACTCGACAAGCCTACATTTTTCTTGAAGCCTCTCTTGAGAAGCGGTGCTCAAACTGAGAGTGTATTCTGGACTCTTTTTTTTTTTTTTTCTTTTTTTTTTATGCTATGGTCTATTATTCCACACTTTCATCAAGCTGATGTCACCCTCCTCATCCTCTTCCATCTGCAAAGCTCTTACGGCGCCAATCTGGCACCGGCGGGCCTGGTTTGATCGACTAAATCTGCCTCTTAGGCCATTAATCACTAAAATGCCACACAAACTATAATCCACTTTTTTTTCTTTTTTTTTTAACTCCATTTGCATCGAGGTCCTGAATGGATTCCATTTATGTTTGGTTTGCTTGTCCCTGTGTACTTTCCTCCAGAAAATCCCCATATCACACAGTTTCTGTTAACGTAGTTATCGTGGCAGTTCTGTTTTCACTTGCATTTTCATGTTATATAGTAAAAAAAATACCTGATGTGATTTTTTTTTTTTTTTTAAACACCAATGCTTTGCATGTAGTTTGTGTTCTTGGCACCTTTACTCTCCTCAGCAGTGTCTGGAAGATTGGTGGGTGAAGCTGCTTGCTCTCATGTCCGTATCTGAAAGTACGATTTGTTTTTCCTCTGCAGCGGCTGAAGGATGAGATAGCAGAGGTGACCACTGAGATCGAGAACCTGGGTTCCACCGAGGAGAGGTAAAGCACCGGCACCCAACTCTCCGACACGTTTCGCCCTCCCCGTTTCGGCTAAGTTGGCTTGTTGCTTTCCTCCTATTAACTTAGCAAATGAAGCTGTCAATTATTCATGTTTGATGGCCGAGCCGGGCCTCCCATCATACCAAATACCCTCCCCAAATTGTCTGTGCTTTTAAGGCGGTTTAAATGTTTCATCAGGCACACCCCCATGATGGGAGGCCTCATTGAATAATGCAGTGGGTGTGCGGGCAGAAGCAGACAATGGAAGGTCTCGGGAGAGGCTCTGCTCTGGTTTAGTCTACTCAAGTGGATAGGGATCCCATCAGCTCCCGAAAATTTCTCAAGCACACTTTACATGCCTGTAAAGCCCATTAAGATTCATCGCGCCTTGTTGTGATCAGATTTTCCTCTCATACGTAGCTGTATAAGATTATCCCTCTGTTGTGTTGCGTAGGAGAAAAGTTAAGACTGCTGGGTCCCAATAACTGGGGGATAGAGATGTAACCATGGCGATGCAGAGTACACTCTGACCTCTGAATTACTCAAGGCCTGAGAAATGAGACATTCCCATATGCAGCCTAACCTTTTAACATCTCTGCCTGATCAATGCTTTGTCATCTCCACCGAGGAGGAAGGCCGGCCGGCCCCTCTGAATGAAAAGGCTCTGAATACATTTGCTGCAGCGATTTGATCCCGATGAAGGAGTCTGACGGTGGAAATGCAGTTTGTTGGCATACCGTGCGACTTGCAGGAGTAGTGAGTGTTCAGAAAGTCACAGATCAAATAATTCCTTTTCTTCCTAAGCAGGGCGTCTCTAGGTTCTGTTCCCTATCTGTCCACATGTTGAAGTGTCCTTGAGCAAGACACTGAACCCCAAATTGCTCCCAGGGGATTTACTGACCGCCTTGCATGGCGGCCGCCCTCCATATGTGTGTATGTGTGTGTGGGGATGGGTGAGCGTAATTGACAATGAAAAGTGCTTTGGGGACTGTTGAAATGGTGGGAAAGCGCTAGATAAGTGAAATCCACTTAGTTTTTTTCTGCTTAAGTGATTTTGAAAAATTTACACAAAAAATAATGACACTACATTTCCAGATTTGACATCTGTTTTTTTTTTTATAGCTTAGTATTATCTGCATTACATTCTGCCAAGCAATTTATACTTTGACTCACTTTCAAAGGACATTTAGATCTTTTTCTGTCAATAAACCAAATGATGATTTTTATTTTATTTTTTTTTAGCCAAGAATCATATTTATCTGTTTGCCTATTTCAATAAAAATGCTTTCGTAAATTAGTTATCCAGTCATGCTGTCACACCAAGGCTATATTGAGTTTTTTTTGTTGTTGTTGTTGTTGTTGTTTTGTTTTTGTTTTTGTTTTTTTGCAATGTGCATACACTTCACTAACGGCTACAAATAATAAAATTGTACGTTTTGACTTCTCAGGAAAAATATGCAGAGGAATAAACAGGTGGCGATGGGCCGGAAGAAGTTTAACATGGACCCCAAAAAGGTAGGCAGCAGAAACTGTAGCGGCTCCTCAGCCATGCTGTACACTTCTTCCCACATGTGGCGCCTAACCTGCCGTGTTTCTCAGGGAATCGGATTCCTGATCGAGAATGACCTGCTGAAGAACACCAGCGACGACATCGCTCAGTTCCTCTACAAAGGCGAGGGGCTCAACAAAACGGCCATCGGAGATTACCTCGGAGAGAGGTTGGAATAAACATTTCGGTTCTCCGTCAAACCCTCTCCCTCATATTCCTGATTGCCAGCGCCCATCCATGCGGTTGATAAATGCGTCGGACGGAGAGTGCATAGTTTCCCTCTTGCTCCGCTTCCTCTCGGTCAGGCCCACGCCCATCCTTTCCCAAACACACTTTATTGGTTCCACATTTAGACTCCTCAAGACAATGTCCGCTACTCGATCGCATCCATCTGTCGCTGATTATCTCACTCGTTCCTGAGTAACGTGACCGGGAGCCTCACCACGCAGGAATGCATGCGTTTAAAGAGCGGTTGAAGATAACGCCGGAGAGCTGGGATCAGCGTGAATACGTCATACAGGAAATGGCGGCGGGACGAGTTCTGCGCCCAGCTCGGGGTACGGTGGAGGCAGACCGCGCCGCCGTCAGGGCGTGGTCCGGAGCGCACGCCGCTCTGATGGATGCTTTCCGTTTGAGCGCGAGGCTCTGCCCGTGAAGTTCAGTGAGATGTGAGTGGTCATCTGTCCGCTTGAAGTGATGGCGACTAATCTCCAAAGAGGCTCCCTGTAGTCCCCCGGGGCAGATCAGTTACCCTGAAGGGCGGAAAGGTCGAAGATGATGTCATGATATAGATGATAAATAGACGGGGACGGGGACGGGGGGGGGGGGGGGGGGGGGGGGGGGGTGCTCTCCTCTCGTGGGCGTGTATCTGATATATCACTGAACCACGTGAGCCGCATCGCAAACCTCTTCAAGCACAATGAACGGTGAACTACATTAGAAAATCTAGTAGAATAATGGTGTCATTTGTTTTCTTGACCCAGAATATCTCACATGTGTACTAATGAGAAACTTTCCCACCGTTTGTAGAGATGATTTCAATATCCAAGTCCTCCATGCGTTTGTGGAGCTTCACGAGTTTACGGACCTCAACTTGGTCCAGGCCCTCAGGTAAGACCACATTAAATGCCCTTTCGATGCAAATCAGTAGTGGCGTGACCATTTTTCACAGTTACTTTCCATTTTCAGACAGTTCCTATGGAGTTTTCGGCTGCCGGGAGAAGCCCAGAAGATCGACCGCATGATGGAGGCCTTCGCTCAGCGCTACTGCCAATGCAACCCCGGTGTTTTCCAGTCCACAGGTATTACAACTGAGCCACGCAGGACATTTTCTGTGCCGTCAAACAGCAGCAGAAATGCTTTTGGTCATATTATAATTTGATGAAAAGAACTTAATTCAGGTTTTTGGGTTGTTGTTGTTTTTTTTTAATCAAATCCTAAACACAGCCATACTTTAACTACTGCGTTGATAGATAAAGTTACTCTTCAGGAGTGCATTCAGAGTGAGAACCATTAACTCTGCTCTTCTATATTGGATATCCAGTCAGATCATTTTCCATAGTACTCTCTGATCTAATGGCATGTTGATAGATCTCATATCCAAACGGCTTTATTTAGCAGACACAAAGTCTGCGGAGGTGAGCCGTGTCATGGAAAAGCGTCTGCTCCGAGCATTGTTTCCCAAAAGTCAGGCAGACGACGACCTCTAACATGGATGCAGATGGATGTGAATAATACATGGGGCTCCTCGGCAGCCTAACAGGGTTTATAAAGTGCTGCAGCGTCAGACCTGTGCAGACCGTGTGATCTTTTTAGCTCTCCAACACACATTAGAGAGCGCATTGAGGAACTCACATAGACGTTTATCAGCTCAGACATGAGCAGCAGCTCGCTCCAGGAAGCTTCCTCCCTCTGTAGCTGTGTGATCAGTCCTCACAGTGCAGCTAATCTGCATTTATATTTAATCCTAAACTTCAAAAGTTACTTGTTTTATGTCAAATGACAAACTTTTACTAAGTATTTTCCCTTTCTGTGTGCGTGTGACAGACACCTGTTACATCCTGTCGTTTGCCATCATCATGCTCAACACCAGCCTCCACAATCCAAACGTGAAGGACAAGCCCTCGGTGGAGCGCTTCATCTCCATGAACAGAGGCATAAATGATGGAGGAGATTTACCTGAAGACCTGCTCAGGGTGAGCCCTGCCCCCCCCCCCCCCCCCCCCCCGACACGACGCGTCGTCTGTAGCCTAATGGATTTATGTATTCACCGCTCACCGTCACTGTTGTAGAATCTGTACGAGAGCATCAAGAACGAGCCCTTTAAAATTCCCGAGGACGACGGCAACGACCTCACACACACCTTCTTCAACCCAGACAGAGAGGGCTGGCTGCTAAAGCTGGGTGAGTGACCGCTTTCTCCATTAAGGCGGCCCCCGCCTGTAGAGCGCAGTATGTATATACTGGTGTCCGACGCGGGATCGATAATGTGTATGTGCCTGTGAGCATGTGTGAATAGGTCCGCACACACTCAACCCCAAGACATGTGAAGACATCCCCGCCTCTTTAATCTATTATAAATGTGGCCCTGAGATCAGACCGCCACATGTGAAAGCCTTTGCATTATTGATTTTAATTAATTAATTATTTATAGGCGTGGTCACTTCATGTAAGTAAGCAATACTGTAAAGAAGAAAAGAAAAACTCTTTTTTTGTGTGTTTGTTAGAAAACGTCATTTTTAGTCGCAGATATTGTGAAATTGTGGAAACTCCCAGAAGGAAACCGGTACATCATTTTTTTTTTTCCTCATTCCTTACCCACTTGTAAACACAAACGTAGCTGTATTTTTAGAAATGTCTTAAGTTTAAGGCAGAAAAAGCAAAACAACCCTGAATGCAGCGAAACCTTGAACTTCTTTTTCCTCTGAGGTCTCTCTGTGTTGTGCAGATTCACAGCGACTCTGTGCCACAAAGCCTGAACGCAGAGAGTCTCTGTGAATCTTCACAACTGACTCTACCAGCGGACAATGACTCCTAACCAGCAAATCTTCAAAGAACGAAACAATCGGGGTGGAAGATTAACAACCTTTCCTGTCCAGACAGAAATTGACGGAAGTGTTGGTCGCATTTCATGTGGTGCTTTGCAGCAGCTTTCATGGGCGGACGCCGGCTCTCGCTCCCTCTGGTGGAGCGACTCCGCCATGAACACGTGTCGCCCGTGAAAGTTGTGAAGCAGTACATCAAAGCCTCACTGGAACCAAATTAAAAAAAAAAAAAAGGACTGTGGTGCTATAATTCCTTATCATTTAATTTGATTTTTTTTGTTTTCTTTTCCTCCTTGTTTGTTTGTTTGTACCCATGATTTTGGCTGTTGTCTTTCCTCAGGAGGTATGTACACCTGTTCTTCCCCAATGCTAGTCCATCTCTCAGCTCTCAGGTGCTTTCGGTGGTCTGCCATGCTTTCGTTCTCTATCTCATTTTTTTTTTTCTCTACGTTTCATACAGGGTGTTTACTTTTGTCTGTAGATTATTTTGATTTATTTTGACCGTTTGTGTCCTCTCCATCGACTCATTTGAACCTCAGACGTTTGTTTGTTCGTTCTCTCTCACTGAGTTGGTGGTTTTGTCCACTTCTCTTTTATCTTCACTTTGCGGACGCCGGGTGGATTTGCCGCCCCCCGGCGAGCTCGCCTCAGGGTGCCGGCGCTTTGTGGCCATCCTACCGAGCAATTTGACCCTTTATCCTCTGTATGCTGTGGCGGTCACTCTCTTTGATGTCCGTGATTATGGAAGCTGCATTATCCTTTGTTTCCACACAGCGAGCACCACAAAGGACCTCCGCTTTGACTTTTGAAAATTGACGATGAACTAATTCCCCCCCATTGGCCCGGTTGTTGTTTGCTCTCTGGTGGCATGGAAAGAGAATACTGCACCTTTTCATCAGTGGAGCCCTGCTCTCTTTACTCCATGCAGCAAGTGAAACTTTCCGGGTGTCTGTCGTGGTGCCGGACCGGACCGGATCACACTGTGTGAGAGATGCATGGGCAGCGGAGTCTTCTGGAGCAGATTCAGACACATTTCGATGATTATGACAAGTGCATACTGCACAAATAATACTTCAATCCGTGTTAAAAACTATCAGTTATAGCTTCATCCTGAGCTCTGCGTGCCCAGCCTCCCACAGTCCCATCTTGCATGAGTGACTCCCTCCACTCAGCTCCGCTCCGGTCTGGCACCGTCCACACAACCCTGCAGCAATCTGCTGGGACGTCCCACCTCCTCCCAGACATTCTTGCAGGGGAAGAGGTCATTCCTTTTTCTTTTCTTTTTTTTTTTTTTTTTTTTCCCCCTCTTTCTCTTTCTCTCAGAGTGACAAGAACTGAAATGTTAATTTAAAGCAATCGCAAGCTCAAAGCAACCCGATCACCTCTCAGGCCTTCAGCTGTGTGATTCTGCCATCGCGTCTGTGTTCCGTTAGTCTGCTTCGATTTGTGTCTGTCTGTTTTCTGCTGCAACGTGCCGACGAGTCCAGACGCGGCGAGGAGCCCCGTCAGTCAGCTGGAGCGCGTCTGTAGATGCTCAAAGCGTAGCCCGGAGTGTTTGGCCTATCATATGCGGCGCTCCTGCTGCCATATGATAACACCAGTGTGCTCTACATGTTCTGTGTAGAAACGTCCTTAAAGCCTGTCGGTAAATGGGTTTCACTATGTGGCTTTTTACTAACATCGGTGGTGGGATTGCTGAGTCTAGACAAGGTTTTAGTCCTGTGTGTCATGTTTAGAAAGACCCCCCCCCTCCACTTAATGCCTCCTATAGATTAAAGAAACGACTTAACCAAACGCAAGCAGGAAATTCAAGTCTGAGATGCCTGCGGAGAAGCGGAGCGTCGCTCCGGGCCTTGGGCTTCCTGCCGGCCGCACTCCGCTGGCATCCCATCCTCCCAGAGTGAGACTGCCATCTGCTCGCGTGATCGGGTTTCTCCTCTCAGGAAGTACGGGTGACGAACGGGGCAGGAGGTCAGCCGCAGATCAGCGAGCGCCGAGTTAACCGAAGAGGCCGGCCCTCGCGCACTAATTTGAGTGCTTCCCCACATATATACTGCTGTCTTCAGGTCACTTGATTTAGCGGGCCGGTTAGGTTCAGCGGGGGCAACGCTCATAGATCTGTATACTTGCTATTGATTCAAGATTTATCCTGCTGAGTCAGCAAAGCAGGAGAGACAGGAGGCAGCAAGCTGCTGGTCTGATGGTCGAAACCATCCTCATATCAACCCTGCGAGGCTTTCAGCTGTAACAAAGCAGAAAGAAATTATAATTTAGGTGGCACATCGAGGAGGAAAAAGTCAAATGTTCTGATGAAGAGGAGGAAGTGGCGTGCAGGGCTCTCAGGGTGAACAGCGGGACGCCGAGGGTCAAAGTGGAGCCGTCATCTGTCTGTCCGCCCATACATCTGTCTGCCTGTCTGCTGCTCGATTTGGTGCTTTGGTGCTCGTTTCTTCTCTCCCGTCCGCTCCGCCTCGCGTCGGGCCGCTCTCATTCCGGCTGCCTTGCTTCGCAGGGGGAAGAGTTAAGACCTGGAAGAGGAGGTGGTTCATCCTCACCGATAACTGTCTGTACTACTTCGAGTACACCACAGTGAGTACGCTTCACTTCCCCGGCGGCGGCGTTTCCCCGGCGGTCAGCGCTTTACTGCTCACACACTTCTGAATCCGTGCAGGACAAAGAGCCGAGAGGAATCATCCCACTGGAGAATCTCAGCATCAAGGAGGTGGAAGATAAGAAACCTGTGAGTATGGCGCCCTCCACTGGTCAACTGTGGAACTGCAGAGTGTAAAGTACATTCAAGGTTTTACAACCTTGTGTAACTTCTGACCTCTGCCTGCGTCTCTTCTGCAGAACTGCTTCGAGCTTTTCATCCCTGACAACAAAGACCAGGTGATCAAAGCCTGCAAGACTGAAGCCGACGGCCGAGTCGTGGAAGGAAACCACACCTTCTACCGAATCTCTGCCCCGACTGCCGAGGAAAAGGAAGAGTGGATGAACAGCATCAAGTAAACAATTTTCCTCTCAACGTAACTTTTATATTCTACGGACTTTGTAGAGAAACTACTGCTTTATTCTGGAGCTCAGAGACAAGTAGACAACAGTGAAATCCAATCATCAACACATTAAAATAAAGAAATATTTATATTTTATTCAAGTGCTGTCGAGTTATTTGTAAGCTGTTCTGTCTGGACAGTGCTTCAGCAACATTTTGGACATACAGATCATATCGTTGCTGCTTTTTGAGCTCAGGAAAACTGCGACATTGCAGCGTATCTGCAACCATCCAAAGAAAATACCAAAATAGCTGCCAGCCTCTCTTGTTTACAGAGCTCCTGCTGCGTGCGAGGCAACAATCAGCGCATTGATTCACTGCTCAAGAAAAGTGTTTGTAGTCAGAAAAGAAGCATGACGTTGTGTGATGACATTAATATGTGGAGGATCATCTTCCCGCTGATTACTAGATTTAGATTCACGATACAAACCGTCTCACTGCAGCCGTGAAGCTTTTACTGATGTTTTCTCCTGTGTGCGTCCGCAGAGCCGCCATCAGCAGAGACCCCTTTTACGAGATGCTGGCGGCCCGGAAGAAGAAGGTGTCGTCCATGAAGAGACACTAGAGCGGCCCGGCTGCCCTCACATTGCACTTGAGCTGGGGGGGGGCGGGGTCCGGGGGTTTGGGGGTCCTGCTCACCCTCTCTGGGTCGGCGGTGAGGGTCCCAGACCCCTCCTGTGGGATTCCTCCAGGACACACGCCAGGTCTGACTCTGGGTCGCCACTAGCCAGAAAAACAGGAAGCATGCTGGGATTTTTAGATAAGAGTCGCCCGTGACCCCTTCCCCCCTCCCCCGTCTGAATGTCTCTCTTTCTCTCTCAGCTTTGTATGTGCTCTCAGTCTGAGGCCAGAAGGGCCTGATCGCTGTGTGGATCAGAAAAATCCCTTCTGAAGATGCTTCAAAAACACACAAACACACACACACACACACATACAACATGCATACACTCATGCAGCCCTCGTCACACACACCGTTTTAACTCAGCAGGTCTGACCGAGTGTGGCACCGACAACCAAAATACCCCTCACAGTCTGAAAGAAACGCAGAGAGCTTTTCCAGAGGGGCTTCGAGACGTTTTTTGCTCATTTGTTTCTATTTTTACAGCTTTTGTCAATTCCTCTGAAGTTTTTCTTTAGTTCGTTTGTTTGTTTGCTCTTTGAAAAAAAAAGAAAAAGGAAAAACCACAGAAAGTGCAGTGTGATCTGCCAACTGTTAGCCATTTTATAGAAAAAAATTAAAATAAAATAAAGTAAAAAAGGTGTGTTTTTAAAAAGAAGTTGCCACTCAGGAGATTGTCGTATTGATGTGAAATCATGGCGGAAGACTTGCATCTCATTCACATGCGGAGGGTGGAAACAGCAGCAGACTGAACCGTTTTTGTAAATGTGAAAGTGCAGCGAGGGCGTCTGCAGGTCCGGACCGGGTCTCCGACCCTCCGCCGCCCCGGAGGTGCATCCTGGGTAATTTTAGCCATTGTTGAAGAGACCTGAGCTCTGACACGGTTTGCAATTTTCCCACAATTCTCTCACCTCATCTCCACTTCCTCTCACTCATATATAATGTAAAATGTTTCAGAGTTCCTCTCCTGCTGCACAGTGCCTGGCGCTCTAGATGATATTTGATGAGAAATGCTGCTGGTTAGCGACAGTAATATAGACTTTTTCTTTTTTTTTTTTTTTTTTTCCTCGCTAAAGCATAGATTTGTTTTTTTTTCTTATCTTTCACGCACTTGTTCTTTGTAGAATCGTTTACCTATTTAATGATAAAACATATTAGCCTTGGACCCAGCCTCACTGATCACTGTACAATACTGCATGTGTCATACTCTTTTTATGTATAGGACATAATTTATGACAAATTGTTGTTAAAGGCTTTAAAAGAGCACAATTAAAATGTGGATCGTTGTTCTAAATTGCCTGGAGAGGAATGTCTCGTCTCCGTCTCAGGATCCGTTGTGATACAGTACAGAACTACTTCTTTCTTGTGCCAGGAATGTAACGCAGTGAACCAAAAGGCCGATCCCCGGCGGCTCGGTCCAACCGCAAGAAATCCGCAACCGAGTACAGTTTAACCAACGCCGAGCGGCCGCTCACCTCTCCGCGTCTCGTCTCCTCCGTGCCTGCTGTCCTTGACCTTTGCCCCCAGGCTCCCCTCCCCTCTGATCCCCCCCTCCAGCGCACTGCTCTTAGAGGACTACGCAAAAAATGCAAAACAATCATGAATCTAGACAGTATTGGTTTATTTATCAGAGTTGTACATATTTAAATGTATAGTGGGTATTTTGTCCTCATTTTGTTTCTCATTAGTTTTCTTTTTAAAAAATTCTGTTATGTTTGATTTCAGGTTTTTATCAATGCCATTTAATCAAGCTGAAATAAAGACAGATTTGTCACATCAGTCTGTTGACGTGTCTTGGGTGCAGTTTCACTCTTCCTCCAGCAGATGTCAGTATTTGTCCGTGTAACTACTGCAGCAAGAGGCTCAACCTCATTCTCACTGCTCTTAATTATACTGTCTCCAAATCAATCATGGATTTTATCAGGGGTTAGAACTCGCTGCATATCCGTGAATATGAAATGCTGCTTCGACTTGAGGGCAGACATTGAATTGAATCGTGTTCTCTGGTGTGTTAAACTCATTCTGCAGCTGCTTAACTTCTTACTCTTCTGTGTCAAAAGCATGATTCATTCTAGTTGGCACCAATCAGTTGTATTGTTACTTCATTATAAGTCTTATATTGAGAAACAGATCTACACCGTGTTCTTAAATAGCTTCGATATAAAGTCTCCAGTGTTGGTTTTTGAGGCTCCTTGCATCCAGAGTGTACGTTTCTCCCACTTTGAGTCTCTGTGACAAAAAAGAACAAGCCCCTCTTGACTCACGGTTTGAATCCAGCCTTTATTTACAGCTTCATAACATTTCACATCTCTTCTCGAGCCCGTTTCCAAAGTATTTATGGCACGAATGTCGAGGCCGCAGGGAAAGGTCGATATTTACAAGTGAATATGTATCATATTAAATGATGCCTGGAAAAGGGATCAATAGCAACGACTTTCTCAATGTGACGGGCACGCGGGAAACAGGACGGCGTGTGTGTGTGTGAGAGAGAGACAGATGAAGCACGTCTAAAGTCAGAACATATATCCAAGCACCCTTTGATTTCTGTTAATGTTACTGACCGTTCCTCAGTTATTATGAAATATTTTATTGGTGATAAAGAAAACCAATGTTGGCACTTGCTGACAAAAAAAAAACCTCTTCATAAGATTTACAGAGCAGAACCGCCTCAATAATTACAGCTGCAAAGACAAGTGAAGCTGATCATTCACAGAAAATCCATGCTTTGAATCAATAGAAATCACTGTCGAGCAGGTTATTGGTCGATATCAAGCAGGAGATTGAAAGTGAAGTTAAATGCTCGAATAAATAATGACATGTAATTCAGAATATCTTGTTTTATTTAGAATAAAACTGAGCTCTAAGCAGCTAAAAGCACCAAGGAGAATGGCTCTGAAAAGCCTTTTTTCAGATGTTTTTTGTTAACATTAATCCAAATATCAAGGCGACTTAAGCTTATTCGACTGGTATTTATTTTGGCGGTCGCCTGCGGTGTTTTATGAAAACATGAATACACATTATGAACCAATTTGTCGCAGATGTGCACTAAAAGCTCATGATAGCAAAGCATTTGCAAAACAAGATCCCCGATTTGCATTTGTGTGTAAGCTCAGAGAATCAAAGCAGTGTTGATTGCAAAAAAAAAGAAAGAAATGGATAGATGGATTGGAAATTGCCTGTAATCATGTTCACATCATTGCATTCAAACAAGGATATTTGCATTTCTGCTGTAAAACAGGGTGGCGGTGTCATTTTTGAGAATTACAGAGCAGGGGCCAAGGTGGGAAACGTGACTGATGGGAAATGAGAGGCCCGCTGCCACAGTCAGAAGAAGAAAAAAAAAATCAAACGTGTGATGGCTGAGAAGTGGTTGCAGAAGCAGGAAAGTCTCTGTTTTTTCTTCTTCTGCTGTTTTTCACTTTGCACTGCTGCAGCGCAGAGAGATGAAAAACTGTATTTCTTTCTTCTTGCGCGTGAGAAAGCGGATGTGACATGTTATACGGCGGGAATGGAGGTTTTTGTAGCAGTTGTGGGTCAGAACGAGTGCAGGGCTGAACAATCGGAGGAGGAATACACACACGCACACACACACACACACCGACGTGCTGAAAGCAGATCCTGGAACAGACTGTTCTGCGGGGGATTTGCATATTCTTAGAAAAACGTTTCAGGTAGCAGTGCGGCCGAACCTGCCTGCACACTGTTGTGCTGTCATGTCAGTCTTGCAATCTGCGGTTAACACTGATGGGGGGGGAGGGGGAGGGGGGGGGGGGGGGGTGCTGCGCAGGCTCTCATAGGCCTGTGCAGCGGGATCCTCCGTCTCCTCCAGTAAGTGGAGACATGTGAGACCAGTCAGGCTCCAATTAGGCCCAGACTGTTTCCCAGAAGCGCCGCAGCCCCCTCCCCCCCCTCCCTCCCCTCCCTCGGCTCACCACCGCGGCGGGGAGAAGGGTGCACCCCACGGTGCCCGGGCCTGACCTCAGCAGGCGTGAGGAGGGCCTTTTTCTCGGACACGCTCACGCAGGGCGAGGAATGCTGCACACGGAGAGGCATGCGAAAACACTGTCACGCAGAGAGAAATGCAGCGCGGCCTGTTTTCCAGCAGCGGCTCGCTGCAGTTTTCACCTTTTATTTCAGGGCGAAAAAGTTGTCAGTCACGTGAATTGTTGCTCTCAGACAAAAACACAACACTGTCATGGCCGCCTCAGTCTTTACTGGGAAAGGAGACTCATTTTATGGAAACTTTTTTGCATTTCTTTGTGTTCATTCAAATCGAGTGTCTGCCCCTACACATTGATCTGTTGATGTTTTGCCTCTTGCTTTAGTAAATTCTGACTTTATTTAACCTGACTGATGCATC
Organism: Salarias fasciatus; assembly: GCF_902148845.1. Classification (NCBI taxonomy): domain Eukaryota; kingdom Metazoa; phylum Chordata; class Actinopteri; order Blenniiformes; family Blenniidae; genus Salarias; species Salarias fasciatus. Next base: position 7,302,077 of record NC_043748.1, on the reverse strand, counting down.
AATCTTAAATATTGACATGAGCACAATGCATATGAAACTGGTGTCATTTATGTTACTTTTTCAAGTAATCAAATGAGAATTACATTAATTTATATCATTCTTTATGCTTTATGTGTGGTTTTGTTTCGTTTACGCTTTTTTAAGTAAACAATCCTATTATCTAATAGTAGGCTACTTAAAGGTGTTCATTCTTAAAATGATATTTAATCTCACTCTGGGTTTGAGAGATCCATCTTCATGTATTTTGATAAGTCTCTTATGAAGGGTAACAAACGATCCTTTCAGGAAGAGAACAACCGTGCAAACAGAAAGCACATCTTGTTCCGACAAACTGGAGTTCATATCCAACAACAAAAAAGATTTTGACTTTTTGCATCTTGAAGCGTTTTCTGTGAATACACAACTCGTGTGCTGACAAATGCACCAGCATGTTCCTGGAAGAAAGAAAGAAATCCTTCTTGGATCACTTCAGGAATCTCCTGTCTTCTGAGGGACATAAAACTTATCCTCGGGGCAGGATTTCAGAGAAAGGGAGTTAAAAAGCTGCCACAACAAAGCTTCCCCCTCCCCTTCCCTCCGCTTTCTACTATCTCGTCCCTTTATCTGGCTCCCTATCACACACACACCAAAGCACACAAGCTCTATCTTTACAGTATTACTGATTCTGCACAGGCCAGCTGCCGGTGATAACAGTGGAAGTGAATATTTTTATTTTTGTTTCAATTTTTAAAAATTTCCCGCTCATGAAATCTTGCAAAAAACATTGTAAAATGTATGACTGAGAACACTGGATCTCAATGAAACCTGTGGTTCCTTGTAAAATCTGATACTTGTGCGACTGGTGACACAGTGACCCAATTTGAGAGAGTCGAGGAAATAGATTCAAACAAGCAACAACCCCTCAGCTGACTGCCGTTCCTGCTGAAATGGCTCCACGAGTGGATTTACGAGTCTAATCCAAACAAGTTGGAGCAGTTAGCGAGAATAAACACAATGCACAATTCAGCTGCCGGTATCACGTCTGACGCTTCCCGGCACTGCGAGATTACAACGGGGAAATGGTGGAGCCTCGGTCAAAACAAAATCTCGGTATTTGTTGCTGAATGTTATCATCAGCAGGAGGAATTGAATTTAACGGAGCAGAATTGAGTTCAGAGCGAGACGCTGTCTGGGTGCCGCATCGATTTGATTTACAGGAACAAGACTCAACTTTTTCTTTCTTGTGTGCATTTTTTTCTTTTTTTGAACTTGAACCTGCTGACAAGGATTTCAGAGTGACTGTGTGAAACAGCACACGGGGTTGTTTGTTCCAGTGGGAAAATGGGAATGTGGGCTTTTTTCTTCTTCAGTGCATTCGTGGAAATGTGGGTGGCTCACATTCTGGGAAATCTGATTTTTTTTTTTCTTGTAATGTGGTGTGAAATGAAGCACATTTTTTTTCAGCATTTTTTAAAATAATAGTAACATCTTAATGAAGCAAGTCGGCTCTTTTGACAGGCTTAGCGGTTACAAGCGGCTTCGGCGGGATCTCGGGGGAGATCTGCTGGATGAGCCGGAGTGATTTCTGGAACAGGCCGAGTGTTTGTTTACACGCTCTCCCAGGGTCGGGACACGCTGTACCTCGCTTCCAAGATTTTTCAGTCAAGAACAGGGAAAAACGAGGGAAAAGGAGGGCTTGGTTTGGCGCCGGTCCAGAAGAATTTCCTGTCTGCAGGGAGTGCCCGGCGAAGGAGTGGACAAAAAGGAAACGGCTTGCAGAAAAGAGACGGCAAAAAAATCAGCCAGGGGTTTTATGCTGATCTCCGATCCGGGATGAGCTTACGTCTTAAAATTCTTTTTATTACTCAATAAACAATAAAGCCCAGCTACATTTCGGCCAATCAAAGCACAAAAACACTCTCATTCAGGACAAAACCTCCCTGTGTTCTGCTCCAGTTAGGCCACAAACCTCACAGTGTAGGAGCAGCGTTTCTGGTGCAGGGGGCGGCGAGCATTGAAGCAGGGGATGCACAAGAAACGCATTGTTGCCGGACCGTAATGCAGCTGCAATTTTATTCTGAATGATAAAACAAACAATCATAGGAGGAGAGGATGAAAGAGAAACTTAACGACCGGAGCAGGAAAGCACCTGCGCCGCCGACAATGGGCTCCATTCAGTATACGACCTGTTGCATGACTTCATTGTGTCTGCCATGCACGGACGCCGAGGCCCCGTCACACACTCAGACTCATATGGATGCATTTACTCTCCAGGAGGAATAGTGAGGATCAAAGCTTTTCCTTCTGGGGGTGACTGATGCATCCTGGGTAGAATCGCCAAACACGTGTGAGTGAGTCAGAGGTGAAGGAAGCAAGGCCTCCTCTTTAGGTGCATCTTCGCTGAAAGGTCTCCGCCGCGCGCCGGACGCGTATCAAAGGCGACTATAAGCGATCTCATGGGACCGGCGACCTCGAAACCCGCGTGCAAACGTTCTGCTCGCGCACAAACATACCCGGAAACGCCTGGCTTACCGGCATCGCCGGGGATCGGGTTACTGCCGCCTTGCAGAGGAAGCACGAGTTTCTGTTTTTTGCGCGATGCATGTCGATTGCAAAACTATTTCTCTATTTTTGCACTGAAAGCTCGTTCACGTGCTTCACGCTCACATGTGACCCCCCCCGGGTTCGAGTCCATTTAAAGGTGTTTTTGCTTCGCAGCGCGTCGAAGCCGACCTGCTTTTAGAGCGCAGACAGATTTACCAGCATGACATCAGCCGGCTATTTCTGGGATTTGTGGGAATCAAACTCCATTTTGAGGATCCCGGTTATGTCACTGGCTCCCTTTGTCTGCAAACACACGATACTGATAAACGGACGGCGGCGGCAGGCCAGCCGAGACGGGCAGGAAGCGTCAGATCAATCATATTATCCGTCCTGATGTAATCTGGGCGTCGGAGGCGGCTGGCGGTGATCTGGCCGCCGCCGGGGCCGTGCACTCTGCAGGCCCGGCTCACACGCTCGCATGGCCGCATGGCCGCATGACCTCATGCGCTGGAATCAAATAGGCGCGGGCGGTTTGTTCAGGGTGTTCACAGTTCAGCCCTCACTTTGAAATCACCCGCATCGTACAGGAGCTCTCGAAGTGTGTGGCGAGGGGGTTTATGAGGCGCAGCAGCTGGAAAAATCTCGGTATTAGATTGATGGAATACCTTTTCCTGGAAGGGAATTCAAACCAAAAATCCGTTGTGCACATGCGGCTGCGGCACCAATCAATCTCATTCATATCTCTTCTATTTTGGTTCCATAAAACCCTAAAACAAGAACAAGTAAACATGCCTCCTGCAGATCAGCTGAGACTCACGCTCCAGTTGTTTGATCTGGATTTCCAGTAAGTTATGAAGTGCCGTGTGCTTAACAGCCACATCCAGCGTGGCGTGACGTACTGTGGAAAGCGATGACACGCTGGATGCCTGGCCTCGTGCCATTTGTCACATTTGCATCTCTTTTTCTTTCTTTAAACAGCTGCCCTCAGGGGTGCGACTGTGTGGTTTTTCAAAAAGGACATAATGTATCTGAAGTTGAAGCACTTCCTGTGTGGAATTTGTTCAAAGTTTTATTTCCTTTTCTTTTTTTAAAAAAACATGGATAAGTGAGAACTTCCCACAGCGACTGACAGCACTGGGACACTCGGATCACCCGTCTGTAGGTCAACCTGGGAAAAAAATCAGCCACCTGAGGCTCCTTTCTCATTGTTACATGACTCCAGCTGTTGGAAATCGACCTCTGTACTCTTTCAGGTAAAACTTGTCACAGCAGTGAGGACGTTCCTGTCACTGTCTCATGCCAGGAAGATGAACGCTAAGAAAAGAAAATTGCTTCTGGACTTGTGCCAGCGGTGAATGAGCACAAATTCTGAGAATAGCAGACGACTTGGCACTGCTCCCTGCGTGGAGCCTGAACGGCCTGAAGTTGAACAGTTTGTCCAGTCTTTTGTCCACAGGATTGGTTTTTAAAGACATGTAAGATGCCATTAAATCAATCAGCGTAATCGACTATTGACAAAACAGTCTTTGTGAATCGACAGTGTGCTTGTTTTATCTCTGTTTGAAGACTAATAATCCGCCCATTATCATAATCAACACTGTTATAAACAAAAATCTGAGGAAATTAATTAAACAAGCTGCGTTCGGAGTGAAAGTACGGCCGTCGCGTCTCGATGAGTGTTTCTGTGGTTGTGAAAAGTACAAGTTAATGGCCGTGTTCTGCTTTTAGCGCTTACCAGAAGATGCCACTGACTGCCATAAATAGAGATGTGATAGGCAGGGAGCATGCAAACCGCTGCATGTGGCGCTGAACGCTGGCTGCTTTTTACAATGCAAATCTGCCGTTTACAGGAAGCAGCTGAGCCGGGCTCCCTTCCTTTCACCTTTCGCTCAGGTGAACTTTGTCTGACTTCAACAGAATCGAATCAGTATCTTCAGCACACTTTGAAATAGTACATCAACATGCTTGATCTATTCATAGACTAAATACTTAAGTCTTTATCTTTTTATTATGTGTTTGACCGTGAAGTAACCTGACATTAAACAGTAAAACGTACTGAACTGAATCAGTGATAACGCCCTGAGGCTTCGACACGGTGTTTGAAAGTGACGTTCGCCATAAAGGCGACACTGACGCTGAAGCACAATGACCCACACGCACACACAAACACACACCAGGAAACAATAGTGATAATGATGCTAAAACACGCCGGCTCAGACGACAAGGAAGTATTACTGTAATACACTAGCTGCTAGTAAAGGTATTGATCTAAGGCAAACACGGGGATGTGAAAACAGGGCGGAGAACAGGTAGGTTCGGGAAGTGTGAGAGCACACAGTGATCCCGTGATAACAAGAAGCAGCTTGGCATGAATTCATTTCCCTTTCATTTCTGGGAAATAAACAACTTTAAAAGAGAATTACAAAGTGTAGCATAGAACAATTCTACATGATCTTAAATTAAAACAAGCTTTAGTGTAAAATGTATTAGTATATCAGTTATAGATTATATGTTCTAGATCACTTTTTTCAACTGAGGGATGAACACAAAGAGACAGGCAGTCACACACACTCTCACATGCACGTCTACGGCTGAGCAGGCGTTGGAGAACCATTCACACAGAAACACACATCAAGTTCAACCCGGAGTGAACCCTGGGACCTTTTCATCATGAGGACACAGGAGTAACCACTACAGAGCATCGCAGACAAAAATAAAACTCTAAAATAAGCTTTTCTACAAGTTATGACAGCTACAGTTTATAAATGATTATATTATATATAAACACTCAACAAATATTTAAAATCCTCCCATACTTTTGAAAAGCTCCGGTCTCAGATATTGTTCATTTGTTTCTCTACTTTTTTGTGCCAACTCATGTGAAGGTCTCTGTAATTTCTAGTAAAGCTGACAAATAACAATAACCGACGACTGACCGGGGACTCAGGAGACGGAGTTCAGCTGTGCAAATAGCTGGGCTCTCTCCGTCGCTGCCAACACCACAAAGGATTTCTGAAAACGGCCGGAGTGAGCAGAACCCTCTGAGGGATCTCCCTGTTCAGCCAGACCAAGCAGCTCCCAAATATTTTCTTAAATAATATTTTTTCGCTTTCTTGCTTCTTTTTTCAAGACATTTTTTTTTTTTTGGACCCCGGTCCGCTGAGAGCTTACGGGAACAACGGGCAAGAGCAAATTTCTGAGTCAGTGTGGGAAAACCTAAACAGCTGCATTTTCCACGGAGCAGTGGTTTTAGAGCAACAGGCTGACATGCGAGGCCTCGTCTCGTCCGCTGAATCCAAGCTCCGACTCACCGCCTCAGCATTCGAACGTTCGACACATTCCTGTTCTTTGTTACTACGAAATGTTGAGCCCTGAAACGCACCAAACACGTGTGTTTTCTTCTTCATTCTGGAGCGTTTATCAACCTGTCACGAGTAAAACAACACAGGAATGCACACACACACACACACGTGGCCTAAAGAGAAAAGTGTGTTATTGCCAAGCCTCACACCCGCAGATGTTTGGCTGGGGTCCTACAATGTGCTATAAGTTCTCCGGCCAACATCATGGGTCGACTTCTCCTAAAGTTTGCTCTAAAATCTGTCAATCCGACTGTATCAAATGGTAAATTACACTTTAAACAGCAAAAGTCAGCGTGCTGTGATGATAGTTCCTACAGTAACACAATCTGGGGCTTTCTCGTTCCCCACCGCCGTCGACTTCTGCTTGTTCTTTTCCTTTCATTGACTGCTGTGAGGAACCGAGGGCAGACGACTCATGCTACATAGATGCCTCACAAACGATGACACAATGGGTTTTCTGGAAACTAGCAGGCTGTTACAGGGCTATCTTCGCAATTTCCCCTCCCCCCACCCCCCCACCCTCCCATCCTACTGGTGGTCTGTATTAGACAACACCTGACTCACCTCTGTGGACACAGCTGGCTTTTACCAGACCTCATCAGGCTCTGTGGCGTCAGGCTGTTGCCCGCAGGCTCTGCTGATTGCCCAGCTCAGTGTAAAAGAAAGAAGAAAAAAAAGTCTTTAATTTCTGCGAGATTGTGCTTTTTCGTGTTGGAAAAGTTTCAAACTGAACTTCTGTTTAATTTAGTGGATTCCACTTCTTCCTTTTCCTGCCAGGTATCCGTGTTTGAGCGAGCTTCCTGGAGGCGGGCAGACGCTGACATGTTGCCACAGCCTGGGGTTAATTTATCGTACAGTAATCTCCCGAGGCCGACGGCCGTCACGGCTGAGTCAAGAAGGAGAACTGTGAGGTGGAGAGCGTGAGCACGCCGTCAGTCACACGCATGTTGTCACCTTCACTTCCTTTAGACATCAGAGGAAAATGATGATTTATATAGATAAGAATGAAGACTTAGTGGAAGCCATAGAGGGGTCCTTTAAGCCCTTTCTTTAAAGCCAGACATAAACGACTGAAGAAATGAAGACTGATTTGAATGATTATTAAGATTCAATTAAAAAGAAAATGACATTTTTTTGTAAAATATACAAATAAAGTTCAGTTCTTAAAAGAAAATAACAAAGCATAAAATTAAATATATTGATTTAAACTGAAAATGTTTTTTAGATGACAAAAAAAAATACAGATCATGAATAAATGAAAAAAAGATGCTGATATTGTGGAAATTCAAAGATTTCAGTATTTAAAGTGACTTTTCTGGAAACACAAATCTTTACGGGTGATTTTAGAAAAAAAAAAAAACAAAACAAAAACCCAGAGAGCAGATATAAAGCAGTGCGGGGAAAAGCAGATCTGAACCCTGACAACCGGAGTAAACAAGCCGCCGCTGCCGTGGAGACCTCAGCTGTTTATGGTGGGAAACACACAGAGTTCCCCGCAGTGTAGCACAGCGCCCCTGTGGGAGAAGCGGGGGACTGCAGGCGCCTCCGCGCCCCACTGTTCTCCGAAACCGAGGACAGCTCAGCCTGAGTCACTGCCACCGAGAAGAAGTCCTATCAAACCCTTCAAACAGCGCAGAATGACACGAAATCACGTGTTTTAAATCGTTAAATGTTTTATAATCCTCTTCCTTCAAGACTATAAACAGAATGTAGGTGAACAGAAGGTAAATAGTCGCTGCTTGGAACTCCTGCCTAACTTCACTTTGGGGAAGGGAAGGAGGAGGAGGGCTATGGCAGGAAGACAGAGAGAGAGAGAGAGAACACACAGAGGGGGAGGAGTATATAAGTAGGCTATATCTCTCCCCTCCCTCTGCTCTTCACTCACTCTGCGAACAGGAGCGGAGCGCGCGCCGCTGCGCACCAAACCACACACACTCTCCACTCGCATCGCTGCCAAAGAACTTTTAAGGATCAAGAAGAAAAAGAAAGAAAACATTTTTTTAAAAATACTTCTTGAGCAACCGTGAGAAGATCTGACCGAGTGTTTGGATTTACTCTGCAAGAGCGACTTTTTGGAGGAACGTTCCAGGTGAGGATCTTTTCTCCGTTAAAACGTGATTTTTACGCACGGCGCCGGGATCACACACACAGCGACAGACAGTTTGAGTCAGCGGGGGTCAACTGTTTAGAGAAGCCGGTCCTGTGCGCGTAACTTGCGCAACGGGGATTACGCTGTCTTTACTGGAAGTGACCGCGGCGCCTCATTCCCGAGGGCTGATTACTCAAAAAGTTTTCCCCGAAACGGCTGGAGCTCGGATGGAGGCATTTCACTTCTGTAGCGCTCCTTTTGTTTCCAGTGGTTAAAAAAAAAAAAAAAAGAAAGAAAAGAAAGAAAAAAAGAAAAGTGGGGCTATTTCAACAGAAATTTTTTAGAGATGATGCTCACATCTGGAAAAGTAGTTCCAGCTCAGCTTTAGGTGTCAGATGTTATAATGAAGTGATGCTTTTCCTCGTGCCATCTTCTCCACTCTGACCTCCTCTTTGCCTCCTCAGGCTCAGTTTCCAGACCAGCCGGGCTCCTCTCTCCTGAACCTGCGTGACCTCCTCCGCCTCTTCGTGTCTCCCGTCTGCGTAGCACCCAGTGCTCCCCAGGCCGCCCCGGAGATCTGGCACAGCGCCATGGTAACTCACAGCAAGTTTGACTCCGTCATGAGCAGCAGCCCCTTGGACTCCAGCATGCGGCTGCCGTACCGTTACAAGACGTTCGCCTCCAAGGTGCAGTACCAGATGATCCTCGCCACTCTGCACAAGCTCCAGGAGAGCGGCTTCTACTGGGGCGCCATCACGGGCAAGGAGGCCAACGCCATGCTGGCCGCCGAGGCCACGGGCACCTTCCTGATCCGGGACAGCTCCGACAACTGTCACCTCTTCACCCTCAGCGTCAAGACGGCGTCGGGCACCAAGAACCTGCGCATCCAGTGCGACGCGTCCTCCTTCTACCTGCAGACGGACCCCAAGAACGTTCACTCCGTCCCGCACTTCGACTGCGTCCTCAAGCTGGTCCATTACTACATGCCTCAGAGCAGGGCGAACGCTCGCGGCGGGAATATCTACTACATCTACTCCGGCGGGGAGAAGATCCCGCTGGAGCTCATCAGACCTCTGTCCTGCAGCCTGTCCACCCTGCAGCACCTGTGCAGGAAGACGGTCAACGGACACCTGGACATTTCCTCCAAAAGAGACCAGCTCCCGCACCCTCTGAGGGAGTTCATGCAGCAGTACGACGCTCCCATCTAGAGGGACCTGACTGATGCTCCTGGAAGGGTCAAAGACTGTCAGCGCGGCTGCGTTTTGAGGAGAGACGCCGCAGCAGAGGGTGCGGCCGGCCCGATCTGGTACCCAGCGTGCGGGAAGACAGACGTACCAGTGCAGACGCTTGTAGTTCTCAAAAAGGTTAGACGTCAGTCTCGAAATGTTAAAAAGAGACACTGGATTAAGGACTCGTCCACAAAGAGGGACCAAGAAAAACTACTGCTGTGATGTGGTTGTGCGACACAGAAGCAAGCCCACCTTCCTCCTCCTCCTCCTCCTCCTCCTCCGCCGCCGCGGCAGAGATGTGAATCTCTCCAAGAACTGAAGTGAGGCTTACAGTCAGCTGTCGACGGTGTGACGACACACACCTTCCCTCTGCCGCTGCTAACCAGTGTGTGTGAGGCCTTGATCAGGCTCACGCACACACCAGCCTTTGAAAACCATCCAGTGCTTTGAGCTGGACCGGGCCTTAACAATCAGACCGGCTCTGTTGTTTCATTTTTTGTTTGTTTGTGCAGGTTAACGTGTTAAACACATCCTTCCAGAGTCCTGAGATCTCTTGCCAAGTGTTCTCTAGAAATGCACAAACGGCGACCCCCTCGGGGGCTCGCTGTGCAACAAGCCGGGACGCAGAAGTTATTTTTAATCAGAATCTCCAGAACTACCTGGAAAGATGTGTTTGTGATCGTTCGACTCAGAAGAAGGGTTTATACCAAATTTTGCCAGAAGTAAACAAAAGTTTGTTTGAAGACCGACATGACTGAATCCTGCAGGATTGTACTCGAGGAAGGAGCTGCCACTGCTGAGTTCAGATTAAAGAAAAAGAGTTTTTTTTTTTGTGGCACAGACGGGATGTTCGCAGCTTGTGAATGAATGTGTTCCATTTGAGATCAGTCTTTCTGCTCATTATTTTCCTTAAAAACCATGTTTACAAGAGCTCAGATGGGACGGTCAATCTGTTTTTCATGCTGTCTTTTATAAAGATGTATTTTTGCCGGTCAAACTGCCGGCTCTGAATGCTTGAGGATGTTTCACGATGCAAGCAGACTGATACAACTTTGCACTTATTTATATTCCAATGACCATTTTAATAATTTATAATAAAGAGTGCTATTTTTCTACGACGTTACATCTTGTTTGGTTTGCTTTCTTAAGTTCTTTCTTTCTTCTTTGAACAGTTTACATTATAATTACACAGATTATCAGTGACACTTTGAGTTCAGTTATAGTTCTGCAGAGCTCAGGCTGCAATTTCACAGATTTATCTGTATAATTTTCTCATAAACATTTATCTCACATGCAAAAACACAATTTTGTTCTCCATTTTTAAAAAGAGAATAATAAAGTAATATATATAACTCATGCATACATAAGAAGAACATGCAGAATAAATGCAAGGCTGTGTTTTCTCATGCATGTTTTAATCTCTCCTTAACAATGATTGGCTTTCTGGGAAGCCATTTCAAGATAAAACTAATCCATCGTGTAACGATAAGGAACCTCTTCAGATAAACTAACTGGAAGTGTCGGGTGACTGGAACTTTGTTCCGGGTGTTTAATTTTTACACCCTTTTCCCAGGAACTGGGTTTGGTTGCGGCCCGCTCAGCCCTGACTTGGATAAAACAGGCTGATCTGTACTCTTGCGTGACTCACGGGGTTCCAGGTGATTGTGACCTGACGTGTTCGCACACGCACGAACATGATGTTGAAGATGTTCGCTTCACAAAGACATCCAGATTCCCCGAAAGGCTCTTAAGTCTGAACATAAACATGCATCCAGCTCAAGTGGGCGAGGTGTCTGAATAGTTTTTGATGTGCCTTGCAGGGATCGAACTTCAGCAAACGGCGCTGAAATCTGCCATTTATAGCCTGGCAGAAGAAGACTTGGCAATCTAAATTCTCCTCCAATTCTCAGAACAATAAATTACATCAGGTTTCAGCTGGTGCTCGAGCTACTGCTCAGGTTATTTTTGGAAACAAAGCATCCCGCGCCCCGGGTTTTCTTTGTAAAAGCAGCCTGGTTTCCATCTGTTTGTGTGGAACAGCGAGTGCATGTGCATCCTACCGCCATTCCTTTTGCTCTTTGCTTTAGTTTTGAATTGCACTTTTATATTTCCGTAGTGTCTATCACTAAGACCAGTCACGCAGCTTTTTTTTCTCAATATTTTTGGGGGAATTTGCTCCACGAATTCCTACCATCGATCCAACCGTTGAAGGCACAGTTGTTTTTTTTCCTTTTTAAACCACAATATTGTTATATAATAAGCTATAGCAGGTCATTTTATTGAGACGGGATTGTGTTTTATAGCTCTGGTTTGTAGGCCGTGAAAATATTAAACTTAAGCAATAGGTAATCCATAGCAGAAGGAACTCAGGCTCAGTTTGACAATTGATTAACAGATTATGAAAGCAGAAGACGTCTATTCTGGGCTCGGAGCATCGGCAGAGCACAGGTGTCATAACATTTATAGAGCATTACAGCCAGGAACATATAAACATTAACCACAAATCATTAAAGTGATAAATGAGCGGGAATCTGCAATAACAATCGTGTCCGACATGATTACCGTAAAGGCTTCCTCCTGACCTGCTTCCTATGTTCTCTGTGCTCACAAGACTCAGTGGTTCAGAGAGATGAAGCTTCTCTGGGCAGTTTGATAGAAAACTTATTGATTTATGATTTTGGAAATTTGAGCTCTGACGTAAATAAAAGAAAAAAACCATACAGAAGATTGGCCATGCTTTTCAGACTGAGCTGTAAGGGAAAAACTACATAAAAAAAAGCAAGAATTAAAAAAAAAAAAACTATTTTCATAACAAAAACAATGGAAATCACATAGCCCTGAAGCAAATCCACGCTAATCTGAGTGCTACTGAAACTGCTAAGTCCTTCCGTGGTAGGCTAATAAAAGCCTCACTCAAGAGAAATTCTCTGGTACTGCCGAGTCATGTGATTCCACAGAACAGATTCACACTTCAGACATTTGTCATGAAGCTACGCCTCCAAAAACGCTCTCCGTATCTGAGATCTGAAACAGCGCGGCTCCCACAGAAACCGTCTCTTCTCTGCTGCAGGTGTTTCAGAACACGCTTCGCAGAAACAAAATCAAGGACAAGTGGAAGCGAAAGAGCAGCACGCAAAATGTGCATGGAAAAGGAAGTTGTAGTTTTGTTTTGTTTTGTTTTTTTCAAAATTCCACTGAGACTCATCATCAGCCGCTGCTTAAAATAAAGGAAACGTTATGTCACACAAGAAACATCTGTTAGGATTTCCTGTAAACACAGAGAAGTATCAGACATATCTCTTAATGCTATCTATCATATCTACTTCACTGGATTAAATCATAGATAAAAATGTTCTTTATTCTCACTTATTTCAGTATAACCTGATTATTTTGCTAGAACTCAATGGTAGGATTTAAAAAAAAAAGTGCTTAAAAAGAGGAATAAGATGAGGTTTTCAGACACTGTGGCTCAAAGCACAATGATGTGTTTAATGTCAGGTTAGACTGGAAATAAATATAACCTTCTGACCGGGAAAATCCATCCACATCATCCTTTAGGTTGTAATTACAAGATGGAAGTGGAACTTTGAGGTAATAGTTGAAGCATGCACTTCATGGGATTGTAATCAGCTGGACCGGAGGGGGTGGGGTGAAGAGATGTCGCGCAGAATTTAATGAAGTTTTATTTGACTTTTGAATTAAGTCAAGTATAAAGCAAACTCTCTTTGAGGCGATGGAGTTGAATTGAAGCCTAAAATGGATTTTAGATGTGTGTTCCTGTGAAGAGCCTGGTTAAATATAACCAAATATAAACCATGACTGGAAATGACACCTAAGGTTAGTTTTGATCAACAGGTGCAAACAGAGGAAGCAGCGATTTATTTTTCACAGCCCATCTGTCACCTCAAAGCCCGAAGCAACACCTGCTGTTGACTCAAGTGTGTAGAGTCTTGAAGAGTTCAGACGGCCACAAAGCTGCACGGCGGCGGCCTTTGCTCCTCATGTGGACGGTGACCTGACGCACTAAAATTGAATGAACTGATGCATCAAACATGTTTCTGCCCACAAAAAAACAAAATTGATGCATGTAATTATGAAGACATGTCAGGGTGCTCATATGGGTGCATATCTATAAAACTTTAAGGTTTTTTTTTTTTTTAACAATTTTTGCTCACAAATTTGAGTTTAAAGAAAAATCTGCATATAAAGGTGAGGTATTTAGAGAACATCAGCAAATTATAGTACACAGACAAGGAACAACTACTTTTTTTTTTTTTTTTTTTTTTTTGCATCATTAGATACTAATCAAGACATAAAACTAAAAGCATGTAGCATATTTTTATACATATGAGACATTTAGGTCCCAAATGTCAACTGTTCCTGTAAACGATTGACTCTATCAATGAAAAACAAACATTGTGCTGGGAAAATTTGCAGCAGAAACCAATGCATGAGGGGGGGTTTTTTAGAGTTATTTTGAAATTCAGCATCCAATATTGTACATGAGGTGTTTTAGGACGACTCTAAATGCAGTGATAGGCATCAATGGCCTACTGAAAGGATGCTTATTGCTGTTATCATTCTAATCAACCCTGCATAGCATTCAGCTCTTCATTAGAAAATGTGATGAGAAGTGTTCGATGAGTACGTCTACCCTCCAGAGCAGTTTGTCAAGTGGAAAATCAGTCCCTGTTCGTATGAAAAAAGTCTTTTTTCAAACCTCACAGCTTTAAAGAGCTACTCACACACAGATATACTTTTCTATGGGCTTATCGGGGAAACAGTGGTGTGTTTTATGCGACTGCTGTTATGGCTTCATGCTGATTTTTCTAAATGACAGAGGGCTACAGACGCTAAAGCCCTTGCAAACTGCCTCAGTGCTTCTGGAAAAATACATTAGTTTCCTGCAAAGTAAACATGGCGTACAACTGGCGCCGAAGTCAGGTCAAAATTGGCGGGTCTGGCTCCATCAGTGGGCTCTACAGCGGTGGTCAAAGTAAACTATAATGATAACAGGAAAACTGCCTGTTGTTTATATGTGAAGATGTCGTGTTAGCATTTGACTGCACTGATCTGACAGGTTAAAGATCAAAAGAACAAAACTTTCTATTACCAGAGATAAGATGTGTAATAGTGTTCAAGGGAAGGTTATTTTAGGTTTTCTTCATTCCCTCTGAGTCCTGATTAGAACTGGTGTCAGAGCTGCTTCACCCTGCATCTCCACGGTGTGTGTGTGTGTGTGTTTGTGTGTGTGTGTGGTCATTTCACCTCAGCTGCTCTCCATGAATTCAGCACGTGTGTTTGCAGTAAGCTGACGTCGCCGCTGGCGCTGCTGAGCGCACTGTGGAGAAGTGGAGAGGGCCGCTTCCCGCTCGTCTCTCCAGTCTCTCGGCCTGTTTACAATTCCGTAACTGCCGGTTGCCATGGCGCCGCTGTCAATGGGCTCCAGATGCCAGACGCCGGAGCCAACCAGGGAGCAGCCGTGACTCATCTCGGCCCGCACGTCCCTCCTCCTGCTCCGGGCACACCGCTCCCGCTCCTCCTCCAGCCCTCCAGATTTACTGTCAGCACTCCACTGCTTCAGTCCTCCACTTCAGTCCTGTAAATCTGGATCTCGTCTCTACAGCGATCCCGAATTTCCTGGAGGTTTCGACGTGGAAAGGAATAAACATGCAGATGAGCGACTGCTACAAAATCAAACATTGCCTCAGATAAGATGCATGAGCTCTTCAGGACTTCTGGGAATTGTAGGGATAATTCACATGATTTAGTGTTACAAACAACTGTAATGTCACAACAGTAAAACTGAACGTCGCACTGCTGTCTGTGTTTGAATGAAAGTGCTGCTTACTGGAATAATTATTGGAATTTAGACCTGCTAACTCCACATAACTTTGTATGTGCATCTCGATGGACCAAAATAACCTCAAAACCCACACATGTACGGGGATAACATGCATATTCCAGGTCTGCAGCTGGACTGAAACCGGGGATATTCCCACTGTGAGGAATCCATTTAAAAATGGTCGAGAGAATCTGCAGTGTGTGTCAGGAATTTTCAGCTCTGTAGTTTTACTGCTCTTTTCATGAAAGACATTGGGAGTTCAGGTAAGTCACTTGATCACATGACAATGGTTTGTAATTGTCACTCAAGTTCTGAATGTAAACAGAAGCAGTTGCAAAGAAATCCCTGAGGGCCCGCGGCTCTGCCGGGAAACACCCTCTGAGTCACTGCCGCAACAATCAGCGGGGCGGGTTACATGGAAATGACAGGCTTGTGCTGGATGGTTTCTGCACGAGAAGCTTCACCTTAAGCAAACACAACCTTCGCCAGTTGCAACGAGTGACATCTGAACGCGCGAGAAGCTGACGAACTGCATGAAAAACGTAATCAACGATCAGAAATACGACTGCAGGCTGATCGGCTGAGAAATCGGCTCGCTTCCTGATAATCTTATCTTGACGGGAAACCGCCGCTGTTTCTCCACTGTTTTTGAGAATCAACATAGCGAGCCGCGGTACGTTACTGTACGCTGCACTGATTGTTGCGGCGCGTCGGTGAGGAAAACAATGGGAGAAAATGACACCATGTGCTCAGGACAGGAGAGGTGTTTTCTATTTACTATGACGGGCTTGGTCTGGAATTGTACTATTATGCAAAGCCCGTGTGCGTGTGTGTGTGTGTGTGTGTGTGTGCATTCATGTGTGAGTCTGCAGTGGAACAGGGTGTGCCTCGGGCACGTCAGAAAGCTTGGTCTCGATACGCTGTGACGTCGCCGCTAAACGCTGTCTGCCCACGCTAATACTCTCCTCATTTATTTATAATGTGACACAAGCGGTTATCGCCATGGAAACCAAACATTTCCTTATTTCTACGGTATGTCTGAAACGCCTGTAGGTGCTTGTTCATTTAAACTCTGGCACATTGAGCGTTTACCTAGCGTGTTTTGAAAAGAGAAGTTCTGGTTTGGTTTAGTTCTCGGTTATGAGTGAGTAACAAACACCTCAGTCTGCGGGTGTGGAACAAAAATAGCACGCTGGCAAAAGCCATGCCGCAAAACTCTGCAGCGCCTCATGCTGAATAGAGAACATCCAGCAGGAACTTCCTCTTTCTTGTGAAACTGTAAAGTTTTGCAGACGTTTTTCCTTTGAACTCCTGAAATAATTCTATTAATATTCAAGATATATTCTCAGCTGGAACAGCAGGTCTCCAGCTGTGAGAGGAGATGACAGCCCCTTGACACCGCGAGTCACCTCCGTGACTGGAAAGGAGAATCAAACGCACCTATGTGCAGCCGTCTGTCTGTTTGTGGCGTACCATATCAGGCTCGGGGCAGCCGCTGGCGGATGCACAGCTGTCTCACCGGGTGTTGCTTTGTTATTCCTCAGAAATTTCCCTTGAGTTCAACTTTTTATGAAGGCTGTAAATTTATCTTCTCTGCCTTTTTCTCTGTTGAGTTATGGCATCTTTTATGACGAAACACTTCAAATACCCATTCGAAGGCCACAGTGTTGAATGTCGTTATGACGGTGTGTTGTATTGACGTCCCACCGGGCTCAGCTGAAGCCATGTGACGGAGCGCCGCGGGCCCTCAAACTGACCAAACACTGCATCTGGAGACCGGAAGAAATGCCTGACATTTCCTGGTACACCACCGGACTGCAAAAAAATCCCTGCTGTGACGTATCCAGAACGCCAGGAGCAGGAAAGACGCAGGTCTGTGTGACGGGCCACTCACATAAAACAACCAGAGTTAAAGCTTTATGTGTCTTACATAACGAGGCTCTTACGACGCTGCTTTTCCACTGAACTGCAATTTACGTTGGTTGATATGTCAACAGATTATATTGCAGAGGGTTTTTTTTTTTAGTTATAAAACATCCATACCTAATGGAATAAAGTGACAGTATCTTACTTGTGAATTTATTCTTTATTTTACTCAGTACTACATAAAGCACAAAAAAGTTCTCCAATATTTAGAAGAATCGATAATGAAATAAACTGCATGTATTCTTAAATTTAAAAAAAAAAAAAAAAAAAAAAAAATATTTTTACCAGACGTCTGTTTTGGAAACTGGAAACCATCTGATAATGATATACATCAGGCTGTGTGTTTTGGTGTGTGTGTGCCGGCACACGCGTGTGTGTGGGCGCACGCACGCTTGAATTCTCCGCAGCACTTACGCAGCATGTCTGTACATGCGGACATTAAGCAAGAATTTCAGAATAACAGAACAAAGCGGCCCAAAGCAGCGCTGAGAGAGGTGAAGTCAACAGGGCCTTCCTGTAACAGGGGTTATCGCCTGACACTGGGGTGACCCCGAATGACCCCGTGGAGTGCCGGGATTGTCTGTCAGCAGAGATTACAGCCATTTACCAAAACACACACACACACACAAAACATTGTCCATACATCATGTCACACTGTAGACCCAGGCTTCACCACGTCAAGTTTGCATGTTGTCCCTTTAAGTTTCTCCTGAGTATTTAGACGTTTCCTCCACTTTCCAAACTCTGACCCATCCTGATGGGAAGAAGAGTTACACAGGTTTATATTTGGCTGTAGTCGTCATCATTAGTTTACTTGTGCATGTGATGGAGTGTCACTCTGTGTTTGTGTTACTGGTCAGCAGCTCCTCCATGGCTCCCAACATGCAGTGTTGGCCTGGAGAAGCTCCAGCTTCCTGTAGCCCTCGCTCAGACACGCAGCAAAATGGACTTTACTGGACTTTAAATGTGTTTCACTACCACTAATACCGATACACAACAACAGGTGCCAGCTTGAGATTTTTTTAATTCATGTCACAAGCTGTAAAAGGAAGGAAAGTCACTGCTGCGTTGACTTATTGCTCACTGTGAGATACAGTGAAGCTGAAAACGCAGAGGATGTCCTCGTCTATTTAAGACAACAATGGAAGCTCTGTGCGCTGAAGGACTCTCATTCCAGATGAATGGACTGAATTCCACACTTTTCTGAGCTTCACTAAAACATAATGAGTCAGTGAGAAGCTTTACTGGTAAAAACAAGTCATCTGCTTCTGTCACTTCACTGTACTTCACGCAGCTCTGCAGCCATGATCGTGTGTGTGTGTGTGTGTGTGTGTGTGTGTGTTTGTGTGTGTGTGTGTTTGTGTGTGTGTGTGTGTGTGTGTGTGTGTGTGTGTGTGTGTGTGTGTGTGTGTGTGTGTTTGTGTGTGTGTGTGTGTGTGTGTATGTGTGTGTGTGTGTGTGTGTGTGTGTGTTTCTGGCTGAAATGCTTGAGGTGCACCGCTGCGCATTTTTTTCACATGAGATTGCAAGCGATTTCTTGATTCTGGTAAGCACAAATGTCACAACAAAGACATTTGCTGATAAATCTTCTGGTTTCAGACGAAAAAAAAAAAAAAAATTGCAGCAGTGTTGTATTTCTAATCTCTCTCAGAACTCTCAGCAAGCGGCCGACAGAGAAAAAAAAGGGAGTGCAGACAGCGCAGGACACTTGGATCTCTCAACGTCAAAGGAAACCGCACAGAGCAGAGCTTCCAGGAGCCGCTCCTGTCGCTCGCATGGAAACACAGCAGCGGAGAGCGAGGAACAATCGAACAGTGTGCGGCGCTGCGGCGGCTTGCAGGGCCCACACACACAGACTTCAAAGCGTGTGTGTGTGTGTGTGTGTGCCACTCTGCTGCTCACAACTCAAATGTCAGCAGAGTAAAGGTCACTATTATTGGAAAACAGAACAATTCTGTTTTATTTCATTCTTGTTTTTTTTTGGGAAAACCCAACAGTTAAAAGTGTGTTTAAAGAGTGGTGATTTCCACCGACTTAAACAGGTTCAGCAAGCAAATAAGAGGAAATAAGTATAATACTGCCGGTGTTTGTATTTACTGGAACAATATTTAAAGACCTTTCATTTCAGCCTTGTCATTTAGTGTTTTCTGTGTGGTGGAAGCTGACAGGGCCGAGAGGTTTAGATCTGAATTAATTGCAACCCGAGATTCTTTGAACGTTCAAGTGTGACGTGATGCTCGGTCAAATAATTGGCCCTTTCTTACACTCTACACTGAGACGGGTTAATTAAGTTTTGTTTCAGACCAACTGCAGGCGTTAACGTCAGCGATTTGCTTTGTGCCTTCACAAACACAAGACACGAGGGAAGAAAAGTACATTCTCTTCCTTGTTTTATACAACCGTCAAAGAAAAAGTGGATTAAGATAAATGTGTTGAACTACCTGTGCTTCTAGTCACACGAGTTTTTTTCGTGACCACTTAAAAAGAAAAAAAAAAGTAGGTTATGGACAGAAAGTACCTTTAATTATCTGTTTCACTTTGGCTTCTCATTATGGCGCTAAGTAGGCCAGTCACTGAGTTCTGCTGAACTTACGTCAGGTAGGAAGAGGAAGATGCTTTGTCGTAAAGTGGACACATTTTCAGAAGAGATAACAGCAGGGAGACGGAACAGCTGATGGGATAAACTAAAAACTTCCAAGTTAACTTGGAGATCAGTTAATAACTTCATGCAGGGAGAACATGCAAACTCCACACAGTCAGGCCGAACAGCAGGATCGTGAAGCCATTATGGAACGATCCCTGGCTTTCAGGCCCTGCGGTATCACTTTTCACTCATGATAGCAGGCGAAGTCAAACATATGAGGCGGAAAAAGAAAAGAAGAAAATAAACTTCACCAGTAGTCAGCATGATTGAAGATTTCTGGTGAAGCATTTTCTGGGTCAGGATGACTCTATCTGTCTTTGAAGTGGAAAGTCAGCCCTGCAGGAAGAAGGCATTAAGAGCTAGATTGCAGCAGATTGTGATTTTAATGCACCGTGTTCAGCAATCAGCGTTCCGATCAGAAAAAAGCATTTCTGCTGTTCAAACAGAACAATAATAATCAAAATTAAACAGGACTGACCAAGAAGACTGCTCATGAAACAAGGGCTCGGGTACAAACCGACAGCAAAGAAACTTCGGCAAAATGTGTTTTATCGCTGCGTTAGGTCCTCTTTCCACAGCTGTAGTGGCGAGTAAACACCCAGAGAAGAGAAATGAGCTCACAGGTCAGAGGAGGACAGGAAACACGCGGGCAGATTCATTTATCCTGCGCTGACTCCAGCGTGAAATACACGAGACTTAATGGAAAAAGTAACAAATCACCTTAACCAGTCCAGCTCACTTGGTTGAAGGATTTTTTTTCTTCATGAATTCATCCAGAGACTTACGCCTGTCTGAAGCAAGAAACCAAAATACTCAATGAACATGCAAACTCCACACAGAAAATTCTGAATATCTCCTACTGTGACACCACTTTTACTACAAGATTTTTCTTTATTTTATTTTTGGAAAATATACAATGATCATAATAACTGAAAACTCTTTGATTTCTCATTCTGTTTCCAGATGATGTTTCCTGGTGTTGGTGGAAACTTCAGCAGTTTCAGGAAAGTTTCACACAACCAAAGTGCGCTGATCTGCTACAAACTTACTTCAGAGTGGTTACTCACGGACATATGTGTGTGAGAGGCACGTGATGATTTTGATCAGTTCAGTTTTTTTTTATTTTTTTTATCACATCTTCTGAACATGTGATGAGACCCTGGAATGAATGAATCAATGACTGAGCGAGTGAATGAGTGAATGAATACGGGCTGTTAACAGAGTTCCTGTACGTTGACTCATAAAGTACACAGCGTGACTGTAAGCTGGGACGGATGACTGTTCCCATCATTCACACACTCAGAGACACACATCCTGCCTCAGCAGCGTTTCATCCCAAAAGAGGGAATCCTCCTCATAATCCTTGTTAGTCTCGATGGAGCGGATTTAAACGGTGGATGGACAGATGGACAAACACTGTTTCTTTAAACAAAAACTTCCATCTCATCTCTTACGTCATGTCAACTTACCAGGAAAGTGGAAAGTGCAACGTAATAACTGTGACATTGGTCAAAAACTGTTGCTACACACCAGTTGCAATACATATCTCATCACAGAGATGCTATAATGTCAAAATTATTACAAAATACTTTTACCCAGAACTGTTCTTGCTCAATTCAGGTATCAGGAAGTGCTGAAATAGTATGAAACTGTGATTGCACAGGTGCTGCTGCCAGTAATGCGATAGCAGCAGTGGATGGATCACTGAGAGAGAGAAGGAAGCTCAGACCTTTAGGTTGCTGGGAAATACATTATCAGCCGCCGTCACATGCCCGCTGTGTGCGGAGACGTGAGCTTTACTCAGCATTTTAGGGAACTATTTCACGAAGCACTCAGAGAGAGGAAGTAGACCGAGGAGAAATAAATAATTCCACAATGAGGACACTGTAAATAGCTGGAAGTGGGCTGCAGGGTTTTGTTCAATCTCTCTTGCATAATTTCCATTTTGATGAAACTCAGGTCATTTGCGCCGAACGCGAGCGCTTTCATGAAGTCATATGTGTGTCAGATGACGTGTGTAAGATTTACCAGGAAACCGGCTGTGTCTGTTTTATAATAACCCCCCCGAATACTTTGAACAGTGTGTCAGGACTGTTGTGTAACTCGAGGGGTCGACGGCGATCAGAACAGCCCGTGAGACGCATTTTATCTGAATGAGAGTAAGAATACCATAGAGAGCGAAGGGGGTGGAGAGGAGACGGGGAGGGGCGGGGGAGCGCTGCTCTCTTAGTAACAATTCAAGGAATTGATTGTGGCCTCTGAGAAGCGTGAGTCATCTGTGGCGTATCAGGAAACCCTTCAGAAGTCTGCCACAGCCTCCAGCAACTGCGGCGACGCTATATGCAAAACGATCATACACCTCTCCATCACTCTTTCGTTTCTCTTGCTGTGCTCTCTCTCTCTCTCTCTCTCTCTCTTTTTTCACCCCTCAGCTTTAGCAGAATGACACTACTGATGTGTGGCAACTTTTTTACACTTTTCTGACTGGAAGTTCAAGTTTGGTCAAACTAATGACTCCTGTAACTTTTGTTCACATTTAACACAAAACACCAAATTTCATTCGAATTTCAACGTCTCAAAAAATAGAATAAAAAAGGAGGAAACAAATTGCTATAAAACATCCCAAATTGCAACACAGAACTTTAGGCAATACTCCACTTACTCATCTGGTATGTGTTTGTGAAAAAAAAAAAAAAAAACCCACCGGGAGCTTTTTACACTTTTAATGGACTTTGAAGCCAGTTCTGTGCTTTAAACGCCGGTTATTTCTCATAAAACGGTGGCGTTGAGAGGCAGTGAAACTTGTGTCTTTCTCTCTTGCTCTGCGTCTTCTGTGTGACATCAAACCAGAGACCGGCCTCCCCCTCCCCACCCCCATAAACCACTGCACCACCTCTTCCCGCCCACCGCGGCCTGCATTAGGAAACGATACCGTCAGAGCCCCTCTGTTTCTCTTGTGGTGATGCTCACACCTGAAGCCCACTGCTGCCAGATGATCCGTTTCCTCTAAACCCCCGGCGTCGCTCACCGCAAGACCAGCAGTGTCATATTTAGCTCAGTGGCACTCCAGTCAGACCGAGTGCGTTCGATTCCTGTAAGATTTCGAGACTTTTATTGAGGTGGTGGGAACACAGGAACTCCGGTAGTAAGAAGCCCCCCCCCCCCCCCCCTCGTTCAGACTTTGACTAATTCAACGTACTTTGTGAGTAAACACAGATTCTTTCCGTGTCAGACTGAATCACTGAATCGGCTTTGAGTCGTGCCCGAGCACACAGTCATTTAGACGGTAAAGAAAAGTCGCGCTTGCATTTTGTGATTCCATGCGTGTGTTTTTTGAAAGGCACCGTGTTAAAAAAGCTGCACGCTTTTGCACGGCGAGTTGTGGGAAATGAGAGTGAAACACTCGAGGCTTTGGACATCAAAGGGAAAAAAAACAACCAAACCTCACATCTTTATGCAAATTTGACTCAGGTGACTTCAGTGGAAGAAGCCCTTCTCTTGCTTCCCAGAAAAGTTGGCTGTAAAACAAGTTTTTTTTTTCTTTTTACACATCAAATAACCAGAAAATGCAGGTTTTCCCATAAACCGCAGGCTTGTGAAATTTCACACTCATTTGCTTCTCATAAAAAAGTTTAATTTTATCACATGGATATATATACTCGTATTTTATCACACACACTCCTGGACACCCTGTGTGAAATGACATTTTATTGACTTCAGGGCAATCCTTCACAGATAAGGCTTTCCTGGAAATTTAACTGATAGGAAGCCAGATGACAAAGACACTGTTCAAATATCCACAGCCGTTCCCGTCATTCACATCTGAGTGTCACAAAGGAATACCTCATGCACTCCACCGACCGTCATCAGGCCGGTGATTATTCCTCTTCTTATCGTCAGCTGGGATATTTTAAAAGTTCCCGTCATCTGAACGCTTTCATTTATATCATTTTCATTAAGTAACTTACGGTCAGACGGAGGAGCTGCTTCCTGAATATGTTGAAATAAAGAGCAGCGTTCACATTTTAGGACAAATAGAAACTTTGTGATTATCAAACATCCATAAAGCTCACATCTGAAGAGCAGTTTTTGTGCACGTGTGCAGAGGCGAGGTGACACAGAGCTCACAGCTCACGTTTTGATTTATGCTGACTTGAATTTATCGCCTTCAAATGTTCTTGAAGTAGAACAAACTTCAGCTCTTGTTTTAAATGGCGATCCCTTTTCCACAGAAAAAAAGTAATCCGCCTGCTGTATTAGCATGGGACATTCCCGAAAAACAACCAGGCTTGCCAAATGGCTGAGAAACTGTGGAAGGCAGAACGGTGACACATGTGATGAGTAAACAGCCAAAGTCTTCTGCGCTGTTTCCACTTTATTAACACCAAGAACAGCCTCGGTATTTCTTAAAGGTCCACCGGGGAGCCGGTCTTACTTCATAAAAGTTTCCATTAGCTATTAATGTGAGATCAGACAGAGACGGCGCTGAATATACAAGAGCAGCTGGAGCAAATTAAAAGCCGAACAGGAGGAGAACCTTTTTTTTTTTTTTGCAGTTAAATGCTAATTCATCGCTAATTTGTTAAAAACAAACATTATTTTGTCAATCTGCAAGAGCACATTTGGCTTTGCATCAATCTTTTCTTGGCATGGTTTCCATTAAAAAAAAAAAAATCATCTGGTTCAAGTTGTGCTGGGAATAAAACATTCTGTATGCAAACAGAGCACATATACACGGTGTTCCTCCTGTGAAAGATCAGTCTCTTCTTCCATGGAATCAAAAGGTGAGTTGTGTGCTTGGGAGGCTTTGTTAACAGGAGCGATTACGAGGAATCTGCTGTTGTTATCAGTTCCATTGAAGTTCTTTTGTTTATACATGAGGTCGGTGGTGAGAACTGTGAACTCTATGATAGGGAAGCCCCGATTAAGTTCATCCTAAGATGGTCAAAGCTGAGTACTTCCTCCACCAGAAATCTCTCTATAATCTGTACGACTCACTGATACTACCGGATCTAACTTACTGGGTGGAAGTGTGAGGAAAAAACCCATGCAAACTCCCTAAAAAGGCAAAAAAGAGCAATAGGAATTGTACATAGGTTGCCTTTTAAAGGTGCTGTAGGCAGGATTTTGCTAGTCAATTCAAATTTTTCTGTGTTTTCTTTGGATTAAATGTTAGAGTACCCATTGTTAATCCTTTCGGAGTATAGCATAATTGCACTACCGTGAGGGCGCAGCGTTTTCATCTGTCTCTGTTCTGAGCTGAAAAGGAATCTCGACAGCTCCAGGTATCTTTGACCAATCAGAAGAGCCCCTGAGGCTCTAACCGTGATTGGTCAAGGGGCGTTCGTCGCACGTTCTTGTGGGAGGGGCTTAACTTGCGTAAGGGCGTGATGTCAGAGAAAACAGGACAGGATTGGCTGTGCTGGGTTTCAAATCGCCATCTTAGATGGGTCAAATCGCCATCTTGCTTAGGTAAACCTAAACAAGATGGCGGAGATGCCGAATCCTGCCTACAGCACCTTTAAGAACAAACAAATCCATTTTTTTCACAGTCAAAAGTTATAAAACGGATGGATCTTGTGGAGTTTAAAAATTTGCTGTGACGTAGACGACCCCTGAAATGCCCCTGAAGCTCTGTGTTTCCACTTGAACTGGAACCCAAGTCACCAGGATCACCAAAGGTTCTGATAACAACACTGGTCAGAGTCACAAGCCATTTTACCAGAAAGCTGTGAGAGTTACTCAGCAGTTACTGACAGCAGTTAGTTACTCGGGAATGTAACTCATGTGTGACACATGTAACTCCTTTAGGAAGTCTTACAGAAGTGCTCATATCTGAGTCTTTGTGTGGATCAGTCTAGGAGTGATTCATTCACTAAATGGATGATTTCATTCTGGAGGTCAGATGATGAAGCACGCATTTTTATTTTTGAATATTTGATCACATTTGAATATGTGAATTTCATTTGGGGACATAGATTAATAAAGTATTGGTACTTTTTGTACTTAAAATACATGTTATTGGTACCTGTATTTTAATTAAGCATTATATAGCAGATAACATCTAAACAACTGGTGGTGACACTTATTTTGAAGATGCAGATCACCACCATGATAATGAAGCTACTAAAAACTATGAATTACTGAAAGCTTCATGGATATATTTCAGTAGCTGTTGCAGATTAAACTGAATTGTTACTTTTACACATTTTCTAACTCAACTATCTGGAAATCTACTTAAGAACATGTTCAGCAGAAGTCTTGGTGCAACCTGCTCTCGAACGAAACAGATTTATGCAGGAATGACAACACGGAAGAACAATAACAAAAGCGCTGAGATACACTGCAAACATGCAGACACGAGCAGGAAGCAGGGAGCAGAGAGAGAAAACAACCAGGCTCATTCACCTACCAGGTCAACATCTGAAGCATGATTAATGCAGCAGCATGGACCGCAAGAGGAGGGATATTTATGAAAGTGGGCAAGAAGTTCAAATATGTAGGACAAAAGAGACAAAACAATGAAAAAAAAACACACAGAGAGCATCAGACAGACTGAGGTTACAGAGAAACATGAAAAAGGAATAATACTGTCCTCAGCCGAGGCCTGGAGGGCTCTGTGTAATCCAGCGTATAGATCTATTACTCCACTTTACTGGAAGGAATGGCCACACTGTTCCCATGGCAACCAGGTGACATGACATCCAGCATGTCTGCAGAACGAACAGGCGAAAGCGGCGAGGGAGCCTGGCGGGGCTTGAAGACCACGGCTCCGGACCAGCTGGGTAATAAAGACCCCAGGCAGCGAGCGCCTCCGCCTCGTTCACTCAGCTCCAAACGAAAAGGCGGAGGCACGGTCCGGAATATGGATGACTGTACTTAAAAAAGAGGGGGCAAACAAGCAAGTCCAGCCACAGAGGCACAAACACACAATTGCAAGTGAAGCAGTTTCGCTACCAGCAGTGCAAATAAAAGACTGGGTGGCTGTTTTCCAACAGTGCAAAAAGACGACCTGCGGTCAACAGTTCATGTGACAAATCCTTCAGCTTTCATTATCTGCACCGAAAAGAGCAAAGAAAACCAACAGGATCGCAATCACTGACTTATTTGTTCATTTATTACCATCAATTAACTGGGTTTCTTCTTCAAAGGCAAAGGGCCGTGTGCAGCGATTCAGCACTGTGGTTTCATTATCCTCAGATACTGGCAGCTCTCTCGGCGCGTAGCTGAATTGTTTCACTGAGTGTGACTGGGAGACAGCTGAAAGAGCTGCCGGGGCAGACTGAATGGACCAGACTCCATTTGTCCTGCCTGGTGTCCGTTCGGAGAAACCCGAGCTCCTCCAGTCTGAGGTAATGCCATAGTGTGTGCCGACGGCTGCGCGAGTGGATCGGATGACAGCAGGGAGGCCAGAAAGAGACACACTTCCATTTTTAATCAACTCACTGACACAAACACCCTCCATTTCTCTCTCTCTCTCTCTCTCTGAGCGGAGTGGCGAAGCTGTGCGAACGGACGATAAATCCAAACACAGTACATCTCCTCACCTGATTTACAAGAGTGACCTTTACCTCTTCTAAAATTAGCGCAACAGCGAGCATAAAACAGCACCGACGCGTCTGCGGCAGCTTTGAGTTGCGCTGCGCCTCAAGGCGCTCGAGGATTCAGCCGCAAGCGCGCAAGAGGAAGAACCAGAGAACGCGTCTGTACGTACTGACCTGAATCTGTTCCACGTCAACGACAAGCATTGATGTCAGTTGCATAACAGAGGTTAGAATTGTTTCTGACATAACGCTGAACGAGAACGTCAACTGATTTTTGAGCTCCAGCACAGATCCAGATGTGAGAGACAGAAAACACAACGTCATCATATAAAACATGCGCTGAATATATTAAAAAGTATAGAAAATTTTGAAAAACGAACATCCCAGTTCACTCTTAATGAGATTGGCCAGATTTCAGGCCCTCAGTTGGAAAACTATTATAACTTCAGTTAGTCTGTAGATCTTTGTCCACCTTTTGACCTTTCTCTGTTCAATACATGTCCTGAGTTGAATCGTGCAAATTTCTAACCTGTCGTTTCAGCGCCTGCATATCTTTGACTGTGCTCATCCCAGAATTGGCACATGATCTGAATCTGAGATGATCCACGCATTGCTCACAGGTCGGAGACGCCACGATAATGAAAACAGCTGCATGTGCTTCATTAAGACAGGCCCGACTGAGGGGGACTGCTCAGCGGGACGGAAGAGTTACTATAACGAGTCATGTCAGTTTTTATCAAGTTGAAAAGAAACCTCTGATCCGATTACTTCAAATTTCTATTTGTAACTTCTTTCTGAAATTAAAAGGAACTGTCCTTATTGGTGAAACTTAGTACGGCTGTTTAACTGATTTCACAGGAAGTATTTATCACATCACATCTGCTGTTTCTTGAGAAATTCAACGTCCCTGTTGGGGTTTTCATTTTAGACTTCGGCTGAATTATCCAGCAACTCATTCAGAGGCTCTAACATGGAATTCTGTTCGTGACTCAAGATATTGTAATTGAATATTTCATCCATTTCCCTTTTTCTCGGCAACCGCGCAGGAGGCCTGCGCCGCGCTGGTGTCCTCGCTACGAACGGACGACTTAGTGGTGATGAATTCAACAGGAAGTGGAATGGTTAATCATTTGTGTGCAGCACACATTGTGTGAGATCTGTGAGAGCCGGCCTAGTGAAGCCTGATAAGCTGGAATGTAATGTGAGTCAGAGGAAGATTGGTCGCTCTGTGCACAAAGCCTGAAGAAGCTTTGGGGGAATTGAATATTACGTCTGGAGCGACTGGCGATGCGCGGATTGTAGGTCGACTGCATTTCTTGGCCTTTGTTGTGACTGTTAAGTTTGAAAATGTGAAATCCAGGTCAGAACCGCAGAGAGGCTGACGGGGGGGCGGAGAGCTGAGAGGAGATTGGCAAGATGTGTGGAAAGAGTGGGAGGAATGAAGAGCGAGTTCCTCTGTTTTCAAATGTACATTTCTTGACTGCAGCATTAAAAGAACAGAACAGAATAGAAATACTTAATAAATCCTTTATAAATGCGTTTTCAGTGGCTCAACATCAGGGGGGTCGGCTGGACGGTTGGCCGAGCCCCCCCCCCCCCCGCTGAGTTCTGCCATGGAGTGAGCTATTCTGGCTCCACCGCTGAGTCGCAGCAGGACGGCACTGTGCGCCGCCGGCGGGGGGGCCGCGGGATTAAGATCACCAAGGGCACATAGTGACCTGCTGTTTGTTTTGGGGAGCCCTGTCCGCAGGAATGAGCGCGTACGTCTGGACTGAGCCTGAGATCTCCGACTTATCGGGGGATAAATGAGCAGAAGCTCTCGGAAACTCTATATCGTTGCTGGCTTGTTTACCATATAAGTATAAGAGTGGAGCGGCGGCTCAGTCCGCTGAAAACAGCAGTGTTGAGCTGGAAATGATTCGAAAAGTCATTTGGAACACTAAACAAAAGAATTTTCTTCCTACTAAGCAAGGGCATTATATCATTTTACCAAATGGAAACCCCCAGTCGGCTTTTTATTTTTTTCCCCCAAAAGCCCCGGCACATGATCCTGGGATGAACCTGAACTTAGAAAACAGCTGATTCTTGTTTCAAGGCAAAAATCTGTGATTGGTTCAACATGTCTTTGTGCACGCTGCGCGCACACACACACACTCACACACACATGGATTCTTTGAGTTAAATATGGCGTCATCCTCACATTTTGTATGTGCAGCAAGTATAAGCAGTATAAATGAAGCTGATCCACCAAAGAGATGCACCTGACCTGAACTTGTGTGTGTGTGTGTGTGTGTGTGTGTGTGTGTGTGTGTGTGTGTGCACGTGAACGTGTGTGTTTGTTCAGATTTTTCACTTTTCCCAAACTGAAGCCAACAGACAGGCTGGGCGACCTTACTGTAACTGAGTAGAATAGCAGGAAACCAGGACTGCACACACACACACACATACACACACACACACGCACGTGCGTGTACACACCCAGCGAGGCTTTCCTGGAAGCATGGCGTTTCTTTACATGGCACATGTGATTTCATCCCAGCAAAGTGTAATGATTGGCAGACAGACAGCAGCGAACAATAGCTGATAATGGAGGCTTTCAATGAGCAAAGTGCAAGATTCGTTCTCGCAGAGGTTCAGGCATGAAGGCATGAATCGTTTTCAGTGTCTCTTTCTTAGCTGCCAGTAAATGAAAAGGAAACATGTTAAAATATAATGCATCCAATCACTTCAGAATTTAGTCTGACAGTCACTGAACTGTAACCTGCCAGCTGGAACTAAGTGGATTTTCACTTTGTTGTGAATGTATCTTACTGACGGTGTGCATAAGCAGAGATGTTTCTGTGACCACTTTAAAAAAAACCTCCAAGCACAACACGTACACAAAATGATGAAAGGCTGACACCTGGTGGATTATGGGATACCGGCCCCACAACAGCGAGCCGGACCAGTTTGAATAGAGCAGACAGTTATTGTCCCTCCAGATGATTAATCGCTGACCCTCAGGCTCTCTGCATGCATAATGAGTTTGTGATCAAGCATGTGCAAAATCCCAAGAAGCCACAAGGGCTCATCTATTGCTCTGATTGTAACGACCTTGTTTATGGAAATTGCCCCTTCTTCAGAAGGCTTTAATACTGTACTTGTGTGTTTATTTGTTGGCAAGAACATGATGTGATCAGTGTTTTTGTACCTCATGGTCCCAGAGGGATGAGTGAAGAGTTTGGAGGAGGAGTGTCAAACATAAGGCCTGGGGTCCAGAGCCGGTCCGGGTGAACGTGTAATCTGGTCGCTGAGATGATCGGTCAAAATTACAAAATAACGTTTGGCAGACATGAAAAATTCACTGCAGCATGGCTTCAGGACTTTCAGAAGATGTTCTCAGATGAATTAAGTCATTTGTTGTATATTTTAATGCAGCAAAATTTTAGGAAATAATCAAAATACTTTATTTTCCCTTTATATTTCCTTGTATTTTCCAGGAGGTCAAGCTAAAAACAATTATTTTCCCTTACAATTTTCTCCTTTTAGTTTATGTAACAACGCAGTATTGGATGTGTTTTTATTTAAAAGTTATGCTCTTTGAGTTTTATTTATTTATTTCATGGTCATGTGCACTTGGGATCAAATTGAAAACGACAGAAAAAATGAGTTATTTGTCATTGACAGATCCACAAAACCTTCTTTTTACATTCCTTTGTTTTTTCCTGGTACATTTCAGGTCAATGTTTTAGTTTTTATCTGCAATTTTACCGTCGTGACTGACTCACCTGCTGTCTTTGGTGTTATTCCGAGTCCCAGCAGGCAAAAAGCCTCAATTAACCTAATGTACGGGATGTGAAGAGTAAACTGCGGAGTGACCACGGTAATTAGAAGCATGGCATTGTATAGTGGAGAATGGAGTCTCTTAGGAAGGCAGCGTTTCCCTCAGGGGCTGCTGGAAAGCAAAATAATGAAGGTGACTATTGGACTTAATTTGTTTGGCTGCCTGAAACGCAACTCCAATCAATGCTAATGTTGCACTGCGTGGACTGGATGCCCAAACAGTGAGTGTTGGTAATGGACCCGGGCCTTTCTGCAAAAGACAATAATCAACGTGTTTCATCTTCTTAACTCCACTTATGAGGGGGATTACAGTCGTTGCATTTTACAAATTAAAATTTTAATCATTCCGTTATCTGCATGTATTTCTTTATGTGTGTATTGGTCAGCAGCCTTGACCTGTGATGGCTTTAACAGTGCAAACTACCCTCAGATGGATAAAACAGCATTAAATATGGATGAATGAAAAGATATTCCCTGCTGCAGTGAACATGAATCAGGAAGAAAATTCAACCCAGAAAAATAATAATAGTAATAATACTGCGGGATTGGTACTTTCAAAACAAGAAAAGAAAAATCCCAATGTTCCAATCTTCCCAAACAATTAAACACTGTGTTTCAGGTTTGCTTCACGTGGGACATATTTCACTGCGCAGTGTGGTTCATTCACAGTATCGGCTGAATCGATCTGCTGTTTATTCAAGAATTTTCACCAGAGAGGCTCCCATGGATTCACAGCGAAGTCATTCTGGCTTCTAGCTGAAGCAGAAACCCGGTAAAGATTCAGGTGCTGTTTCTAATTCAATCAACGGCCTTGTGCTTCATGGTTTATTGGGTTATCATGTCTCTGGAAGCCATGACACCATTACAGCTGCTGCAGCCACCCGGCGTGATATTTCCAGGCGCGGGCGACGTGAGGCCTGTTGCTCACCGACAATTTTCCTCGTGGCCCTCTGCGCATCGCCGCCGGTCGGCTTCATTTAACCCCATTAGCGCCACATCCACAGCGTCTGCCGGCGGCTTGGAGAAGCTGCGAAGGAAGCTGTACGGAGGCGATAAGAATACGCCTGGCGCCAACTGAGACGATTTGTCTTTTCCCGTTGAAATAAACTCTGCGAGATGGGAAATGTGAAAAGGACAGAGTGACAGCAGAGGAAGACAAATCAGGCCGCTCGCGCCGCACTTCCCTGGTCCGCGCTCCACTTTGCTGTCTCCTGAATCAAAGCTTCACCGGGGAGCCGTCGCCATCTTCTCCCCTCTCAGCGGGGAGAATTGATAAAATTAATGAAAATGATAAAAACCTCATTTTAAAGTGTTTCACACCGAATCCCAGAGCATGCATTCCTGATGTAACGATTTTACCATCTTTGATCTTGAACCTGACTTCTTTGTGCACAGTGTCATTTATCATTTATCATATATTCTAGTGTAGGGTTATCTGAACACACTTTGCTGATAAGTTACAGCATTTTGCTGAATCAGGAACTGTCTAAGTTTAAGTGAAACGGTAACAGTGAACGATTACGTAACGATTAACCTCTGAAAATAGCTTCTCATTTCTAATAAACGACTTGCTTTTTCCTCTCGCTCTCTCGCTCTCTCTCTCTGGGGCGCCACAATACGTTTTTCATTAAAAACCCTCTATGTGTTTTGCGCTGTTTGATGAGTCACAAATGATCACTTTAGTTGGTCTCCACATGCATGACAACTGCTTCAGTGTGTGTGTGTGTAAAATTTACATGAACACGTCTCTCCATTTGTCTAACGTGTCCTGATAAATTCAATATTGTCTTTTGCATCTGTGTGTCCCCTACCTTATAACCAGGCAGCCACTTTTTTTTTCACTAACAAAACAAATGAAGATGAGCTCCACGTCACCTTTAATTTTACTGAATGTTCCCTTTACCGCCGGTGCCGGCTGAGCAGGGGACAAGTCTCATTAACTTTTCAAACGCTTCCCAGATAAGACAAAACACATCCCCTCCACATTCCTCCAGGGACCGAGTCCCTGCTCGCTTTATGAGACCGCTCAATCCAGAGACTCCATCTCCTTGCAGATCTCTGCGGCGGCACTCGATTGAGCCGGTGTGACGTGGAGACGGGATCCAGATTTAAGCAGCTTCCACAACAGGGAAGAAAGATGGCGAGAATCGAAACGTGGAGATGAAAGTGTTGGAGGATTAATTACCCCGATCCCCGTGGCCCCTGCTGAACTGGGAGGAGAGGGTGTGAAAATAGGAGGAAGCGAGCAGAATCCACTCGCAGAATTAATTCAGTGTTTTCAGTGAGAATACATTGAATAAAACACAGATGCTGGACGAACACTGCTGAGTCGCTTTCTCCAGGCGCCTCCTCAATGGTCTGTTATTTTCCCATTATTTCCAGCAGATTGTCCTCCCGGCGTGGCGAGTCGATTTAAGAGTAGGAGACGTTTCGAAGCCACACGTGCAAAACACCGACTGTCAACTGTTGGCATTTGTTAACAAAAAAAGAAATCAGGCTGTTTCTCAACCTGCTGAAGCAGTCATAATGACATACTGCATTTGTTGAAATCAACAAGGTGTTGACAGGACGTGTTGTTGAGGCTTCATAACCACAGCAAGGATGATTAGAAACATTTTATATATCACAAATCAGAACCGATTAACATTAAATCACTATAAGCTCCTTTTTTCAAAGAGCTCCAGTTGAAAATATTTCACTCAGAGACTCTCCATCAATAAAAATTCTTCACAGCAATGCCTGGTGGTCTCTTTACTTCCAGTGAGTAACGTTCTTGCCCTGGAGGCAGTGAACTACTTACCTTTATTCCTCATAATGGTAGACTGGAGAAAGAAAATAATGACCCATCCGCACAGACCAGCTGAACAGAATACTTGCTTCATATAGTGCAGATAATTTGTCGAGAGGGATTTTTTTTTTGTGTGTGTGTGTGCGTTCTGCAGAACAACAGGCTCAAAAAACCTCCACTAACTTTGTGGGTTTTTTTTCTCTCTGGAACATTTATCACTGCAACACAGCAAGGTCCAATTAAGTATCTGTGAAAGAAAAATGCTGAACGTCAGGATGAAAAGAGAGAAAGAGCTGTTGGAAACCGCGATTAATTCAGCCTTCATCGGTCTGACTGGAGGTGTAGCGTTGGCTCTCTGGGCTGCCGGTGTAAATATGCATGATCCTCATCGGCGTTGACATTCCCCCTGAGTGATCTGGGTTCATCCCGCAGTCTAGGAACATGCGTTGCGCATCCTTTATTGCCCATAGGGGCAATACATGTCTGTATTTGAACCCTGACAGCAGAACCCCAACCATGAATCAAATCAGTGGTGAAACATGGTCGAAAACATTGGCAGTAAGGAGCGAATCAAGAGGAGAGCAATGTTGAGAATAAAAATAAGGAAAAAGAAGTTTATGTGCGTGGTCATGCTGTGACCACAAACCCATATAAGAAACATGCAACGATACATAAAAAGCGGTAAGCTGCATTCCAGCCAAACACCACATGGTGCTAAAACAAGCTCTTCATTTTAATCGACTCATTTAGAAAATAAAGTCACAAAATTATTTCTAATTCCACCCTGCCATCTGGAGGCCCAAGGGAAATTGGTCAGGAACCCACTTTGGGTCTAAAGCTCAGAGTTTGAGAAGCAGGGGGATTGATGAATGGATGTAGAGCAGGAACATGAACAATGCAGGCCCAGTGACGCCGGGTCAGGTCACAGTATTTACTGCTGACTGATGAAAAGAACTGCTTACATTCGTATGTACAATTTTAAAATGCCTCCAGTCCCATTCAAACAGCGCAGACTCTGCAGAATGTCTGGTGTAATGACTACGCTGAGCTTCACAAATCAACTCAAGGCCTCCTCACGCAGCCACTGATTTGTTTTTGAATGTGTTTTATTTGAGCGTTTTTTTTAAAAAATAGCTTTCCCAAGGAGAGCTTTTGATCAAGGAAAGTGGCTGTGATGAAAGATAAATTCTTTCAATGAGAACCCGGAGGTCGCCTAAGTCAAAATGACTGCATCCTGCCAAGGACAAGGGCGCAAACCTGAGAGTAATGGCCCTGCACCAACTTTGGGGTTCTTCTGCCATCGCGGATTGAATTATTAGGTTCTATAAAACTTTAATGGAATTTCAGCAGGTCCAATATATAAAAGGGACTGTAAGACTGTGCCACTGTGCTTTGGTTTTTCTTTTATCGCTCTCTGCTCTCTGTGCCGTCTGAGAAAGCATTGCGGGACCGGTGCTGAGTGGACACTATGTTTTGTGGTTTGGTTTGTGATTAACAGGCAGCTGCACATTAAATCATGGTGCGAATGTGGGTCGCGCAAACATAAACACACCTTTTAATGCTCCAACCTCCATCTCTGCCACGAGCGCCCTCAGCCAGGCTTTTTGCCCCTCTTTTCCCATTACGGGGCTGAGCTCCGAGATTTAATGGAGAGTTTAGTGGAGGCTCACATCTTGTGGTTCAAATTCCATTAGAGACAGAATGGCCTCTATTTTTGAGCTGATGCTTTTTGGGAGATATTTCACATTTCCAATGATTAAAGTAATTACATTTGTAAATGAATTAAAACCAATTGAATTAAAAACACTCACACTACTAGGAACAAATATTATGTAATGATATTTGTTGTCATTTTTTTCTTAAAAAAAAAACATTTTACTTAATTAAATCGACTAACTACACCATCTTGTGGCGAAAACTTGAATTGCAAGGCTGGGGTAAATGTTCCAGGAATAAAGCAAAACTGTCTTCAAGATGACAGGTTTCTGAACTGTTTTCACCTCAGCACTACAGGAGTCTGGAAATCAGGTGTCAGTTTAATTGAAATTGTTGATTTTCCAGTAAGAAAATGGGCTGAAATCAAAAAGACATGTTTTACATGCTTTTAAACCTGAATCATTTACATTCCTACATTGCTCACACGGGGAAGCAGAATGTGCTATAGAAATATTCAGGCGCCGTCCCACCTGTTGCAGCACTATCACGAAAGCACGAAATGTCTTGAGGCCAATTACAAGCACCAGGCGGCGCGGATGCAGCCTATTTTGCATGTGAATTAACGGGACTTTTAAAAACAACAGCTTTGCGACATGATTTGTCAGGCGCTTCTGAATTTGTCTGAGGCTCCCTCTGGCAGCTCTTTTCATGATTCCTGCTCGCTTCGGCCTCCCGACGTGCTTCATTTACATTCAGAGGCAGGCAGATGCCCAATTTGACCCAAGGAAACAAATTCCGGCGGCTGCTCCAGTTGTTGTTTTTTCAATTGTAATGTATACAGAATATAAAGCGAGCGCAAGGTGCAGGGGTGAGCATATAATCGCAATGCTTCGGGAGATGCTTTTGCCTGGCAGAGTACACAGGATATTTGTGAAATCTGATTAGCGATACAATAAATGTCAACAAAGGCATCCTCTCTGCAGCTGGATTGATGTTTTATGGCGAACAATAAAAACTCATCCGGTTAACAAGAGATTGTTTTGATTGCAAGAAGAGGACGAAGTCATCATTATTCAGATGTTAAATATATTTTTCACATTGTTGGTTTTACTCGGAGTTTACACTTCCAGAACACAGACAGGACATCACGACATCAAGCCATCGCCTACAAGGACACAGACGAAGCACGTGCACACGTATTGCTGAAAACAGCTTATAGCGTCGCCAAGAGTGTGCATGTTTTCAATCCTGTTTTCAAGGTTTTTCTATTTACTGGTAGAAAAAATGGTTCCCAAAAAAAAAAAAAAAAAAAATGAAACACAGCAGCCAAAGGACTGAATGCTAATTGCTTTTAGAAAGCTGTGAAATGCTAAATTAGTTTGGCACACGGAGCCGACATGGAGCTGATGTCCTGTTTTGAACTGTTGGAAACACAACCGCTTCTCACCCTGCGCTCTGGTCTCGTCTCTCCTGGTTGTTTCTTCCTGCAGAATCAGTGTTTTGTTTTGTTTTTTCCCCCCCACTGAAATGTAAACCGTATGTAGCGTCTCTGATACTGCAATTAAAAAAAAAAAATCCTTATCGGAATATCAGCTCATCCAACTTAGCAGCTTGTTTGATCTGTGTCCATTTGGCTTTAAGGGGATGAGGCTGAAAAACATTCTGCATGATTCCTGCAGTAATTGCTCTACGAGAGGTTTGCGTTGCTTTTATGTTGATACAGACACATTGTCACCATCATTACTAACCGGCACAATGGACACTAAATCGTACTGCGTACTGCGAGGATGAAAGGCAGCAAAGCGTCACAGCGAGCGAGAGAAATCAATGAAGACACAGATGTTCGGCAGAATATCTTACGCTGCCTTACTTGTATCACGAACATTCACAGCGATGTGAAGACAGCTCTCGGTACACTTCAGCCTTGGCTTTTGACTGACATGAAAACTTCCGAGCTTAAAATGAATAAAGAAAAAGAACTGTTGAGGTTGTTTTTTTTGTTTTTTTTCTTCCAGTTTATGTTGTGCACCAGAGGAAAAGGTCCATTTATAGCATGGCGATGGCGACTCCAGAATCATAATGCCCCTTCATCTGAGTTATTCTGGCTGCCAGAAGGAGCAGCAGGCCGGTGGCCACTTCCAGGCTGTAAGAGAGCCAGGCGGACGCTAAGGACCAGCCGAAAGACACGTCCACGTACGCCAGGCTGTCGGGGTGCACAAGACGCTGGAACTCCTCCATGGCCAGGTGTGAGTATTTGATGTAGACGCTGACCCCCGACAGAGTGAAAACACCTGTTAACGCCAAACAGACAGACACACAGACAGACAGACCTTTGAAAGAGCGAACTTTTTAGATTTTAACACGTTGTCATGTACCTGTCATGCAGAAATGGATCAGTCTGAAGAAAATGGAATGAACCTTCCAGACGTGAAGCCCCACAGCTGCATAACTCAGGCGCTATAATGACCACGGCGTATCACACTTGTTCGGCTTTTGCGATTACACAAGTACACTCAAGACCCACAACCCAACGCACACGTTCTAACAAAAACCAGTGCATCATAAGACACAAACAAGAATGAAATCTGTTGATGTTTAACTGTTAAAAAATAAGAAACTATCATTTTACCTTTTCTAAATCAGACATCAATTATCCCTGTATGTTGCCAACAAATTTAACCTGATCATTTAGTACATGAGAGAAACCTGGGGAGGCTATAATAAGCTCCTTTCTCCCCTCTTGTGTTCCCAAACAGAGATTAACAAACACAAAAAAAAAAAAGCCTAGCATAACAATTAGAGGCCAGAGGTTGGCCAATAAAATATAACATCATTAAATGCCAAACTCAAAACACTTTAAATATTGGACCATTAAATGAGCGATTCAGACTGACCTTTCGAGTGGCGCAGTGGAAAGCAGAGCCACTGCACACAGTACACTCTTCAAAGGCAATTAACCTCCGTTAATTACAGATTATTTAAACTCGCAACTGTGGTCTTGTCTGTTCTGCAGGGCGGCTAATTTGCATGCGGGAAAAGTGCATGCAACACAAAAGGAGGCGGACCTATGAGAAAGATCCTTTCAGTATCAGATCAGATTAATGAATGCGAATTCAAAACTTCTCAAAAGATCCTTTGTGACACACACAATGGTCTGTTACAGATAGAAATTGCTAATGCATATGTAAGATTGCACCTTTGGCTGGACCCTATAGATGTTTTCTTTCAATGCATGAATTCCTAGTCCAGCATTCATGCGCCTCAGTTTTTCCTCTGCTAAACATCTGCATTTTCTAAACATATAAAAGTTGTACCGGCTGGACATCCATTTGGTCGGGAAAAAAAGGCTGTATTTCACAGACAAAGCTCTGGGATTATGTCCGATTGCTTTGGACGAAAGAGTGGTGCAAACTGGAGATGAATAAAATCAGGACTGCGGGACGTGATGAAACCCCTGGCGACACAAGGATCAACATAAAGTCCCTGACAGAAAGCAGTTTGTCTTAGAGATAGAGAAACAAAAACACCGAAATCTATCATCCTCCCTCTGTTTACCTTACGCGAGGGAGGGCTTGGCGAGCTGCAGAGCTCTCTCCATGTAGAGATGTGGACATGACATTCGGTGCAAACCATAAAATTAGCTGTCTCTTCTG
Organism: Salarias fasciatus; assembly: GCF_902148845.1. Taxonomy (NCBI): domain Eukaryota; kingdom Metazoa; phylum Chordata; class Actinopteri; order Blenniiformes; family Blenniidae; genus Salarias; species Salarias fasciatus. The sequence continues at coordinate 7,262,996 of NC_043748.1, read as the reverse complement.
TGTGACATGAGGGGCCGGGCATGTCAGCCGAGATGACACAGTATATAATAAGGCCTTGTGCCTCGGTGACAGATTCATGCATACCCTCAATTTTTACCCAAATAGAGATCTGAAGTCGTTCCCTCTGAGTTTAGATCTGATCATATGGGCTCTTTGATCGATAGGATGTTTAATGTGACTGGTCAACAGCTGAACCCTTCCCGGGGGGAAAAAGCAATACATCTATAACAGAAGTGCTGATGAAGGCACGGCCTTGTTCCACTATAAAACCACATCTCCTGTTTGTTTATCTGGCATTTTTCCCCTAAGAGAAGCCAGTCTCATATCTTGTTTTTCTGAGCTCATCTTCTGTTGGAAATTCCTTTTATATCACTGAACTGAACAATGAATTCTAACCAAACCCAGAAGTAGAATTTATATATTAGACTGAGAGAAATGGTCAAGCTGAGTTTCTGCACAAAGTAAATAAAATCATTTTGTGCCTGAAAATGAAACGCTGAAGAGGCTACAGATGATTCCAAATAGGATGCTCCAATCACGAACAATCTTTTTTTTTTGTTTTTTGCACCACATTACAGTGATCAGCAATCAGCCAACATGCTGTGATCAATACAGTTAATTATGTCAATTTTCTATGCTGAGAATGTTTGGAGCACGAGTGTCTAAATTCATGTTCGGGCTCGTCACAAACCAGCCTGCAATGCCAATTCCTCTCATGTAAATCCGGAGAGGAAAATGTCTTCAGTGAAATTGCTCAACGTCATTTTACAGTTTGAAAAACGGTGCCGGCGTCTGATCGGACGCTGCGTGTCCGTCTCACACAGGACAGCACTGCTCTGCCTGTGTTTCCACTGAAATGCAGCGTTGTGAGAGTCTGTTCGACTTTGCTCCTGATGTCTTTATTCCCATCGTGAAATCCTCCCCTCTGCCCCGTGCAGGCAGGAAATCATTACCTGGCTCTTAACATGCAACTGCAATCAACATAATATTTACAGATCTATTAAAGCAATTGTTTTTTTTCACTCGCCATCATCCTCTTAGAGCAAAGTCCTCGTATCTAGAAAGGCTAAATATAGACACAGACTGAATGGAGTGGAAGAGACAAGAGTTTTCAGCATTTCCTAGGTGACATGTTGTAGTTCACACCTGCACAGATGTGCTGCAGTAATCTCTGCGCTGTAAGTCTTACACGCTGACATAAAGCAGCAAAGAAGCTGTGTTACTCCAGGCTACCAACAAAACAGGAACATTCGGAGGGGAGAAGACTTACTGCAGAGGAGGAAATGAGACGCCGACGCAGCCAGGAGCTTGGGACTGCAGGCCAGCGAACTGACGAGCCCGAAGATCCAGCCGAACACCAGCAGGATCAGGCTGAGGGGCAGCAGGATGACCACCACTTTGTGCAGGCCTGCAGACACACACAGAGGTCAGCGCGAGCCTCGATCCGACAAGGACGGAATAATGTGGGACATGGGAGCAAAAAACAAACCCGAGAAACTCATGTTTTATTTATAACACAACACAGATGCTGGAAGCATCTGAGGGCAGCTCTGGGTTCGCCAATTGTGAGGCTTCTTTTCTTGATTTGATGGTCTGTAAATTTCTGAGCAACGGCCAATTGTGAGAGTTTTTGGACAGGATTATTAGCCTGTTTTGACTTTTGTAAGATTCTACATTAACAGTCTTGTGTCGTCTTCACCAAAGTGCTTCTTTTATATTGCTAAATGTCTTGAAGTGGTCGACATCCTGGGCTGCAGATCGGCCTCTTTAGGACCTGGATTCTTCAGTAATGAAGCATCATGGAAAGGATGCGGTGTGTGGTTTAGCGCTGTCCTGCACAAACATGCAAAGCAATGTCTGAAAAATCGGTCTGGACGGGAGCGCATGTGTTACATTATAATACAGTGGCCATACTCTCAGCCTTTTAGCATCAGGTGTGCTGGCTTTTTAACAAGCCAGACGCTCCCTCTCATCCTCAGGACTCGGTGTCAGCAGTTTCCAAGGAGAACAACCGATTTTACTCCATCTGACCACAGCAGAGCCGTCCTCTCGGCCTCAGCCCATTTTAAATGAGAGAAGGCAGTGGGTTTTGGTATTTTGTTTATACTGCACACATTTTTTTTGACTGCAGTCGCCGATAACGATTTCTCAGAGTGTTTCTAAACCCATGCAGCGGCTTTCAGTGCAAAATCACACTCGCTGTTGATGCAGAAAAGAGCAGCAATCAATCAAATCGGTCGCACATTTCTCCTCCGGCTATTTCTTTTTAACAATACCACTTTCTTTTTCGACCGTTTGCTTTTAATGAGATGACGAAATTACTCCCTTTGAAAATGTGACACAAGGCAAGTGTTGCACGTTTAATAACAAACCGGGGATGTGAGATTTGCAACTCATGGGATTCTGTTTTTACTTTCACTGCTCAGACCGTTTTCCTCAGCTTGAAATGTAAAAAAATGCCTAAAAATGTTGAAGATGCTTGAACTGAGCTACAGAACAGCCGTGTGTGTTTCACTCTTGTCAAGGTTGCAGGGGGAAAAAAATCCAGAAACACATTTTCAGGTGTGACAAAAAAAAAAAACAACATTCAATGAAGAGTCTGAAAGTCAAACGAGTGACACAACAGGCAACATAGGAGACAAAACCACACAGTCCTGACTGACAAGAGGAAGCAGCGAATGATCACATATACTGTAAATACTGAAGGAACAGAGGAGAACAAGACACAGGTGGGAGAAAACATGAGACAGAGAGTGAAGAGGAATTTCTCACAGAAGTTCACTGAAACGTGACAAGATAACAGAGGAACTGACAGGAAATGAAACAAAATATGGGAACAAAAAGAACAAAAAACACTGGAAGCAAAATGGGGATAAAGACACTGGAAAACCCAATAATATGAAGCAAAATCATGACCAAAAATAAGGGCTTTGGCAGCACTGCATGCAGGGAAATCATTCAAAGACTGGTGAGATTCTGCAGATTGATTTCTACCATCCAGGGTGCGATTGGTTTTCTCTCACACCAGCAGTACTTGGAAAAGAAGTCAACTTGCAGGGACTTGCCTGAGACAGCTTCTGTGACAATGGACGTTGAAGTTGCTTCATTATCAGCGCTGTCAGCGCTGCTCTTAAAAACATCCAGATTTCAATGAGGGCTCCACAAAAGAACCGTTTTATCTGACCAAAGAGAACAATTCTTGGAAACTGCCAACACTGAGTCATGGCTTCCTCTGTGATTATGATTGACAGCATTGTCTTTGCCAAACAGTCACATGTGTGGTCTGAATGTTCATGTCGTTTTCAAGAAATATATGTGTCCATAAACGAACCCACTCACCAAGAAGCTGCCTCTCCGCCTCAGACAGGCTGGACATATTTGCTGTGAAAGAGGCGATGACTGAACTCACGTTTGTTCCTGAAAATGTCAGAGTGAAAGGTTACACATTGCAGGGGCTTCATGTCACAGCTGTGTGATTTCATGAAATTGCACTTTGATGTATCAAACAACTGCTGCTTGCAGGCCTGGAGAGCTAAAATTACCCTCAGAAATATTCAAAGCCATATATACTAATATATGTTTCCATGGCACGCATCTGTTGGGCTCTCCATGTTGGAGAGGGAGCACAAGGTAATCATTGCTTGAGCCCCGCTTGAGTCAGATTCATGTCGTCTCATTACTTGACACTTATGAGAATTGTGAGCGTCACTAGCAACAAATTGAACACATCTGGGAGCTCAAACTGTGCAGAAGACAAGCACCATAATCCAGCTGTGTTCAAAATAACACACAATTTCCTTAGACACTCACCTGCACCTTGCAAGGGGCTGTGCACATGAGGCATAAACATTTGCATGGCATTTTTGAGTATCTGTGTGCTTTACTGTCTTCTCATTCATTTTTTTAGTTAGAATGTATTTACACATCATGCACTTCTCTGCAGTGTGTCTCATTCTCTCTGCAAGTAGTTGATTGTTCTGCCCTCCAAAACAGTGAAGACACCAGGAATAGATCGGGGGACTGCTGAGGCTTGCTGCTGACAATTAACACGATATAGCAGCACCATCGGAGACATGATCAATGGAGAGCAGCGGTGCTTCTCGCCAGTGTCTCTTCAACGCCCAGGAAATCCAATTTGAAGACAGAATTGAGGATTGATCAAGACTGCTACTTCAAGAAAAAAAAAAAAAACCCAGTGCAGACCTGACTGACAAAAGAGTTTATTCCAAAATAATACACAGGACTTTACATTCAATACTGTCCACGTAAAACTGATTTTACGCACGTGAAGCTGATTTTACGCACGTAAAGCTGATTTTACGCACGTATATTTAAAGCCTAAAAATCACCTCAAGTGGGACAAAACATGGAAAACATTATTTCATAAAAGCTGAAGAGACATATTTGTGTGTGTGTTTGCGTGAAGCATTAGAATAACTGGATTGGATCACACACACCTACCTTCAATTATCCTCCACAGCCCGGAGTGCGAGCTCATGTCGTCTGAGCCGGTGTGGTTGGGCTTATTTACATCCACTATGTACCAATAATCGGTCCCTATTGCCACAGCCAGGAGGGTGAAGCTCAGCAGACCCGTGAGTCCAGCCGAGAGGACCACCGCTCCGTACTTCATCCTGCAGTCCACTCGGGGCTCAGGCGAGGCAGCGCTCCATCGGGGTCACTGTGTTTTCTGCACACTGGGATTTGTCTCGACGCTCCGACGCGTAAAAGCTGCCCAGTCGCATCCAAGCAAAGTACTGTTTCTTCATCCTAGAAAAAATTAGAAGTGAATGGGGAGCGAAAGTAAAAATAAAGAGATAGTTCCAGGAGTTGTTCCCACTTTAGGAGCATGAATCAAAATGACAGCTGAAGGGAGATGAGCGTGTTTGTCTGTGGCATCCTGTTTATATCCTGTTACACTGATGCTGCTGAGGAGGAGAGTCTGAACTGAAGCTCTGCTGCAGCGCTTCTCCAAACTGAACCACATGGTCAATGCTCAGGAATACAGCGCGTTACTTCCGGTAACAGCTTCCAAAGTAAAACTGCATTCACACGCCTGCATTCATGTTTTTGGTGAAAAACAATTTTTACAACGAGTAATCTGCATTCAAAATTGTGACAAAAGTGGAGAATGGACGGACTCCGTGTCTGCAGGTTGATAAGTGTTATTCAAACAAAAAGGAAAAAAAACAAAGGAAAAGAAAAGAGACTCCTTAATTGATGGTTTGTTCTGTGGAACAACTCAGTGTATTATATGTACTTATTGTAAATTATGGATTTTAAAAAGAAAACTTAATGCTTTATTACTTATAAGAAAGGCATTTCAAAAGCCAGAATAGTGAAATAGAAGAAGTTTTTGTCTGCTGAGATGCAAATTTGATTCCACTCTAAATAAACAATAATGCCCCTGTAAGCTGTAAGGTGTAAAGTCTTGACCAAAGATTGTGAAAACTACTGCTTTGTTTTTATCTCTTTCTCAGTAATTTTATTTTTATGCTGAAAATGTAACAATAAGAATGTTTTTCATTGTGCGTTATAATAAACTACACATGTGAACAATAAAATGTTTATTTAGGATAGAGTTTTGTAACAGCTTATAGTGGCATCATGTTGGAATACTCACTCCAACGCAGCACGGGAGTTGTAACGCTTGTGTGTGAATCAGTGGGAGGTGGGTGATGAAGATGAAGAGATGAAGGTGGTTGACTAAAAGTATCTGGGGTCAATCACCGGTGGACAGGGCGTACAAGAGGTGGAGAAGAGAGTGTAGGCAGGATGAAGTGGGGGGAGATGAGTGTCGGAGCTGAAAGAGGAAAACAACATTCACAAGAGACTATCTGTCATTTTGTATTGTTTACTTTGCCCACTGTCTGAAACGATGCAATCAGGATGGACAAGTGTTGAACACGGACACATCTGAAGTGTGTTGAGGTGGACAGACGATCCACTCTCGTCCTGAAAGGAGTGAAGAAAAATACAAAATACAACATATCATAACCTTTATCATTGACAGGAGTTTTCAGTTAGTAACTTAATCATAAGTTAAAACATATTAATGCAAATATTGTCCAAAATACCATCACAGCAGTATTTGATGTTAAATTTTCTTCCCATTTTTGTCTCTGCAGGATGACTCACTGTTAAACACCACATGGTGCCTGTGTCCATCTCCGGCCCTCCTGGGAGGTAAAATGGCAAATTTATCGGAGTGGATAGTGCCGGAACACAGACGGTGGCACGATAGGGGTCTGTTGACTTTGCATTCAAGCTCTGCATATCAGATTTCACTTCATATGTCATTAAAAAAAAGTGCATCTGTCAAAGAGAAAAAAAAGCACTTTTGTCTGTTTTTCATCAGAAGAAATCCAAAATGTACTTAAATGTTTGTTTATTGCAAGTTGAGACATTCAGCATCACAACAGGTTTTGCATATGTCTTACTAATATCTTTACACCTGTGATTTCTCATAAAAATCTGGAGTGATGGAAAGAGGCTGCAGCATTTAGGAAAACATGTCTTTAAGCAAAGGCGGTAAGTTCAATATTACTCAATCACAAGTTGAAATTGTCTTAAAAATATTAATTTACTTCTTTTTTACTTCATATTTATAATAATACCATTAAGTGTAATCAGGCACGACGGCCTCTATTGTAAAGTTGACCACGAAAATGAAATTACTAATTTATATCTATATTTTTAAGCCTGAAATGATACAATAAAAACATGAGATCAATACAAAGCAGAGAGAAGCGTTCATCCAGCTCCTCGGTGTGGCTGCCTGGACCTGGACTATCAGCTTTTCACTGACGGAGACAGCGCTCCCCCTCTCCCACTCCAGTCCTTGTTAAACTGCCCAGGCTCTGTCAAGTTGTACGGGGAGTTGCATGTGGGTAAGAGGCAATTGAAACTGCTGCCATAAATTCTCAATTCGCTGAGAAACGGACTCTGCTTTATTTGGAGGATTGTCCCTCTGCAGGAAAAAAAAAGCAGCTTTTCATCTACTCTTTAGAAAATCAGGTGTAACTGAAGCCAAAAAGAAAGTCCAATCAGTGTTTTTAGATTAGAAACAGCTTAATAACCCTCTCCTCTCATGTGGGTGTAGTTTTTTTCTGTGGAACCGGAGGTGAATGAACTGTCATCAATGCCTCATTTAAGCAATTTAGGTGTATTGCTGCTCAGAAATGTGACCCAGATATTGATCCCTGTTGTGCTTCAGTGAAAAAAAAATGCAACGTTAAAGAAAAATGGACACAACTGGGCTTGACAGCAAAATGTAAGTGACATCAGGAAGTAGAGTACTTTTGTTTCACCTGAGAAGAATTCGCTTTTGCAATCTTCTGTGCTGCTTTTAAAATGATTAAAAAAATATATATGTGTCTTCTTGGCCAAGCTTCTTTTTTCATACAGATTCTTGTTTGATCATCTGCACTTGACCTCACATTTCCAGACGTCTTTCAGTCTCCGGTTGTATTGAAGAGAGAAATCGTACGTCGGCGGATCATTTAGTTTGCTTTTGTGTTCGGTGGAGAGCACTCAGTCTTCGACTCCTCACAGATAATCGTCTGTATAAGAGATGATGAACGTCAGAGCCTTTATGAAAGCCAATACATCTGGCTTTGGACAGCTGGCCTCTCAGAAAACATGGCCATTAATCAAAGTTATTAAGTCGGTGGTTTTTCATCACGGCATTCATGGCATCAAGAATGCTCGAGGAGGGTTAATTCATCTGTGTAATCAGAGGTTTTATGGAAGTGAAATGAAAGGTAAAACCACTCAGTTGTCATTATTGCTTTAATCCCATTTCAGCTCATTTCTATTGCAGGTTCTTGGTAAGAATTACCCAATAAAGATCTGTCTTTTAAAAACGAACAGAATGCTTTTGTTTTATTTTCATCCCATTTTATTGGAAAAGCAGATAAATGATGAATTTTATCCTCAGTATTTGTTCCCGTGTCGTGACCTGGGAGGATTCTGGGGACATCGGCTGAGCAGGCACTGTGTGTTGGATTCAATTCATTGCAGGAACAATGAAATAAAGAGATTTGGAAATGAGAACAGACTGAATTTGGAGCTCTTTGAGAAACACAAATGAAATCTTTTATGGGGAAAACAGACCAGGCGAGTGACGATACGTCAGAGCGGGTCTCGGCGTGGCTCAGCACAGGTTGACTTGCTCTTTCCTGAATCCTGTAATCAGTGGTGTCTGACCTGTTCCTGCAGAGACCCTGTCCGGCGTGTTTCAGCTCTCCCCCTCTCTCCGCTGCACCTGATTGCATTGACAGGCTCATTACTGGGCTTTGTTAGGACAGAAACCGTACATCTCAGGTGTCTTGAAGCAGAGTGTTGAGCTAAAACACGCAGGACTGGAGTTATCCCGGAATATGAGTTCAATTGCCACGAATTTGAAGCACTTTCTCGATTTAAGTAGTTATTTTACCCGTGTTTATGTTTCATTAATGAGATTTTTAGTGATTTTCCACCATCCATAGTGGTCTCACCTCATAGAAGTTTGCATTTTGGTGGAAGTTAGTGACTCTAAGTTGAACCGAAGTGTGGATGTGGGTGTGTGTTTGTATGTGACCCTGGACAGGACTGGATGGATGGATGGATGGATGGATGGTTCTCCATTAAAGATCAATGTCCCATTTCTTTGAAATGTGTCTTTTTCAGTACAGGTTTTGACAGTTTTGAGTTAAAATGTCAAAATATCTGAAGAAAAAAGTTTTTAATTGGCCTCGTGAGATTACTGGAACAAGTCTGTACTTATAGATTTATTAGAGAGCTGATGCTGAAGGCACGAGGATGTGAGGGCACCGCAAGGCACCAGCAGAGCAACAAAAGGTAAGAAGAAGAATATAAAATGCAACTTCCTCATATGTGATGAGACGACTGCCTTCCTCTTCCCCCCCCCCCGCCTGTCAGTTTAGCCGTCTCTCTCCCAGATCCACTGTCTGCACCCTGCAGTTTGACTGATTCCAGTCTGACAAGTCTTCTCTGAGTTTACTGACCTGAATGTTCAAGTGGCTGTCACTCATTTGTTGTTCAATAATCTGCCTTTCAGTTCTGACGCTTTGTGAGAATTTCCCAGTGATTCATAGTCTTTTTTTCCCCCCCTCTCTGAATATGCTTGCGGTTTGTTTGGTGTCTGTGCCGGGCTTCATGGAGCTGTTCGCTGTAAAGATTTCCGGTTTTATGATGGTGCGAGCCGGGCTCATTGACTTTAAGCTGCTCTTGACTTTATCGTTCTCCTAATTGAAAGTAAAATGGGTTCGGCTGAATCAGGTGTGGTCGCGCAGACTTCCAGGGATGAGAATGAAGACATACATGTGCTGCAGATGTAAACATTTAACTGAAGTCAATGAGTTCTTTCAAACTGGAAAGATTTTTTCATGCTGTAGGGCTTGTGTCGGCAGTATTTCTATATATCTGTGTTGTTTTAAATTGTAAATATCACTTCTGAATTAGCATTACAAATGTGATCGCTCGCAATGAGATTGGTAATGTTTGAGCTTAAGCCGCCTAAGCTGCTGACTTTGTGGTTTCGCATGGATTCATTTGACTTTTCTTTCTCTGCTCTTTGCCTCCAACTTTAAAAGCAAAAAAACCCAAAAAAAAAACGTGAAAGCCTCCCTCAGTTACAAAGCACACAGTGAAGCATGTGTTGATGTATTTCTGTTTGGTGTGCGTGTTTTCCTAGTAATTCTTTCTCATTTCATGCACTCCTCAATCCAGAACAAGTTTTCTGCCCTAGAAGAACTCTCTGTAGCTGCAGGCAGTGATCGACTGCAGCAAAAATGACCTTTGGTGCGCTGCGTCTGAGCCACACAGCTTGTTGAACTGACAATATTTCATTTGGTTTCAGAATTTGTTCGAACTTTTTTTCGGATTTGTTAAAAAACACTGAGCTTTTGCCAAATGTGTGTCGTGCACAGGGTTAATGAGCAGGATCTGTGTGGGCTGGGATTCGAACCAATTCTTTGCTGGAGTGATTAAAAACAAACAACACTGAAAAGTAATTTCTGATATTGAATATTTTGAATCTTAGGAAAGCTTAGAGAAAGAAGAAGAAGTCTTTGTATTAAAGACGGGGAAACAGCAGCATTGTATTTTAAATATTCCAAATCGCTGATGACTGGAAAAAACCTCCTCCATACGCTGTGCGCATGGTGTTATCATCTCCTGTCAGAGGGGCCGTTTTACCAGTCCGGGGATCAGTTGCCGTCTGCTTTTATGCTCGCTGAGACTGCAGCAGGATGTGGTATTTTCACAGAAATTCACTCATTGATGCTGCAGCAGAGAAATGAGCTGAGAGATGAGTACACACTGCCACCCTGTGTAGTGAAAGGGAAAATCCTCTTAGAGACGCCGCTGATAGGAGGCAAAGTGCAAACATTGCATTTTGGTCCAGGTTGTTATCCATGTAAATTGGCAGGTTAAGCGCAAGTGCAGCTTTTCTTGGAACCAGGAGCCGAAACTACGCTTAATTATCATAGGACCATCTTCCAGGTGGTAAAATTTGTACTTTTGTGGCCTTTTCTAACCAAAAAGGGCCAAAACATTTTGAAGAGAAGCCCTGTCATGTCATTAGCCTCCTATCTTGTTACCTGTCAGTCTGTGTCGGAAAAGAAAACCATTTTCTTGCAGTAAATGCATTTGCTATTAAAATATTTCTTTTAATTCATTATATTTCAGTCTCCTGTGAATCATTAATCACGCATGCTAATTTTGTGATTATTAATACACGTAAATGAAACTTTATTAAATTATTACTAACATTTTAATATCATGAAATCAATTTCAGAGAGTGTGGAAGTTAATTTTACTAGAATGCAAATAAAGTGCACAGGCTTCGGGACTTTGTGACATAATGAAGCAACTCATAATGCAATGAAGGCCGATAATAAAATAACTCCAGCCACTAAAATTAAACCCATAATTGACATGTAAGTGTAATAAAATCACATGACACCATATTGGCTTTGCACTATTTTAATCATGTGAAAGCTAATTACATTATTAGTAGCACACAGGTCTAAGTGCAGCTGTTTTATGAAATCAGGTTTTAATTATTTGTAATTGCTTTCATACATTTCCTCCCATTTCTGCAGAAATGAAGCTAAACTCATGATAATGCATCATTTTTCTCCTAATATTAAACATTATCATGTCATGATGCGTTATGAACTGCGATAGTAAGACTAATGATGTACTGATGTGCAAAGCCATTGTTATGGTTTCACGTCTGTTACATTGTTATTGCATTATGAGATTTAACTACATTATGCGCTGATCTACATACAGCAGGACTCCAAACCCATTTTTTTTCAAAGTCAACAACAGTCTTGTGAAGTTTTTATTGTCAACAACATTTTCAAAAATCATATGAGAGTACAAACATTGTAACAAACGTCTATGTGTATCAAATACAGTCTAAGATATGGCGAGAGACTCTCTAAAGAGCTGATACGGTCGACCGAGCATCGTCAAACTTCCTCTCTAAACTGATTATCCTATCACCGCAGACTTGCACACCTCACAAAACCACTGATTTATAACATTACACTGAAACTAGCGCGAGCTGGGAAACAGCTGACAAACATCTACGCGATTTATTGATGGTTAGATATGTACAGGGTAGCTTTTCTTCACCGAACACCCGCATATGTTTCAAGTCTCAACAGCTCATGCCCTCTGTCGTTTGATGATAGGAGTGTGTGATTAGTTCAACGAGTCACAGAGATTGCACCATAACAACAACAACAACAGCAACAACAGCAACGACAACAAGCTCTGCCGGCTAAAGGTCAATTAGATGCTACTCATTAATCTTTCAGAAGCAGTGTCCAGCAGGTTGCTCGGAAAAGCGTGTTCCTCTGAAACAGAGCCGTTTGACGGCTCAGCCGTCGTCAGGGCGGGCGTTGCCTTCACCGGGATGTACGGCGGCCTTTATGCTGTCTGAAGACGTTGACACATTACAGCTTTTCACTGTGTTTACACAGCGGTGAGAAAAATGTAGCACTCGCTGCACAAAAGGAAACGGCCTGAATATTTGTGTGCCGGAAGGAAAGCAAACACAGAGACGAATCCAAGAAGATTCAATTTCAAAATGACGTGAGAAACGTTGACACATTTGTGACCTGATGTCAAGAATTGTATTCGACGCAACATTTTTTTATTTATTTCTTTAAATCTGTTATGAAAATCGTTCACGTTTTCTTATCTCACCAGCCGCGTCTCAACATGAGAACAGGATATAAATGGATATAAAGTACATTATGGATTAAGGCCCCTAGGCAGAACACCAGAGAAGCACCTTCCCAGTTCTCTCCACATCCATTAAAATGGCGTGGAGTCCATCAGATGCTTTGAATATGCTCTCTCTTTGGTTTCTTGCTTGTCCCTGATCCGGATGTATGATTTTCCTACTGATGCTTTTTTTTTTTGTTTTTTTTTTTGTTTTTTTTTGTAGATGTGAGCATGTTTAATGCCTCACTGTATGTGTTACACAGCTCGATCCAATGAGGCATTCCAGTGTTTTTGATTGAAGTCTTCTATAGATTCAGAGGTTCATGAGACGGCCTACTTCCCGTGTCCACTTCATTTGCTTCATATTGTTCTTTTATAGAAGCTGTAAACCTTCCATTAGGGTAAATGAAAGCATTACTGGCACCAGTCGTTCGCTGGCTGAGAAGACGAGGGGCGCATCATTACCTGTGCGGAGCCTGAGTCAGTGAACGCACCGTTCTTATAGAGCGCGGCAAAGTAATGATGCTATTCTCGAGTGTTGACAGAAGTTGTATAAGTTTGATCCATATAAATGCTGCTGTCTAGAGAAGCTATGCACCCTAGTTTAATGTTGTGTGGAGTAGAATGGACGTAATTCTTAGAATGCAACCACAGTGATTTGTCTTTGCCTTTTGCTTGTATTCTTATAAACTGTTAGCTTTGGCGCGTAAACCCTGGCTCGTTTTCCAGAGGTCTGGTTGACATTAGAGGTAGGGGAAGTTTAAACATCAAAATTATGGGTTTTCTTTTGTCATCACTCAAAAAAGTAGTAATTTCTTCTTCCTTTTTTTTTTTTTTTTTTTTTTTCACAAAGTCAAAGGAAACAAATGGGACAGTTAGATGCAAACCACATTAGGTGGTGGCTCTGCTCACTGACTGATCAGTGTGGTTGCTTTCAGAAGTACTCGGTTGCCTTTTCACGTACACCTAGCAAAGCGTTTATGGAAAACTTGGGACAACCACTCTCTTATTCCTCATTTGTTAAATTCCAGATTTTCATGCGGTGATGCATCGTTGCATGTTGGCATTGGTTCTCATTCAAAAGATAAGACATCTAACATTAACAAGGAAAAAAAACATTGTTCTCTAGTGCTTAATTATTCAGAATCGAAGAGAAAAAAAAGACAACTGAACATAAAAACAGAAGAAAAACAAAAAACAAAAAACATAGAATTGGGTACCTAGTATATAAAAACAGGCAGTCCGCTTCGTGTGACCTGATGAAATCGGGTCCTGCATCTGCGTCTCAGACCCCCTTTCAAGGACCCGGACTGGAGGACTCAGTACTCCCAGAGAGAGGACGCGTCAACAGACGCGCCGTCGCCCATAAGTGTTCCGCCCTGGTCTCCACGAAGGTACTTGCCATTGGAGCTCTTTATGGCGATGCGTCCATGTTCCAGGAACTCCAGAAAAAAGTCCTCTGACTTTTCTCCATCCGAGCACACCAGGCCGCTGCTGGACACGTACCAGAACTTCCCACTGACGCCTGCAGAAGGATGCCAAAGCATCGATTCATGTAAACGACTGACAAGGATTATCTTATTAAAAATCTGTGACAGAAAAGACTGTCAGCAGGCTTATAAAGACACGAAAACACTGACTTTTAATATTATAGGCGCCGTCATTGAAGATCAGCCAGAAGATGTCGTAGATGGATCGGTTGGCATCCAGGGCGTTGGAGTTTTTGTGATGACACACGAAGCCGTTCTCCCCGCGAAGGATCAGCATTGGGCGGTTGATGAGTTTCATCAGGAACAATTCATCATCCCCTGCAATAAAGCATCGGCGGCGCTCATCTGGTGAGTAGGATTAGATAACGCTGCCCCTGTGGAGGATCTCTAGTGGCCGGCCTGAAAGCTCTTACCCACGGCGTCGCTGACTGCTGAAAGCTGCCCGTTCTTCTTCGTGCACACGTACTTTCCATTACTTGCTTTGAGTGCCACCCTCTTCCCTCGCCACTCAATGTCAAACATTGTGTTGACTTCTCTGAAAAAAGAGGCAAAAAAAATCACGAATAGGCAGAACAGGAATTCAACGAGGCTGAGGGATTGTTGATACTTGTGGATGCAAGAGTTGTAGCTCCGTAGAGTTAAATGAGCTACTTACACCTCTGTGGCGGTGGACTGAATCTCTCCATGAGTCACCAGAGTCCAGTAGGAGCCGCCGTTGGTTCTGAACATGGACTTTTTGCTCGCCTTGTCTATTTCCATCTGAAAGGTCTCCATGTCTGTTTCCACATCCTGGTTGGCAGAAATACTCACACCTGGTAAGAAAAACAGAAAAACAGAGAAACAGCATTAGGTGTACATCCTCTTGAATGACATCTGCTGCTACTGAAGTTCTTCCATTGCTGAAGCATCACTAAACACTTTTCTTTTCTTGTCTACAGCCAGAAGATTTGTCATGATGCGTCACAAACACATTGCTTCAGTGTGACTTCAGTATTGAGGCTCGAGTCTTAACACAACGTCATATGCATGTACCACATGCAGACATGCAATGCATTTTGATAACATATTTGATATTATATTGATAAGTGACTTAGTTGGAGAAAAAAATAGCATTTAATGTTAATGTTTTGGGGGTTTTTTTGTTACTTTTGCTATAGTGAAAAAACAACCAAAACATCTCGAGTGAAAAATGTTAGATTTGAGACGTGTCAATAAGTGGTGTTTGTTTAAAGGAAAACCAGATTTAGTTGGTTTTAGGGGGGTATTATAGCACTGGAATGCTTTTGGATTTGTAGTTTTGGACTTTTATTCAATATCACGGCGCTGTTGAAACAGAACAATTGTATCCTTCCCAATCTCGGATATTTACTACCCTGTGCGAGCATTGCCATGCGGCCGCTGTTCACACCCAAGGTGCTTTGCTTTCTGAGCCTTAGCTTTCAAGCAAATATGACGTGATCGACCGATGCAATCTGTTTTGCATACAAAATCAGTGTACTAGCGAAGCCAAATCACACACAGTATAACATTCAAACGATGTGCCCATCCAGTGCCCTGCTCTCCAAACACTAACGGCCCACTTGCCGTGAGTCTAGCGTTGCATACTTAATCCCACGTATAAACTCTGTCTGCCGAGGTGTGTCAGCTGGTGGTGAACACACAGACATGTATAACTGAACTGTGTCTGCTGTAGTTCAAATTAGATGCCACAGAAATATCCTTCAACCTTTCTCTTAATCCTGTTACAATCCTAATCCCCCACAGTCACCCCTCCACCCTTCCTGTTCATTCGCTTGCTGTAATTCCCTGCATGGTGAAATGCAAATCTGCACTGCAGGGCCCACTAAGCAGCTTTCAGTGCCTTGTTCCTAAAAACGTGGTGCTGCCACAAAGCTAAGGAAATGCAAGCGTTTGCCCTATATCATGAACATGGAGAGGCAGGTTGTCGCAATGTTGCCCTGACAGTGACCTTTTTATCTCACAGTCATATTTATGTGCAGTTTAAAATACGTCTGAGAGTCTCTTTGTGGTTTGTTGCTGTCTTGCATGAGGACTGCAGAGTGAAAACAATGACAGAAATCCTTCAATAACTTAAATAAGAATTACTATTTTGATCGATCTTTGGAGATTTGCAGCTAACACTGTTAGCTTGTTTCATATAGGACAGAGCAGATCAAGTCACAATACGGTGAAATCGTATCATGTAACTGTTTCGGTAGGCAGGCACGACCTGTTACCACTCACACTAAACACCCACGTGTTTTGGAGAACCACACTTGATAGACGATGGTATAGAGCGAGTAGCTGCGAGGCTTAAAGTCCATTGATGGTAATTGACACCCTTGGGGCACAGATCTGCCCTGGAGTCATTTGCACACTGCTTAATCTTAAATGGACACATAGTGGAAATGACAAAGCCCATTACCACAATTACCTCTATGGCTGACAGCCATTCTGGATCCAACATAGAGACACAAAAGGCAAACGTTTATTTCTTTTAGTTTGAATGTACCTCACTGGCTGTTTTAGATTATGCAGAACAATGCATTGTTTAGTAAAAGAACCAATCTCAAAACAGTTACTCATGTAACTGTACATGTTTTATTCAATCATGTCCACCACACACATTACTGATGATGCTCCTTTCAAGCGTTTCACTCTTATTTCACACCCTTGAGTTTATTTTTCCCATTAGACCCTTGGTTGACCTCAATGCACTGAACACTCCAACAGAAAAACTCCAGCAGTTTTTCACTGCCTTCGCAAATATCCTGGAAAATGAATGCGAAACGCAGTGGAAAAAAAGACAAAAAAAAAAAAACCGCTGAAATGATACAGGCCATGTAACTGAGACAGCCACTGAGCTGAAATTCACTGTGGGCTATGAATATTTTCTCAGAATGCTACATTCACAACTTAAGTGCTTCACTTTAAGCTTCTATTGAAACTATGAATTAAGTTCCACTTAAACTCATGTGGAATAATGTGCTCTGGAACTAATGGTAGCTGAATAGCGATAGCCAAATTATAGTGGAGGATATCGCCATGTCTTTCATTTCAGTTGCATTAACTATAATGATCATGATTTCCTTTTTATTCTTAAGCTTGAACTCTTCTCTTCACCTTTAGTCATTGATTATTTTTGCATTTCTTTGTTCATGCAACATTTAGAATTTCTTTAACTTTTCAAACGTGTGTGAGATTTGCAGAACCCTGCTTTGACTTCTTTTAGTTGAAGTTGTGTTTTCATTAAAGACCTTTATTCTGGATTGCAAATATGCCTGACTAGAGACAGAGATTTGATAGTGAGCTGTTTAGTTTGTCACTGTTAGGGAAGAAAAGGTTAGGTGTAAATGAAAGCATCTGCATTATGAATATTTCTTCACAGGCTGATATTTACCTTGCTTAACTGAGACAAATCTTTTATTTGCCGCTTGAAAAATGACTTGTGGATGACTCTCCTCAAGATCGAACAGCTCGTCTTTTCCCGGCTTGGAGCAACGTCCAGAACGCAACGTTCCTGTGGGTCCCACTGGGGTCAGATATTTCCCATCGCAGTCCTTGAAGGCCAGCTTGCCAGACTTCAGCTCCAGCGTGAAGCAGGTGGCGTTGGTGCTCTCCTTCACCAGTTTGCCGTCGTTTCTGAGGAAGCGACTGTCACAGGTCTTCAGACTGTATTTGCCATCCAGGTACACCAAGGTGACCAAGGAGTCCACTCCCCAGGGAATGTTGCTGTCCACTGAGATCTCCCCGTCTGAGGAGGACAGATGGGCATAGCGCTTGCGTGCCACACTCAGCAAACTGGCCTGCGGGTGTAAAGCCAAGTGGACGGCCCAGAGCTCTTGTTCCCCGATGGCTTGAGAAAAGCAGGACAGATAGTCCGCCGATCCTCCAAAATAACGCAGGTAAGGCACTGATTGCAGTGCCCAGCGACCGTCAGACTGGGGCACGATGAGGAACCGACATTCAGGGTCAGGCTTGTCTGCCTCGCATATTATCTTGCCGTCTTTATCGGAGGCAAGGTAGCGCAGTAAATGGCTGCGAAGGAACACGACCTGGCCATCTTGCTCATCCTGCTCCAAGGTCCAGATCTGTTTCTTCTTCATGCTGACGCCTGAGGCGTTCACCTTGAAGCCAAAGGCCTCAGCTGTAAGGTATCGATTCTCATAGTTGATGAGCCCAAATTGCAGCTTCAAAGCCCTATTAACTCCGTTAGTGGGCATGCTTGAACGAACCAGGTTTAGAACAAACAAGGCAGAGGGCAATCAGAGAAAGCAGTCATGAAACCGAACAACGAAAAAAGAAAGAGCTTGAGTCCTCTCCTCTTCTTCCTCCCAAGCTGTGAATTAGCCCCACTTATCTCCTTTGATGGATTGTTCCGTTCCTTCCTTCTGCCTTCACTTTCTCTCCTTCCCCAGAGGGCTTGCACAGGCACTTGCTCTTGGTTCCCTAATGAGTTAGGATTAAAATCAGCAGGACACAGCACCTCAATCCAACAAGCCGCTGACGTCACACACCAGTGCACCAACCACATATGTTCCCCTCCTCCCTCGCCCTCTCCAGTACATTGCCAGTCCAGCTACAGTCTTCCACTTTTAATCTTGCTACTGTGTCTTTCTTCCTCTCTCCATTGTTGTCTTTCCTCTTTGTAACTCCCACTGACACACCCATTTGTCAGACAGACTCCAACCACTCCTCACTTTCCCATCTACATATATTCTGCATTAGTAAATACTTGGAGAACCTGAATGTACAAAGTACCTCTTTTATTTCTCTTTGGAGCATTAATACTGTGCACAGCTGAATGATTAAGAAACATAGTCTTTACTCTCTGAGTGAAGCCTTTCTTTATCAAAGTTATCGCCTTAGTTTGTGGCATGCAAATCCAGAGGAGGTTTAAGTTGTGTTGAGGTTTTCTTTAAGCTGTCAGAGACATTTAAATGTGTGACATCCGTGACCTTCGGTAAGGAGAATTTGAGTGGCACATTTGAATGCAGAATACTTGCCTTTGCCCTATGTGGTCTGGCATTGATTCTTACCTTGATCCTCCTCGGTTATCCTTCAGTTATTAAAGCAAAGTAGAAGATGTGACTCTGCGACCCCATGAACTTTGTCACACTGTTCACTGAGAGGAACGCTCATCAGAGTTTCACTACCAACTTTTATGTAATTCATGAATGAACTTGCCGTACCTTCACTCATCTAGCCATCTTCTTGTCCACAATCGGGACAAAGAAGCTTCCCATGAATTGTGTTTATAAATGTCTTGACTCATAAAATTAACAACAGAAGCAGTTTTGAACCTACTTGTTTGCTGTTTCATTCAGAAACGCAGTGTGAAGTGCATATCAGGTATTGATGAACAAACAAGAGACACACGGACGTCTGAAAACATTCATAACATTGTTGGAAATGCGCACGTGCAACAAGGAAGGTGCTACTATGAAGTCCAGCCACCTTACTCTTGACTACAAACCACTCTGATTTACACAGGAGACAATTATTCAGTGGTGCTAAAGAGGACATCATCATCTGCATAAAGCAGGAACTCCAGAAAAAGACTTTACCTACAAGGTCCTCCTCATTTCCATTCACACCCTATGCATTCAAATCTGTAAGGAGATAAGGTCTAACTTTGGCAGGGACCAAGTTTCAGCTTATATACGAAGTCTGAACACAGCCCTAACTGAGACTATATGATTGGGTCGCCTACAATAGTGGCCTCCACAGACCAAAATCCTAGAGCAACTCCCACAAGAGCTGCTTGATAACATGGTCGTAGAATTCTCCAAATTCTCAAAAAAACAGGTGTAGGTTGGATTGGCTCAATCCTACACCTGTTAGGCTCCCTGCAAGAAAATGAAACACTTCCTGTAATGGAATTTTGAGCTGAGCAGTACTGGGGCAGGACCGCTCTGAGCCCTCCTGCGCCTCTGGATTGTCTCTTTGAGTTGGGCAGAGAGTCACTTTTCATGGCCACCCTGTATTTATCTCATGACAGGGATTTTTGCTCCCACAATTGCTGCTGCTGCCCTTTTCACCTGCTGATACCAGTTTGCTGAGTCAGGAATGTGCTGAGCTAGCCAGGAGTAAAATACTGCCTCTTCAGCGTCACAAGCTGGTGTCCACCAGCGCGCTCTGGGAATGAAGCAGTGACAGGCACAGACAATGGATATATAGATTTATTTAATCATTTTTAATGTTTGAAATTTTGCTTTAGTAACTTCCTCACATTTCTGTTGCAAATATTCTCCTCAAGCAAGAGGTAATCATTGTAATTTGTCACACACACACAACGGCAAATGAAAAAAAAAAAAAAACAAACCCCAATAAATTAATTCTTTGCATTTTCATCCTCTGCTCACTGGGTGGCAACATTGCCTTACAATAGAACATGATAGTTGTTCACCATCAACATCACCCACTATAGAGATCATAATCAATAAATGAACTGGATCAATTTATTACACCATTATCATACAGGATTTCAAATCCATAATTTGTTGACAACAAATAAAAAATGTACTCCTATAAAATAGGTTTGTGATTTTTTTCAAATAAAGAAAGTATCTGATTATCATAGCAACAGAGTAAACACTGAGGGATAGCCGGGTCAGGCATTGTGGAAATTCGGAGGAAATGTGAAATTAATGGATTGAAGTTTAAATGATGATGAAAAACATCTCGTAACATTCACTTCAATTTGGAAATAAGAGAAAAAATGAATTTCCTGGAATTTATTTGTTAAATTTAAAAAAGAAAAAAAAAAAAAAAGGAACCATGTTTAATTCTTAAAATGGGACAGGATTAATTCATGGATGAATTAATCCTGTCCATGTAGGCATCATTTTGACGTTTCACTTATTAATTTATGCCACATCTCAGAGATGTCCAGCAGATGGCAGTGTGGACCGCAAATTTTTAATAGTCTGTTCTTACACATTTATTTTTATGCAACTTTGCTACAGATGCTGAATAAAAAAACGAAGAGCCTCTCAGATGAAATGTAATTATTTCATGGATCAGTGATGCAGACAGGTTGATCTGACATTATCCAAATGCCATTTCTTTTTTTTTTCTCCATTTGCAGAAAAACAGGTTGTCAGGTGGTTTTTGTCAGAATGACTGAGTCTCTAATAATGACCAATTAACCAGAAGCTCTGTTGTCCTTCTGATGCCCCCACCTGCATACATATGTCCATCCATCTTCTATACTGCTTTATCCAGTTCACAGAGACGTTAAGGCAGGACACACCCTGAACAGGTCACCAGTCCGTCAGAAATGTTCACATCCACACCTTCAGGCAGTTTAGGATCTCCAATTAGGCCCATTGTCTTTTTTTGTTTTGTAACACTGTAGCCTGCCTTGATTAATCACTTGTTGGAACAAAGATTCATAAAACAAGGAAATGGGCTACATGCAAATGCACACATGTATGCACACGCATGTACACATGCGCACCCACACACAGATCAAATGGTGAGCTCAGGTCTGCCCCGAGGGCAAGAAAATGGATTAATGTGCCCAGCGCGATTATTTCATTTATAACTGTCCTGGACCTTTTCAGATAAGACCATTTTTCAGGTTGCCATCCATTAGCACCTTTAGACTGCATTTATTAGCCTGCCAAGCACTCAGAACTCCATTTAAAGGGCCAGCAGCCTCTCTGTTTGGCTTGCATTGTCAACCACTTTCAGAGCTCAGTCAAGGTTTTCTAATGGCAAATCGAGCTGAGCCGTCTCCCAGAGGACTAAGGTGCAAATGTTTTAAATGATCCACAAACAATGACACTTTAGTTTCTCCAGTAAAAGGATCAGAGGACTAGCTGTGCATCCAACCAGGGTGAAATATTAGGAGAAATACACCTTTACCACCAGCTAAAGAGAATTACATTCCTAAAACTGCTTGTGAAATGAAATCCACGGTCAACATGAAACTATTTGATTTTCTTCTAAACTAAACTGGCTTGTTTATTACAAAAGAAATATATAAGTAGCTCATTCAAGACTGTCCTTTTCTTCCCTGGTTGAGCTCCCATTGGTCCGTGCTGCTGCCCCCCTCTAAAACCAGCAGTGGAAAACGGTCCTTGAGACGCGCAGTCAAAGTAAAATGTAAAATGGCTGCCTTGGCCGGGTTTCTCCTTCCTCAGCAGCTTGGAACTCGCTGACCCCATTAATCCAGGTGTTCATTCATCTACAGGATCATCCTCCCATAGGCCGTTAATGGTTTACCCTATACTGTGTTTGCCCAGCACTAACCCAGCCCGGGCCCACGCAGTCCCGGCGCTGCCCGGTGTAATTGGGACCGCGAATGAGCTGAGTAGGGGCAACTATATATATATAAATGAGTGGCGGTAAATGTCAGGCTTTTAATTCATGCTTGGAACGCCATGCGCGTCTCTTCGGCTTCATTTGTTTTTCAGGATGACCTAAATTTGGTCCGTCTGGCCAAAGTCTTGAATGAGAAGAGACATATTAAGTGCCAAGAGGAGGTGGTGACAAGTGACGCCAGGCTGCGTTTCTCATCGCGGACGACTGTACCGCGTGTATTAAAACAGCTTGTAAATAGGTAAGCTGTAGAATACATCTCTCTGTGATTTAGTGGCAGACATGGCGGACAGTGTGTTCAGCTGCGTGCCGGCCGGACTCTTGTTTGGATGCAGACAGGGTGAGCTCGGAGGGACAGGAGCGATCATGTTAACGTCAGCCTTGGCTCACTGGTTCTGACACCAGGTCTAATACGAGGCCTCAGCTGCTGCCATTCTGACAACTCAAGGTGTCTTTCATATAAAGAGAATAAGCATGTGACTTTGAATGGCAGGTGTGTGTGAAAATGTGCTTTTTTAGCTTATCTTTGTGAGCTAATTTCTGGGTGAATGTGAGCTTTGGTTGTGTCACTGTGCTTTGTTTTCGCCTGTGCATGCACATGCATGCTAGCTTATGTTCAAGCACATGTGTGTGTCTCTTCTAATACAAGATTAGGCTTTTGCAAGGGCCAGATGCACATCTTACTCTTCATTTCTCTGCTCTCTCCCTCTTTACTGCATTCCCACACGCAGAGACTGTAAAAGAGAGTGATTTACACACAAGTGAATAAATACTTGGAGCTGGCAATACAGTCTGTGCAGTATACCCGTCCTCTGCTGATTCAAAAGCTTCAGTTCACTCCAGGTCCCCCGACAGGGTCAGAGAGGCATGTTTATTTAGTGTCCTTGCAAATTCTGCTCATGTGATTGTTTTGTAGCTTAAAGAAAAGGAAGAATCCGAAACACCGCAGGTACACAACCTCAGGGATCACTGCTGTTTTCTAAAACCTTTATTTATTTATTCATTTTTTGGTTTTTTTGCTTTTATTTGTGTCTGAGGAAAAAAAAAAATATAGCATGGAGGCAAGTGGTGGTAGCATGTGAGGTGAGTTTTGGCTCCGATAGCTAATGAAACTGAAGACAGCAGTTTAGGTTAACAGTTGGAATGGAGGGAAGAGCGTGGGAGGAGAGAGAAGTAAGGAGAGTGCCCTTATTATGTAGTGTGAACTCAGCCAAGCTGTATATCCAACGTCTGTCTCCCTAAGCCCCGAGCACTTGCTATGTGTTCATCTACGCACAGGGATGTGCCATTTGTCCACACACACACACACACACACACACACACACACACACACGCACGCGCGTGCACGTGCACGCACACACATTCCCCTCAAACAGACTTCCGTAGCTTGTCTGACAAATTGAGCACATTTGTTCACTGGAGAAATTTTCATTGAGCAACTGGGTCTTCTCCGTGTCTCCTGTTGTTTCTCATTCAGAGGTTTCCTCCCCTCTTTCTCCGTCTGTGGGTAGATTGTTTACAGCAGGAAGTGCCTGGCATCCTCTCACTTGGCATTGGGAGACAGTGACTTGGCTGGTGTTTGTACCCCAACATCATTCACAGTCCCAGCGCCTGCTTCAATGTAATTCATGTGCTTTTGGGAGACATCCTTACCGGAATAGAGAGCATTTTTGTTGATTATTCCGTCTGTTTTTGATTACATCCTGGCCGGCCTGTGAGAGCTACTGAACAATTTAGCTATCATTCCTAGATGGGTTAATGGGGCCTGGACCGTAGGTTTATGTTGTGGTTGAAAACAGTAGGCTGGCATAGATTTTCGGTTGTGATAGCGATCATTATTGCCCCAAATGTTTGTGTGGTTTTTCTCCGCGTGTGTAAACACGGAGGTTTTGTGCGGAAGGCACATTTTTTTTGCATGTATATTTTTAGCAAATATTGCATCACGGCTCAGAGAGTGACACTTTGATAGACAGTCTATCATTTGATCCGCGCTGAATTATCTTAACATCTCTCTTGGATTCGCCAAAAAATCCTTTTACAGACATTCAAGGAGCCCAAGAAATAGATTCAACTTTGCTTATCCCCAAACCTTACCTTCATCACGAGGATGACATTTTTTTGGGAGTTTAAAGAAATACCTTTACAACTGCTGAAAGACGTGTCAAAGAATGTGCTACCTTTCATATTTCCCAGAGGAGGACTTTTTCGTTTAGTGCCATCAGACATGCCCAGAGAACAAAGCCGAAAAACACTTTTCTCTCACTGGTTGCAGGCTGTGTGTATTGGTAATTATAGATATGTTTCTAGCCCTCTCTGCAGGCACAATTACACCAGAACTGTATGTCCTGTAAGAGAGAGAGAGATTTTCTTTACAGCCAAGAAATCACTTTCAGTCACTTGAGATCCTATGAAAATATTGTAAGATCATTTATTCAAATATTTTGATGAAATAGATAGATAGATAGATAGATAGATAGATAGATAGATAGATAGATAGATAGATAGATAGAGAGCAAAGACATATGTAGTTTAATTCACTCGGTTCTTTTTTCTTTTTCTTTATAAATCCAACTGTGATGCTAAATGCACACACTGTAGAGGAGAAGATATTGATGTCTTTGGAATGCGAACCAAATTTGCGCCGTTTGACCCTTGAGATGGATGTAACGCGGGCTGAATAGTGCAAGCTTCTGCATAAGTACTCTTACAATTGCTCTCTGCTGAAGTGCTAAGCCCACTGGGGCTGTTTGTGCTGGGTAAGCTTGTATTTCCTTGAGCATGCACCACCTGTCAGCAAGCGCCACAATTGTATGTGGATGCTTGTTTTTAACGTGTTTATATGTTCTTAGACCATGGACCATACAAGTGCGCTACAAGCCGAGTCCGGCAGCTCCGGTCTAACCCATCCAGTTGCACATCAGCTGTGAGCTACTAGCAGTAAGAGGCTGGCAGTCTGTTATTAAGGAGCTTTTAGGCAATGTAATTATATTCCAAAAGTGTTTCTGCTGGTGTATTCTTATGTTAGCACAAGAGCGTACATGCAACTTTCCCAGGGGGCTACCTGATCCTATTACATTATCCGCCGCACATCAAAGGGTTAAAAGCTGTCTGCCTCTATAGTCATTAAGCCCTCTCTTAGCCACAGTAAATCATGGCTGTGCCGGCAACAGCTGCTCTGATCACCTATTAAAACTTCCATAATGTGCCGTGTGTACAGAGTGGGGCCTGTAAGCTGATACTGGCCAATAACCCCAGATTAAGGCCGTATTGAGCCTTCGATTCGGTTCCTACACTCATCATAGCGAAATGATGGGGGAAATGGCCTCATCATTAGTAGCAGCTCCGTCTCAGTGTGCTACTATTCACAAAGTAGATATGGATATAGATGTAGATGTGTAGAGTTAAAACTGATGTGTTCCCGTGATCACCAGTGGCTGCAGCGGATCCCAAAGTTTATGAATGCTTGGGATTCATCTGGGTATTAGACTTCGCTTCCACAACTCAAGATGAGATTAATTGATGTCTCTAAAAGTGTAGGTGTGAGGGTGTCGGGTCGTCTGTCTTTCACGGCGTTTTGTGGGAGGGGGCGGGGGGTGAAGTGGCGACCCGTCCGGGGCGTACCCTGCCCTAGATAATAGTCATCTGGGATCAGCTCCAGCCGGCTGCAGCACTCAGTTGGATAAAGCGGAATAAAACATGGGCGGATTGATGTCCGGTAGCAGCCCCTGCTTGAAGAAGTACTTTTTTATTTGATGCTATCAGAGCTATATAAGCTGTATCTTTATGAGCCAATCAAGTGAAAAATATGCAAAGCGAACTCCCAAACATACATAGCTTTTTATTTCCCCTCCAGCCTTACACACACACACACACACACACACACACACAAACACGGGAGTTTAGTTTGCAGCAGAGGGCTTGACCACAGGCTAGCTTTTTCCACTGGTTTTGAATGAGAAATTGTGTGGAAATCAATAGCCGGGCTAGCTAGCTGGACCACTGTCAGCCTGTGCAGAAGAGCGCACTCAGGAGGCCCGTCTCCATGGAGACACAAACAGGGCATGAGACTACCCTCAGGTGAATTCTCTGTGTGGCTCCACCAGCTGAATTGGTCCATTTAGGTTTCATTTTCTTTCTTGTCTACATCTTTCTTTCTCTCCTCTCCTTCCACTTTCTCTCCTACTGTTCAGCCGCAGACCCCGAGCCCTACTTTTTGCGTCTCCTTCTTTTCAATCACTCACTTCCCGCGCCTCTCCCACTGACAGGTAGCACAGCCAAAATCTAAAAGAAAATATAAGGTGAAATTGGGTCTCCATACATCACGACTGTCACGGGCCATTCGGGGGGATGGCCGCTGATTTGCCCCCGCCAAGGTTGCGGAGATGTTTGTCTGCTGATCTCATGGCTCGGCCGCCGCACGCTGAGCTCTTCCTCCGCCTCGCTCTGACAGAATTTCCTCTCGCTTCTTTCAGTCGGTGTTTTGGCCGATATTTTCCGTCTCTTATCCCCTCCTCGCCGACTCGTGCATATTGTTTTAATAGTATTTCGCCGACCGTGTGCGTCTGTGTCTTGGTTCTCTCCGCATCACAAGGTACATTTACTGCTTTGAGTTTGTTTCGAATTTAGCACACCAACCCCACTGGATTTGTTTGAAGAAAATGAGAGATGTCTCCAAAATGTCTGATCAAAGCTTGGCTTAGTTGCCCAGGGGCTTCAACTCGTGTTGATAAGATGTCCAAGTGCCAGTCATGGAGCTTACGACTGCCTAGTATCTAAGCAGATTGTATATTTTTAAAGTGCTACATATAAACGAGAAGGAGTGGAGCGCAGAGCCATCCAGTGAAGGACATGGATGCGTTTAAGGACTCTGGCAACCGGCGCTGGGGACCTGGCAGCTGGGCAGAATTCTTTTATATCCTGCTATGACAGGCATTTTCATACACACACAGGCATGCATACATGGCTTCATGCTCGGCCTCGCTTTCTCTGGAAAGCTCTCTCTCTCTAATGTGCTCACTCAACACTCGTGCCATTATACACACTGATATCCCCTTTTCATCGTGGGTGAGACTATCGCGGAGCTCAGCCGGGGAGGAGAAAGAGCGCCTCTGTGCGCACATGCAGCGGCTTAAACTGCTGCGCCCATATGTCTTCATCATCTTGAGAGGTCTGTGGCGAAAATGCAGCGGCGGATCAGTTGTTTTGACCACCTGCATCCCCGGAAAGGTGGGGAGGGTCTCCTCACTTCTTACAGTTTTTATAGCACTCTTCTGGTTTCTGGTTCATTCAGTGAAAACTAAAAGCCTATGTCTGAAATTTGCTGTGATTCTAAAATACAATTTTCACTGTACCTTTTGTCAGTTTATTGGATTCTTATATTTAATTAATGATTTGCAGTTTAAAAAAAAAAACAAGCGCAAAATGAGGGAACGCAACACGCGTGCGCGATTCCACTTCACGTATTATCACTTGTATGCATGCGGCGGAACATCATGTATAGACGAAAACAGACCGGTATTCAATTGGCCTGAGGCAGCAGCTATTGTATTGTGATAAATGGAGTGTCTCCTGTCCCCGTAGCCACGGGGCACTGCGGCGGTCCACCGGGAGCCGGGGGATGCTTGGTGGCCGTTCTCAGAGGCTTCCTGTCTCCTGATTCAGCACCAGCTGTGCAAACCTGCAGGAAAAAGAACATGCGAAGGGTAAAAATAATTCAGTGGAGATTCATGGTATAGAATGACCCCAAGGCAGTGGGATAGACAATGGTCTTCCTTTTCCCTGACAACGAGTCGGGCGGAGTGTTTTTGGAGGAGGGACCATCGTGCACTGCGGGATAAAGGCCGCTAGATGCTGTCGTTTAGGTGGATGATGGGGCACCTCAAACAACACAACGTGCCAGACTGATTAAAATGCAGCATGTTTTGTAACAGCGTGCAATAAAAAGCCACATTTGGTTGTAAAGCGTGCCTGCCAGTTTATTCCAGATCATCTGGATATAATTGCTGATTGTTTGATCCACTATAGAAGTGCTTCCCATATGGAGACACTCATTCAAAAGCTGAACTTGGCAAATTTGTCTTGTGGTTTGAAGACAATCTCTGACAGTTGCCCTGCTGACTCCGTGCCCAGAAGCCACTCTGGCGATGTAGGAGAATGATCTTTATGGCAACAATGGCAGGCGTGCCAGTGAAGCCAGGAAGTCTTGGTAGCGGCGGCGCTGGGCTGTCAAAGAGAGTTGTGTGGTGGAAGCGCCTGCTCTCCCCATAATGGAACAGCTGTTTGGAGTGTGGTGCACCATGGCGCTGGAGCACAGAGTAAATAGAGGAGAAGAGCAATGTAAACAGAGATGGGATAGTGGGAGCTGCTTCTCTGCTACCGTGAAAGGGGGTAAACACCCTGGAGGACTAGACGGAGGGGTTGTCAACACAGGAATGCACAAACACCACTACACAGGGAGGTGCGGAAAGATGGGGGCTGTATTTTGGAAGGACTAAGCACTCACTCTTGACTCAGCTCCCATATAATTACTGACATAGATATATTGGTTAGAGCTGATTTGACCAAGTTTTTTTTGAGAATCACAGCAGCTACAATAGAAACCATTCCTTTGCTGATTACAGATTTCAGCCCACCGTGGTTAATTATCAATGTGTGTCTTCATTTTAACTTGATTTTCGGGTGAACTGATTAATTAAACTCACATAGCTGATCTCTCTTTTAAAACGGTCAAAGGCGTTTCTTTATTATTTACGAGATATAGAGTGTTTCCAGCTGTCCTGCACTTACAAATGAGATAGCGTGAGAAGGCGCCTGACCCCTTTTATGACAGGCTGTAATTTGTCTTGCTATTGTTAGATCAGTGGAGTCCTGCAGACATTGAGAGAACAACTGCACTTTTTGGCACCGTATTGGTTCGTAATGTGACCCAGGAAAAACAGCCATACGTGATAGATGGAGCCCAGCGTGACGTGAGCGTGGCGGGCAAGACAAAAGCTCTCACTCGACAGAAAATGCCTTTCTCTCATTTCTGAAAAATAAGAAAAATCAGTCTCCTTGAGTGATTAATTTAAAATAGTTAGTTTATTTGTTAATTTGCATTCATAAGTCAGTTGTGGCCACACAGCTGCTGTATACAGCAGAAGGACAGACATGGCAGAGATGACCGATTTGGGGGGAAAAAAGACACAATCGAACGAGGGAAGACCCTGGGAATGAGTCAGGCGTTCGTTTTTTTTTTTTTTTTTCCCGCTGCTGCACGAACAGGTTGGCAGAATGACATCAGAGTTTGTGTGCAACATATGTAGCGAGGAGCAACAGTAATCCCATGTAATACTGCGAAAAGCTCTTTTAGCATAGCTGATACAGAATCTTTACAAGCCACTAATAATGAGCAACAGAGAAATGGATTAGGGGTGGCATGGCTGGATCTGAGCCACGGCAAGCAATACGCAGCACAGTTTGCGAGTTTACTGCGTGCCGGCATATGTGTCCATGCAGCACAGGAGCATGCATTAATCCAGCGGATCCTCGCCGCATAGTGCAGGTATTTGCTGCATGAGTCTTGTTTTCACTCTCCGATCCATTGGAAAACTTTCAGGCCAGCCTTTAATTTTGCTGTGCCTTCATCGTATTAAACACACTGTTCTATTTCTCTTCAGCAAGTGAAAGTCTTCAGTGTGAATTCATATCTACAAAGGTATCAAATTAAGTGTTGTGTTTCACACCATGACAGCATTTTTGCATCACACCACTGAAGTAAATCCTTCAAACTTGTTACTTCTGCATTTAGCGTTGTTGATTTTACCCTGCGTTAAGTTGACATTCTGCAAAAAACTGGCAAAGTACTGAGTGGAGCGCCGGCGCAACTTCAGAAAATAAGTTTGTCCTGGAGTATCCTGCCAGCACCTTGTTAAGACCCAAAAAGCCCTCACCCTGACCCCTCCGCTGCCCACTCACCGACCAAAATACAGACATACGCACACACACCGGGCTGCCTGTCCCCTGCTCAACCCCCTCACAGTCGGGGGCCAGACAGGGTCAAGCAGAGGGCGAGACATTTATGAGGTGTAGATATTTGTGCGGGAAAGCATTCCTCTTGTTGACACTGAGCAACACCGTCTGGATGCTGACCGAGCAGTATCAGACAGGCAGTGAAACGTGAGGCAGGGCATGCGGGCAGGCCCCGTCTGTGGAGCGATCGGGAAGAGAACTCGCCTTGCACACTTTTAAATGTGGTTCAGATGAATGGTTTTGGTGGAGGTCTGTGTTTTACTGATTCAGCAGTTTTAATGGGCTTGATCTCCAGAGCACCATGTGTCCCAAACATCCAGTTACGA
This sequence comes from Salarias fasciatus, assembly GCF_902148845.1. Lineage (NCBI taxonomy): Eukaryota > Metazoa > Chordata > Actinopteri > Blenniiformes > Blenniidae > Salarias > Salarias fasciatus. The sequence goes on along the minus strand of NC_043748.1, from coordinate 7,232,596 downwards.
CCCCTAAAACTTGCTGCATTGGATCATTGATTGTTTTTAGACTGGGTAATGAACCAGAACTATCCCAAAACAGGATAACAACACACCCACACACACACTCACTCTTAACCCCGTCCACAACCGGAGTGCCAAAGAGTCCGTCTCACCCCCATGCCGCCGACGTAGGGAGCGCCGCGGCTCGGACGCAGAGTAGTGACCACAGTCAACACAAAAGGTTGCGGTAGTAAACAGAAGTGTTTGTGTTCACTGGGCCGCTGCTGGAGATGACTGATGCGCCCATTAGCCCCTCGTCTGGGCGCCGGGGAGGGGGAGGGGTCGCGGCGCAGGACAAAAAGACCCTGAGCCCTGCGCTGAAAGGTCAGTGACCCATATTGTGTCACCTTGAGGCCTCGCCGGTGGGCGTCTCACTGATTCAGGTTTCAGAAATTGGCTTTGTCAAAGCCGATGAGCACGAATGCTAATGGAAAGATGCTGCGGGTTACGGATGGCGTGGGTGGATGGTGGGAGATACCTGCTGCCAGAGGCGACCGATGGAGAAGGGTACGAAGAGCTGCCGGCGTTTCGTGTTCACGATCACGAGGCTTTGTGTCTGAATCCAAAATTAAGAGAATCTCCCTTTTTCGTGTGATGTGTGCGCCGTGCTTTGTTTTCCACAAAAGAGCGCTCATCTTTCATTCAAGAGATAAGAAGAATGTATATATAAATCGTTTTATTTTGATCAGAAACAGACATTTATTTTAATTAAAATCTTACATTATTGTTATATTTACTCATATATATAATATATAAAAAAATCTTCATCCTATACCACAGATTTATATGTAAAAATTGTAGCACGAATACAGAAATTACACATTTACAAATTGTAGAAACATTACCAACAATCATCTCCGACAGAGTTGTCTGAAGGCTTGGGACAAATTTTGTCAACTCTTTCACATAGTTTTCTACCACCCCACAGAAACACCATCAAGAAACCAATTCCTTCCTTCAAGAAAAAGAAGAAGAAAAAAAAAAAGAAAATAGGCAAGTGTACTTTATCATGAATCACAAAAATCACATCCATCTCTGAATCAGTCAACATCGTATTTACAGAGCTTGGCAGATAAACCCAGTAGGCTTTATTTGATGCTGTGACAGATCTGTCTCTATTTACTAAAGAACACAAAGCTCACATAAACTTAGTTCAGCCAGAGACACTTACATCAAAGGATTTATTCCAACAAATAAAAGAATTTGGCAGAAAAGCGGCTTTGTGCTTGATGATGCTTTGCAAATGAATCCAAGTAGCCTCAAAATTCTGAGGGGAGCACATTAAACCTCCCTACGGGGTAAAGAGAACAGAGCCAGGTATCAACATATAAATGAGATATGTGATATACATAATGCACAACAAGGTAAGAGCTGCCCCATATCTAGTAATAAGGAGCTGGAAAAGATGGAGGCTGGGGGGGATGGGAGACGGGAGAACTCATTCATATGATGGAGGTAGGAATAATCAGCAGCAGAGGGAGAGCCAGTGATCAAAAGAATGCAAGCTTCTCATAGAATCTCCTCTCTGACTTGTTGACTTGCTGCTCAACCACTGTAGTGTTTTCTATTGTCAAATGACAGTGATCAGACGATTGAACGAAAAAAAAAATGCTGTTTATAAAAGGTATTCTGTTTTTGTTGACGATTGATCGTTTGGATGTCTTCATAATGTTTTATTTCTTTTACAAGACTCAACAGATTTGCATGTTACATCTCCACTAATTTAATAATGACTGCGCTCATTTTCCATGTCAGAAAAATCTAATTACATTTTGCCTTAGATGTCAAATCCTAGAAAATGGAGCTAAACTCAGGGTTCTTTCTTTCTTGACATTTTGGTGTGAATGCAGCCATGCCAATGTGAAAGCAAAGCTAAACTCCAGGTAGACAACAACAACAAAAAATTGCAATCAATAATCACGTGAGCGGGATGTTTCCTGTTGTCGTATCCAGTAGTCATGGAAACATGAAAATCCAGTGTGCTCGTTTGACCTTCGTCAAGAGAAAATGAACTGTTGGTGGGAAAACAGCCGAAACTAACTCCTGTGCCTCATTTATAATTTGACAAATGTGCACTCTGGTCTGCACTAACCTGTGCAAAAGCACCCTCAGTCTGGGTTTTCCAGAATCTAAGTGTACCCTCTGAAATACCTCTTTTTTGTTTTGGCTTCACTTTCCAACTCTTTTTCTTTAGAAAACCGACAAACCCTGTATCTGATCTCTGATTTACAAAAACATCACAGCGATGCCAAAAAGACACACGGTCAGTTTCCCACATCCTACAGTGCGTCTTATTATAGTTCTCTTTGTAAATCTAATTTTGACAAATTTAGAGAATGGACTGGCTTCTTGAGGCGCATTCAACTACATTACAGCGCACCAAAATCCATAAACATAACAGTGTTTTTTTTTTTTGTGTTCAAAGTGGAGAAAATTCCTTCATAGAGCATGCACACACAGCTAAATGGTGATTCTAAATTGCCTGGAGGTGTGTATATGAGTTTATGCGACCTCATGTTTCTGTTTTTGCCCAGTGACAGGCTGAAGACCCGTCCAAGGCCAACCCTGCCTTCGCCACACAGACAGGCCCTAAGTTCAATTATGCAGCATAGAAGATGGATGGAAGCTGAAAAAAAAAAAAAAAAAAAAAAAAAACATACACGTGCAAAAATAATGGGTTTAACATCAGTGTGTTGATGGGAAATGGACGGTGAGTCATGACGGGAAGCACAATGGAATGGCCCAAAATAAAGAAGTAATTCACAGAGGAGGTTTGTGGATGAGAAGAATCCAGTGTTGCTTTATTTCTTTTCACTAGATGGCCTCTACAAGACCAGTTTTATTTAAGAAATGCAAATGTGACATCACACCAATAATAAAAAAACAAAACAAAAAAAAACCAACAAAAAGAAAGAACAATGTCACATTCTCATAAAGCGCTCTTGGCATGAACAAACAGCAACGTTGACAATAAATAAAATGTTGGCAAACAAAATAAAACTTTATGAACAAAAAAATACTCAGGATTGCATATCAAACAAGACAAAAAAAAATAGAGAGAATGTACTTGGCACAAATTAAATAAAACTTAAGTCAATTTCCGGAGTGAACCTACACTATGTCCATTGCTTTGTGAATCTGATTGTCCTTCACAGTTAGCATTGAGTATGTTTGCAATGTACAAAACAGACACAGATGGCGAGGGAAACTAAGAATGAATTCCAATGACTCGTCAGTACTCGGCATGTTACTGTGTCAGTACCTTGACCTTCAAAGTCACACTCCCAGGTGGCGTTCGGTGCATATTTTCGTACTTAAAACTGCAGATACATGTGCAAGAACCCATTGTCACAATGCAAAGCCGATATATATATATACTGTATATGCACATAGTTGAGGACACATACTCTAAATGTTACCAGTGATTTCTGATTTTAGTTCAGTACAGGTGCTTAATTTTTTTTTTTAAATAAAGGAAACTAGGATATTAAAGACACTTTGGTATTCTGTAGGCCATTGTGTGCTAAAACGATGCACCGATCAGTGCAACGCACACCTAACACTTCTTCATGTTGTTCTTGATTTGTGTGGAAATGATTTTAGTGATGCCAGGACACTCAGCACACTTATACTGTGTCATACTGTTAACACTCAGATGTGAAGTCATTTCTGACCCGCGATGATGACAAACTGAGAGCTACGTACATTAAATAAAGGTGTTTTTAGACGATGCTAACAAAAACTTGAATTAACAGAACAGTTTTACAAAAAGCCACTTGACCTATTCTTTTCTTTTTCTTTTTTTTTTTTTAAACAGGATAACCCCTCTCTTCAAGAAAGCGAGTCTTGTCCTGTCATATACTAAAATTCTTCTGTCTTTGTCTGTGCTCTGTCTCGGTCTGTCTCAGCAGGGCATTTGCAGTGCAACACTAATATCTCCAATCTTGACTTCCCAAAAGCAAAAGGAAAAAAAAAAAAAAACACAACATAAGGTATTCTACACCCATATAAAAATAAATCAATTGCAAACATGGAAAGATACATCTCATATATACAATAGACTTCTATATAAAATAGCTTTTATATACATATAGACAACAGACAATACAATAATTGAACTGTACAATGTACACCTGAACAGTTAAGACAGGTGAGAGGTACTGAAGTGTATGGCTTGATTGGAAAAAGTTCAAAAATATTTACAGACATCGACTTAACGTCCTCTACCACGTTTTCAGCTTCCCTGGAATGAAGAGGTGTAGGGAGATCCCAGTGCCTCACTTTCCTTTCCATTCCCTCCAGTAAGGCTACCTTAAAAGAATTGGTCCGCGCTGACCATTGAGCCTCGTGATCATTTGCACAGTTCAATGCGATTTCAGCTCCGCTTTGATGACATCTGATAGGAGCGGCAGGCTGCGAAGCTGTCGATCACACAGTATCTTTTAAAAAGACATTAGTAAGATGAATTAAACGCCACTTATCAAAAATCGCGGTGTCCAGGAAGACCCAGACGTTATTCTATTCTTCATGAAATGATTAACCAGTTATAGACATCTCCCTCACATCCACAAAGGTTAGACACCAACAGACTCCAGTGTGTAATCTCAGACAGCCCTGCTCTGGTGCGGATATTTATTCCATGGGTCCTTCAGGCCATACCCAAGAAACATTTGTCATTTTGCAAGGCTGAACGGATTCATAGGTGAATTATTGACCTTATACTCTCCCTCCAAAGACATCCTTCAGTAGTGTCCTCATGGAGGTTCAGCACATGATGGAAACCCCTTCAGTAGTGACCAGCTGACCAGAGGTGGGATCGTACGTCCCGGCCAGGTAGTAAAGGTCTGGGGCGGTACTGTTTGGTTTCTGATTGCGAGTCAGACACTCATACTCCTCCCTGCTCACAACCTGGCATTTATGAGAGATTGTCTGGACGTCATTTTCATCCTCGTGACTCGACTGGTACAGGGCATGCTGGACAGAGAGAAGACAGGGTTAGGCACCGCTCGTTCACCACAGAACAACAAAAGATGGCGTAATCTGTCGCTACAACTCACTTTTCCATCTCGAGGCCTCTTGCCAAGCTTCGTCTCCTCAGGATGGTAAAACCATTTCACTTTGACCACCATACTGGAAGTCCAGGATTCCCAGAAGTTCTCGATTTGACCCACATATGGGAGATTAGGGCGTCCAGCAGAGAGGAACACTGCGCAATCTCCCACTCTGACGGTGTCTCTGCCTCGCACAATGGCTTTGTAGAAAAGCTTCCTGGCCTTGCCCTTCAGACCCCGCCTCTGTGGAACACCAAACACAAATTTGACAACGATAAGTTATGATAGCTACAATTGATAATCAGCATCTAAATAAACGTGTGCAGTAAAAAGAAGACTACATCATTCTCACCTGGGTGGGGTTTCCAGACCACCGCCACATTTGACTTCCCGCAAGAAACGCAGACATCTTGGGCCTTGGAATGAATGAACTGTCATCCGGAAGCATCCGCGGTTTCTTTGCAAAGTCCTTCACTGGTTTTGAGCTGGAGCTGCTGCATTCTTTCCTCTTCAGTGACTTGCTGCTGGAAACCTGGTCAGAGGAGCCTCCTTTGGCATTGGAAACAGCCACGGCTTTGGCCACAAAGGAGTGCTGCCGAGGCCTCGACGAGGTGGAAGGTTCAGACGGTTGCAGGAGACCGCGGTGAGAGGAGAGGCAGCTCTGTAGCATCAGGGTAGAACTATCCTCGTCCTCTGAGCTGTAGGAAGAATCATTGTCAGAGGAACAAAGGCTGGAACTCGAAAGAGAACCTGAGGACGACGAACTCGAAGAACCAGACGAGGAGGAGGAGACAGAGAGACGGGAAAGGAAACGGCCAGCCGTCCTTAGTCCTCCTGAGGCTGCAGTCAAAGTCGCCCTCCTCCTCCTCTCTTCTTCTTCTTCCTCTTCATCGTCATCTAGATCGGAGTAGGAGCTGTGGCAATCTCTGTGGGAGCTGAAGCCCAAATCACCATACTCCCCCAAATGAAGAGAAGGAGGAGGCTTTCTCTGGGGCGTGGCTCCTTTCAGGAGAAGCTCCACTCTGGAGGCGCCGCCCTTCTTGTTGTCTTTAACCAGCAGGACCGGGTGAGAGTACGTGTCCGTCCTGGGCATGCTGCTCACGCTGGTGGAGCCGCCTCTCAAAAGCAGGGCCTTGCTGTTCTTCGTCTTCGGCGAGGTCACGCCTTCATGATCTAACTTGACCAGGAACTCCTGTCCGGACTTCCTGCCTCTTGGTAGAGCGACCTCATCCTGCCTCCGCTTCTCGTTGTACATCCCACTTCTAGGGCCGAGTGGTAAGCCCTGACCTGGTCCTGCAGACTGAGTACAGAAGGTAGAGTAGCCGTTCGCGATGCTTCTGAAGGAGTCGACCTCAAAGGAGCTGCTGCTGAACAGTCCTTTGGTGGGAACGGAGGCGAGCGGCTGGGTTTGAGGCGAGGAGAACAGGTCGTCCTCTTTCCCTCTCAAAGCCTTCTTGGGTGCTCCGTTGAAGTGAAACAGATTGTCAGAAGTTCTCTTTCTGGTGTTTGCTAACGACGGCCAACTCAAGAAGGACGACTGATTTTTACTGGCGTTCTCCGCCTGCTGCTGCCTTTGTTTTTTTCCAGAGCCCTTTGGTCTTCCTATGAAGAAAAAAATATATATATAACCGTGTTAGTAGATGATGAAAGAGGATTCAAAACAGGGCTTTTTTTATTCGGGCATGCACTGTACAGTGACCTCTGGAATCAGGACGCATCTTTAGTGTAAAACAATGTTCTAAAGAGCTCTACAGAATACGTCTGACGCTCAGTTTGACTTTAACATGGTATTTTTAACCCTTAATTATATGCATGAAGCAGACACAATATCAGAAATATTTCACAGTGCAATATTTATGAACGAAAACATCACCAATAAATAAGTAAATACGGCTACAAATAGCAGTAGAATTGAAATTCAAACTCTCTGGCAGTGTAAACACAAACAAAACATTCTTGACATCACAAAACTCATTGTGGGACATTGCGTTGGACTGCATGGAAACAATATACAAATCCTTTGAAGAAACTTAGAGGTTTGAGAGATTAGGCTTAATCAAGAGTTACGTGTCAAGTTTTCATTTAATTTAATGTAGCAGTGAAACATGTTTTGCTCGGTGCATGCATGATATGAATGATTTATTAAAACAAGTCCATAAATAATGCATGTGACTCAGTAAGTCAGGAAAAATTAAGTTTTTTCTTTTTTTTTTGTGGAATGAAAACCGTGATTGGAGGAACCCTTTCTTACCTGGTTTTCTTTTAATGACAGGGGGGCTTTGGGTGTTGGTTACAGTGTTGGTGGCACTCGGTCTGTCAGTCGTTCTGTCATTGACAGGCGTTGATTCCTGGTTGGAACTTTTCTTGGCCGTCGTCCCACTAGATACCAGCAGGGCAGGAGATGACTCCCCACCTGAACGACCAAGAAAAAAAGAGAATCGATAGCATTAAGTTATCAAACCACAGGAAAGGTCAAATTCCTATGACATCCAGAGTCTGCGCTCACAGTGGATCTGGTATCCTGGAGGCAGGAGACGGATGTTTGGCAGAGAAATCTTCCCTCGGTCTCCGTCGTCAAACTCCACCATCACTCCTCCCTGCTTCCCCTCATCAGATGATCCACCTGCAAGGGACGAAAAAAAAAAAAAAAATGCTCTCAGTTGTGCTAAAATGTGACCATACACACATGGATTTCAGGATAATGCTGGCGTCTCACCTCTGCGGACGTAGCCCGGATACAGGCAGCGAGAGCGCTCGCTCCAGTAGGCGCACACTCTTGTTCCTTCAGTGAGCAAAGCCTCAGATACTGGACGTATATCCAGGACCTGGAAGGCAGATCAAAACATCATTAAGATTCATTACAGGATGCACACAAAGCACACGCAGACATGCATGCATACACACGCAGACACACACACACACACACACACGCAAACAGTGAGAGCAATGGAGCATTGTGCATGGGCAGTCACTGTGCCACGTTTCCAAGCGGCACTTATCTCATGCCAATGTGCCAGTCAGGGCTGAAAAGAACGGAAGCCATGATGCAGTAAATCCTGACTTGCTGAGTAATACTAAAGAGGGCCTGAATAGAGGGCTTGTGATTGCAGGTTGCCAGATCCTCCCTCCAACAATGCAGGCAGCCCCTGCATCCGCCACTCACTGGGGGCTCTTTCAGGTTGCTTTCATTTACTGTTGCCATGGCAAGGGACCCTTTGACTGATGAGGTGTGGATAGGGTGTGTGTGTGTGTGTGTGTGTGTGTGTGTGTGTGTGTGTGTGTGGGGTGGGGTGGCGGTGGGGGTTGTCTCTCTTCTGTGCTTCCTATAGGAGAGAGAGTAGGAGCTCTGTGAAAATCACTGTGTTGGTGTCGGAGTCAAATAAATGGGTTTTTGGTCTAATTTAAAGACATAAAAGTGGAAGTATGGCGTAATTAGAGCCAGCTGCTATGAGATGAGTGTTTGGATAAGAGTGATGTTGCCAGACGTGCTTGGCATGGCGCTGCCGGTAGAGTTAGAGAATGCTACTGCAAAGGAGGCTTTGTGTAAAAATCTGCATTAATGATACGAACAAGTTTACATGGATTACAGAAGATCAGTGGTGGAAACGTGGATATACATGTGGAAGCTGGCTGTTCTTCCAGTTTCTTCTAGCTTCCAGACTGGCATTGTTTTTATAATTTTGTGCAAAAAAATAAACAAATCAAGAGCAAGAAACGCTCCATTTTTAAATGAGATCATACGCATCTAGCAGTACTGAACATTGCAATCTTCAGATATTCTGACCAGTCGTCTTTTTTTAAAACTCTGAAATCTCAAAAATGTTCAATTTGCTGCATCATATATCGAACCCACTAACAAGCATCATGATGAAAAGATCATTATTAATGAATTCACTTGCCAGTGGTCATCATAACACCCTGCTGCGGTTAATCAATGTATTGCCGAACAGTTGATCTCATTAATAACATTAATACTGTTTCTTTATCCAGCAAGTCTAACTAAGATTAAATACACTTAAGATAAAAATGATAAACAACAGTCGAGAGGGAGTCTTTAACCAAAACCCACCGGAGCATATCCAATATAAAGAATATGTCAAGCTAGGAATGAAGAAATACGTATAACTCTCGTTAGTTTTTAATTTTTAGAACTTATTCACACTAATTTGCCATTCCTGAAGGCTTGAAATATCATTAAACAACCCTCTGGGGTAGATTTTTCATTTTTAATGATTTAAATTGGTGCCTGATAAAGGGTTAACATGAAACGTTTTTTTGACGATCATTGTATAAAATATTAAAAACTGGGAGATGGAAACAATAATGGCAGAGGGAGTTTCTCCATAAGTGTCTCTGAAAACAAAAAAAGAAACCTAAGCAGGAATACTTTTAGTTTTTACATGGCAGCCAAGTTTGACCAAAATGGTTTCAAATATCCTTTCATCGTGTGCTGTGCAGCTCTGCTCATCTTGGGAAACTCCATTGTGTGCAAACACAACGCGCTGCGCCCCGTTTGGCAATAATGGCGTTTTTTTTGTTTTGTTTTTTTTTTCCACAGCTGGAGTCGATGTGGGTAGGACAGCTTTGCTTTGGGTAATTCAGGTGTTATTAGTGTACAGAGACGAGCACCTTGTCACTCAACAAATGTCTCCTGTGGGAATAAGCACGGTCACACTATTTTGAATGTAAAACAGATAAAACCAAACCATCCTGCGCAGCGTACAAAATAAATCCTCTGAAACTACATTTGTATTACACTGGCTTAATATCCCAAAAGTTTTGCACTTCTGCAGACCATCATAGGCCGTTTATACTGCGCCTTTGTCAGTCAGAGTAGGCAAACAACTTTGTTATTGTGGCATCAAAAGAGATGTAAGGTTCGTGTCATCGGCCGTTGAAGCTCCACGTGAATAGATCCAGGTGTCGGTGGGAGTATCCCACCCACATACACAGCTTGTTTTAACAGACACTCATTTAAACATAAAGATTCACCCATCTGTTAAGATGGCCTCAATGACCCTGAGAGGTTGAAAGGAGGAAAGCGAAGGGGCCAGCACAGCTGCACAAAGACTAGACCAAAAAAAAAAAAAAAAAAAAAAAAGTAGGAAAATGCAAAGAGGATGCAAAGACGATTTAAGTGAGGCAGCCGAGTGGACGATCAAGTTGCTGAAATTAATGCATCGGGGTAAACTTACAGCTTCCTTCAGTAGTTGCTCCAGTGAATAGATTCTTGGGCGGTTTCCTCTTTCGCCATCAATAACGATGCTGAAGCTGGAGAGAGAGAGAGAGAGAGAGAGAGCACAACAAAAAGATGAGTCTATTTCAGATGCTGGTATTATGCTTGCCGGGCTCCCATGTCATATGTTACTCCCACTCTGCTGTTGTTACGGCATCTCTTCGCTGCCCGAGCCAGAGGAGCAGTATTGATATTAAGAGACTTGGTACGCAATAATGTTGGGTTTGTTATGTAAGGAAAAAAAAGAGAGAGACATGAAGAGCGATAAAAAGAAAACACTGATGATAACCATTAGTCTTTTCATGAAAGCATTCCTTTTTGTGTTGGACAACATGCCGATCTCAACAGACCTTGTTTGTACAATTTTAAAAGTTTGTATTAAGTGTTTGCATATTTCATCAAATAGATTTCCGTCTTTTATTTTTCTTTGGCTTGGCCTCAGACTAAAAAAAAAAAAAAAAAAAAAAAAAAAAAAAAAAAAAAAAAGGCCTTGTAAAAATATACTTCAGTTTTCCACACGGTAACAATCACAACAATCTCCAACATATAAAGATGTCCCTGTAAACACAAAGTGTTAAATGATAAATAAATCAGTCATCTGAAGAGAAAATAATGAAATTGTAACATAGAACGTAATGACATTAACTAAATCTCACCTACATATGTGTATCACATGTGTCTCTTCATGCATACAAACATTTGCAACATCTGTATTTCCTTACTGCCAGATGTGATGCGTTTGCACCTTTTTTCCACGTCAAAACATTTGACTCTGGTCTGATTTCAGATTTGGGGCCTTTCTGTGTGGAGTTTGCATGTTCTCCCTGTGCCTGGATGGGTTTTCTTCCCCCACGGTGCAGAGCTATGTTTTCTTGGTTAACCGGTGGCGAATGTACGCATTCTATCTGATCTCGCTCACTTACATGTCGGGCAGCTCCAGAGTGTGAACCCTGGCAGCGTACAGAAGCTCATCCTCCTTGGAAATCAGCACCTTCAGTCCATCAGTCAACAGCTCTTTGGTCAACACGCAGTTTGGAACTGCAAGAGAATGTTTAACCATCAAAACGAGTCCCTGAAGGTCAGCGGAAAGCACAATCTGCGGCTCCGGTTTGACCTCCTGACCTTCAGGACTCTTGCTGCCGCGGCTGCTGTCCTCCTCTTCCTCCGAGAAGCTGCTGCCGTCCATCTGAAAGCCTTCATCGGCCGCGAAGCTCTCCAGCAGACGGCTCACAGCCCGTCCCTTTGGCTGCGGGAGGGAACAGAAGGGACAGACAGAAGAAAAAAAAAAAAGTAAAAAAGTGTAGAGATAAAGTGTGTGATGGAATAAATGAGATATTGTTGGGCATGCTACTTAAACTAGAAGCTCTCCACAGGGGGCTTCACAGAGCCTGTACCGTCACCTATCTGTAGCCATTTTTTTCTCTTAACATTTCTTCACTCTGTCACAGCACAGAAGTGTGAGCCGCCCCCCCAACCCCCCCTTATCACATCTCTCCCAGCCACTTCTCCCCAAGATTACTCAGCAGGAGGTTGGACTATGCGCAACGTGCTAAATACTTTTAATAGCGCTACAGTAACGGTGCTGATGGTGAGAAATCTAGGACGGTGCGATATCGTGTTTCTGATTTGAGAAAAAAAAAAAAAAACAATGTTATGAAGGCTGGTATTCTCCAGTCCGCTTGGCGGTCTGCACGCGGCGGGTTTCAGGAGAGAAGACGTGGAATTGTTTGCGACAGGCACCTGTTGGTCCCTGTTCCTGCAGCCCCTGCTCCCCTCCTGGCCCGGCGTGGACATGGCCCCGGCCGACCAGCAGCTCCTCCTCTGTCCGAGACAAGATGAGGCGAGATGAGTGTGCGTCCCACTGCCGACAGGTTCCCACTAGCAAACCCTTTGACCCTGCTTGAGGTTAGCTGGGAACAGGATAGGCTAAATAGAGAAACCTAATTTCCCAAAGGGGATCAATACGATACTCTTATTTCTTTCTTTCTTTCCAGAGTCCGTTAAAACTTATTCACTTCATAATTTACTCCCATGTTTTTTAGTGCTGCAACATAATAAAAACCCTGCCAAAGCCCTTTAGTTAAGGGTGCCTTCTTGTGGCTGCTTTTATGTTTAAGGGATAATTCTTCCATTATTAAAAAGCTCATTTTATTTTCTGTGACAAAATTGAACCATTTAATTTGAAGAAAACCCTTTCATTGCAATTTGTCGTGTGGTTTATTTTTTGTTTCTGGTCTAAAAATAAGCCGGACATAACTGTAGAATATGAAAAACTTGCCAAGCCTCTCACCTTATTGATCGCTCCTCTGAGCATAGTACTCTTCCTGGTTGCCCTCTTTAGCCTCTCGCTGGTGGTGGGGAAGGTAGCGAGTCCCATGCTCCTCCTGTATCGATTGCCTCTGGTCCCGAGGCCGCCCCACCGAGGCTCCTTCGACCTGGCTCCGCATGCCCTCCTGACCCCTTCGGGCCGCTGGGCTTGATGGTTCTGGTGGTTCTTGCCTGCAGTGGCTAAGCTCAGCCTACAGGTGGGCTTCTTCCGCACTTTGACTTCCCCCTCCGCTCCGGAAAGACACTGGGAGCCTGGACAGTTCAATTAAAGAAACAGATTCAGACCCAGCTAACGAGAAGGAAGGAGAAAACACAAAACAGACGCTTCCCATAAAGACCACGGGGCCGCTTTACGCCGACCTATGAATCATTTTCAAAGGACAGTCTCACCATAAAGCTCTTGTCTCTGCTTTTTGTTCCTCGCCTTCTGATTGGCCTCCAGTTTTACGACAGACGAGGGACTCGGACCAGTCACGGAGGAGCTGGAAGTGATGTCTCTGGGTTGTTGAGCTCTATAATCTTGACCTTCATCCGTATCATAACTGCCTTCCTCTTCTTCATCTTCTGGTGGTGACAGTAAACAATAGAGTACAGACAGTGATTGACATTTTTTTTTTTTTTTTTTTTTTGACTCTCGTGTCTTATCAGCTCCGTCTCTTGAAGCCATTACCAGCCGGTAAAGTTCATTCACTTACCCTCAATCATCTCACAAGCACTTCATTAGCATTTAAGTAAATAGTTTAACGGTTCATGGGAATGATGTATGAAGTGCTTCGCCTCGGTGGTATTTCCTGGTGTGAACCCACATGTTAGCGTGAGCGAGTGCGCCCCGGAGAGTAGGAGTGAGATTTTCTGTGTTTCGCCGCTGCAGTTTCTCAAGCACCTCTGTGACCCAGTCAGCCGGTCTCCGAGGCTGTCAGAGCCTCTCACAGCCAAGTGTCCACAGCTGTGGCCGTGCGTCTCGCCCGCTCGGCCAGCGAGGTGTTGAATGTCCGTGCACGGCCCAGTCTGACGCGCACCAAACATTCATCGACACCTTTTCACCCGCCTCTGATCGGTTTTGGAAGAGATTTACAAATTAACAAAAGGTCCACTGACGTTAAAGCGCCATTGTGCGTCTTTTAAAGAAGCAGTGATTCGATGTATTATCAGGTGCTTTCATTGGTTTTAATACATTTTTTCTGCCTAAAACAGCTCAGATGTTCCTAAAAACCATTTATTTCCTGCAGTATTCTAGTGAGTGAAGTGACATATCCACAAAACAAAGGAAATTTGTGATTATTTCATTTTTAAGAAACCTGCGTTTCCTGGAATGTGGGAAGAGTACGGCGTTTCTCCAAACATGCTAAATTTTACCAAATCTCCTCCACATTCACTACTTGCTATTATTTTGAGCGTCTGATGCCCTGAGGTGCTGACAATCAAATGCCTGAGTGGCACCTCTCAATGCAACCTGCAGCAATCTCACATTCTGGGACCAAACTATCCTTCAAGCTGACGTTACTCACTCCCCCCCCCCCCCCCCCCCCCCCCCCCCCCCCCCCCCCCACCCCACCCACAGAGTTTAGAGGACGGAAACAGCCGTCCTGACCCCGACCTGACCTGAATAAATACAGGCTGAAGAACGAGACACCGTCCCACAGCAGTGGGTGACTGGGATGGTGGCCGTCGTGAGCAGGCGTTCCCAGAGCGTGCGTGATTCTTCCACATGCTACCATGGCTAAATGGCTCCTGTTTGAGCCATTTAACGAGGACATAAACAGCCTTTCTAGTTTAGGATTTATTCCTTAAAAAAGCAGGGTTGCAAAAAATGATTTTTGATCACACAATTTGTTCATTAAATCCTTTTTTTAATGAATTAGTTTGATTTTAATTAAAAGTTCAATGCTATCAACAGTTCAGAGATGACTTTGTTTTCCAGGGTTTTAGAGCATTTTTAAAAAAGTGGAGCGGTGTCTCTTAATATCAGGCTTATTGGACTGAAGTTGGAATCTTCTGTCACTGTGCTTTATTCACCGACTCACCTTGATCAGAGGAGTCGCTCTCCACGGGGGAGCTCTCCTCCTCCTCCATCGTTTCCTGCCGGTGGCCGCGGACGGCCTTCGCCCTGGGCTGGCTCAGGTGGGAGGAACCCTGTGTCAAGGCGGTTGATCCTTTTTTCCGTCCACGGCGCGCCAGCCCGCTCCAGCCGTCTTGAGGGACACTTTCCACGCTGGCTGCTGGGAGAGTTTGCACAGTGATCACTGTCGGCTAATGTGGCCTAATTATTGGTGGAACCTTTGTAAAGGCACGATCGATACCGGGGTTTGCAAGAGGGGCCTCTACCTGTATCGCTCTGTCCGCCAGACTCTCGCCGGGACTCGGCTTTGCTGGCGCCCTGGCTTCTGTGACCGTGCTTGGGGTTGGAGCTGCAGGGCGAGAGCTCTTTGTCCCTGGAGCCCGTCCCTGAGAGAGCCTTTTTAACCTGGGCCTTCTGTTTGAGTTGCGCCACGTCGCCGGCGAGCTTGGAGCTGAGAACGCCGTGAAGGCTGCTTTTCCTGCATCCCTGTGCTTTTATCTGCGGCGGCAGAGGGGAGAGATGAGAGAGCCGGAGAAAGTCGGTTACACTCCTGGTTACGGCAGCCCGAAAAGCAGCAGAACGCTGTGAGAAGAGAGCCTCGGTTTGCTCACACACAGGGAAGAAAGAAAGAAGAGCAGAGCGCCCAGTGAAAAGATATTAATATGGAGAGCAGAGGATTTGACTCCTGAGGGTAGCACCTAATTAGAAATGGTGTGCAACAAAGGACTATATCAAATGTAAAGAAGCAAAGAAGCCTCTTTCATTTCTCGCAGCACAGAGGACAAACGGTAAGTGGGACAAGGGGACCCTGACCTGTGTGCTGCCGAGTCGGTCAAAGCCTCGACTGGACAGCCTCTTCTTCCTTCTCTGGCTGTCTCCGCCCCCTCCTAGGTCATCTGGCGACAGGCCCAGCCCCGCCCCCATCGACCTGCCAGTCACAACAAGAGAGAGGCATTCATTAGAGAAGAATGGCGGCGGCCTGAAAGAAAGAGAGGAGGTAGAACATCACAGGGGGAAAACAGTGTTGAGTCACCTCTCGGTGGGATCTGATAACGTTCTCTCTCTGCTTTCTCCGTCTGATGAGCAGAATGACGGAAAAAGGACAAGGATGGCCCAGAGTCTGAGCCACACACTCGAAAAAATCAGGATCTAACAAGGAACCTGGGATTGTTTGAGGGAAGCATTAATGCTTCATCTGGGGAGTTTGTTTGTGGCCTGTGAAGACTGCGCAGCTTTGAAGAATACAGAGAATGGTTGGAAGGCACCGCATTTGTATGTAGCTGTATTGTTTTCGAGTATCATAGCTCCTCCAGTAGCGTTTTTATACCGCTGTGGCGCACTCTTTCCCCTACACTGAGCAGCATCACAGGCCAAGCGCTCCAAATGCCCTTGAATTTCCCTCTGGAAGTCTGCCCGTGCGCCGCACCGACGTGAGCCGGGCCATGCTCAAACAAAAGATTAACTTCCCCTCTCCCGGTGTGCACACAGCCGAGGAAATCCGTCACGTTCGCAGAGCAGCCAGAGTGTCAGTGTAAAATAGATAAATAAAGCGTGTACGTTCAACTTTTCCACATTTGCTCTTTGTTTGCCCATTGTTCCTTATGCAGGCCTGCGCCCACACATTGTTTGGAAATCGCACATGCTCCTCTGTTTACGTGCCGTTTTATCAGCACACGGGCGCAGCATGTGAATACGGAGGATGTATGTAGTACCTTGATTGTGGGCAAACCTCGTAATCAGAGTGTGTCAACATGCACCTGTAACGCCTGGAAAGAAAGACGGCGATTGTCAGGCGGCGGGCCCGTCTGCCCGCCGACTGACAGGAGAGTGACAGAGGTGCCAGTGAAGTGTGAGCTGTCCCCGTGAGGCAGATCCCGCCACGACTTCCCTTCCGCTGCTGACAAACACAATGTGACAGAGGCCCTCCACTCGGTGGGGGGGCTGGGAGGGCTGAGCGTACAGCAACTAATTAAACAGAATTGATTAGTGGGGTTTACTGGCAAGCGAGTAGCTCCCTCCAATCGCAGCGAGCGCCGCAACGGACCCCGGCGCTTTACCCACAGGAACGGCCGAGGCATGCACAAAAACAAACAAAGCCGGCTAAATGCTCGTAAGCACACAGCTGCATCCATACCTAATTGCGCAGACGCACAGAATGCTGGAGCAAGAGAGGCTGAATGCAGCGCTCGCTGGAAAAGGGGGCTGCCACACACTGGTCGTCGTTTAGGAGGAATGAAGTGAGGAAACAAACAGAAACGGGTTGTCACACACTGACCCACTGACCTCCATCCGCACAGCGGAGTCAGCGTCATGTAGTGGCCTGACTGGCAGGTGGGGTACATGTTTTTACGGAACCCTGTCATGTAACACAACACGGGTCTAATCAGTCCCCAGTCTGTTTGTATCTACCTAATTTAGACACACACACACACCAGAAACAAGTGTATACATTTTATCAGTAAGAGTTAAAAATGGAAAAGGAACACCGAGACCACATTTCACTGTACTAAGGCCTGTAAAACAACCTCCCACCCCCGAGCCGGCCCCCGCTTTCTCTCCGCCACATTTCACCGCGGGGCTCTCGCTCATTACCCTTTCATTCGGGTGTCATTGTCACCCGGCATCAGCATCGCCACGCCGATCAGTGCTGGCCTGGCGAGGGGGGGAGGGGGAGGAGAGGGGGGAACAGGGGGTACGGGGGGGGGGGGGGGGGGGGGGGGGCCGAAGAAGAAGAGTGGAGGTGACAATGCAGAGGGGCATCTGGGATCACGGTGGACCACTGCCCAGAAACCACGGCGACAGACGAACGGAGAGCGGGGAGAGAGCGGCGGAGAGATGCTGCAAGGTGACATTTAGTGCCCGAACCCCTTCCAACCAAACTCGTATGACCAGAGCTGACCACAAAGGAACCTTTTGATTTAACATTTGCTAACTTTTGTTTTGTTTTTTTTCTAAAAAGCCGTGCCATCAAAATAAGTCTAAATAAGCAACATATATCATATATCTTTCATACAGTTTTTTTTTTTTTTCACCAGCACACAAACATTATATGAAAGCTCCAAATGTCAAGTTCGTTTTGATTGCCTGGACTGTCTGACCAGGCATGTTATCCCGTGGACCCCCGCTGACCCAGTGGGGCTGTAATGGCAGTGGTGTGTCACATTCCTGCTGCTGAGACAGATTACAGGAGAATTCACAGTACTCTAATTACATCCTCTGTCTGTCACCAAGCCCCCAGATCCCCCACAAACTCCGGCCACGCACGGCAGAAAAGCCACCGAGGTTTTTAATCAAAGATGAAGCCTAATGAGAGAGAAGACGGAACCTGTGGGTGAACATACACATCTATACATCGAACTTAAATAAATATAAACACATACACAAAACCGACAGACTATGCTGTGATGACATGAACACCAGTTGATTAGATTAGGGGAGGTTGAAGTGGACATTCTAGAACGGTTCGGGGAATCTCCCATTTCCTGTTTATGCCAATGAGGCCGTCCCTGTGTGCCAGTGATACAGAGGGGGGCTTATCATGCGAGGCTGGCCCCCGGCCAGCCAGTGTAGGAGGGCTGACTGATACTCACTTGACTTTTCTTTGGCCATCCGATGAGGATACGGGACCTGTGGAGAGGGTGGGTTTCCGTTTCCTCGGGCGCCCCGGCCCTCGTCGCGCCGGGCTGCGAGGTGTTTCCTCCTTCCTGCTCGCAGTCACAGATGTGAACACAATAGCATTCAAAAGGCCTCGATAGTGATAATACACGTGTCTAAACTCTAAAGTTATGGCAGTAGAGTGTAAAGATCAATACTTCTGGAAATAGAACCAAATAGGTTCACATTTTTAATACATCTGGATCTCACGTTGTGGATATTAGCTTAACTGTAAGCTAGGACAAAGTCGCACTCACTGATGATCGTGTTTCCTCTGAAGCTTTGCCAGCTCTTTCTGCTTCTCTTTGTAACGACGCTGAATCTCAGCCAACTTCACACGCATTGCAAGCTCAGGTCCATCCATTGTTTCCATGCTCACTTTGGCCGGGCACGCCTAAAATTAAAAAAAAATAATGTAGGATTTTCATTATGAATACAGGGGTTGGTAGTTTGAAAGCAAGTATATTTTCACACTACAGCTGCACTCTTACTGGTTCGTTGCGAGGCGTCCAGCTGCATTTCCGACGCAGATTGAGGGTCCTGCGTGCGGGGAAGTGTCGCCCTGACCCCATGCTGCCGCTCTCCTGTGAGCCCAGCTCCAGCGCTCGGGCCGCGGCCAAGGTAGCAAGGCTTTGAAGGTCAAACATGAGTAATTCTTCCTCTGTTAGGAAACAAAAACAAGCACTGACATCAGATTGTCTCTATATGTGTTTGAAACACGCATCAAATTTGTTTGAGGGACACTGGAGATTTATTATCAGTGTTTTCAGCTATCTTCTGTCGTCATGGGTATATGACGAGAAAAGATATAAATGAGTGAAATTATGTGCATCATCATGTCAGGATGAGAAGGCAGCAGCGTTTTGAAGGTCATCTCGTTCTGGACTCACCAGATGCTGCTGTGTCACTGGCCATCTGGGCCAAACTCTTACTGCTGGCCTCTATCTGCCTGTGGCCTTCACTGGACTATATGTCATTAACAGCCTGCACTGGACATCCTGAATAGTAAATATTTCACACTTTCCACAGGGAGAAACGTGCCATTTTCTTTACAAAGTAACACTGTTTCACATCTCATCATGAATAAGTAATATAAAAAAAAAAAAAAAAAATACTGATTCTTCTCTCTTGTTCCAGCACTTGTTTCGGTGAGGACTTTCGTTGCGACTGTAAAACCGACATGTGCCACGTCCCCCAAGCCGTCAACAGAATCGTATCATGAAGACAACATCAGTGACTTCAGAAATCAAATGATATCCTTTTTATAGAAGCCTCTTTTGGGAGCAGTTAAATGCATTAGGATGCTGTGGTAAACACAAAACATCCTTTTGCATGAATAAGAGAACAAAAAAGAAAAAAGAAAAAAAAAGAAAAAGAAATCACATGGTGCTTTGAAAAACAAGGAAGCTTTTAAAGGCACTTTAAAACAATGGGATCTAATTAGCCAGGCAATGCTCCAGGGTGCTGAAAACATCGACTGCTTTTGTGATTACACACTAACTTTCAGTAACGTGTTGTTTAGGAGAGAGAGGAACCAATTGGTGGGGTTTCTTCTCAGTTTTAAGTGTGTGTATTTGCAATTTTGTGTGTTTTCGTGCGTGTCGACGTGCATGCTTGGGTGCATGCGCGGATCAAACAGCTGCAGGATGGAGAGGGAGCGACAGCTCCCCGAGGAAAGCTGGAAGGGAGAGAGAGAGAGGGAGCGAGGAAGGTGTGTACCCCTCGCAAGCAGTTCAGCCCTGTCCTCCTGCTTCTTCTCGCTCTCCCGAGGCCTGTGCATCGTTAGAGCAGCCTTTTAGGAAATAAAAGTGCCTTTAACACACCAAAGAAGAGCAACGGCAAGCAGGCGCGCAGACAGCCTCTCTGGGGACGTGTTAGAATCCACCAGAGGCTTCTGAGACCAGCAGGAAGAGAGGAGTGTCTGGGAGGGAACGCAGAGCGACGGAGGCGAGGCCTGAGGGGGGAGTGGGAGTTTGTCTCGGTGGACATCCAGGAGAAGGAGGGTAAATTACGAGCAAGGAGAACATTATGCCGTTGTGAGTGTGTTGCCGTGTGCACGTCGGTGTGTGTGTGTGTGTGAGCTGTGGAGATCTGCTGTCCCTCACCCTGGCTTTTCCCACAGGTGCGCTTCTGCTGCTGCAGCTCCAGGTCGGCGAGCTCGCTCAGAAGCTCCATCCCCTGGTGGGGGCTGCAGCGCGACGGGGCGGCGGACGGGGCGCTGAAGGGGAAGAGGGGAAATGGGGGTACGTCGGTGCAGAAGGCGGCGGCTATCAGCAGCTCCAGACTCCAGTAGCAGGGCACAAGAGGTTTGTGCGGCACGGCGGCGGCAGCAGCAGCGTCGCTCGGGCTCGGGACGGACATGGAGGCCGGGGAGAGAGGCACGAAGTCCACCGGGGCGTCCCCGGAGGCCCCGGCATTCTCATGCTGCTGCTCGCCGTCGTTCGCCGCCTCTGGCGGCAAGGACTGCGACTCGGACGCCGCGGGGGTGGCGGGGTCCAGCTCGATGACGGCCGGCAGCTCTGGCTGCTGCTCTTCGGGCGTGTTAACCTTCTGAGTCTCCCCCGCCGCCTCCTCATCGTCTTCCTCTTCCAAGGTGATGACAGCCGCCGGCCCGTCGGGCTCCTCTGTGGAGAGGGGGACTGGACAGGAAGCCGCCTCGCACACCGGGCTCTCAGCAGGTGGGCAGACCAGCACCTCTTCCTCGGCTGGCCCCGGCTCCTCCGCCTCCTGCTCTCCAGACACATAGCTGGCCGCCGTCACCGCCGTCACCTCCACCTCTTCCCTCTGCTCCAGAATGCTGTCGGGCACTCCTTCCACCGCCTCATGCTCCACTTCCTTGAGTGGGAGTGGCTCTGGGAGGGGCCTCATCGCCACTTGGCAGTCTAGCTCCTCCCTCAGGCTGGCAAGCGACTGCGGAGCGTGCTCTGCAGGCTCCGCCTGGACCGCTTCCAGGTCGGCTGGCTCAGCCAGGCGAACATCCTGAGGCGAGGGGCCGTTCCTGTAGCCCATGGCGATGGCGGGGTAGGTGTATCCAGGAGGCAAGTCTACGGATGAAAAACAAACAAAATCATTACCTGTATTTGATAAACCAAGTCAGGATTCCTGCAAGAGGCGTCTGAGATTTCACTGATAAATTATCAGTGGTTCATATAATTTTGCTGGACTTCATATCAAAGAAAAGCTCATTAAATCTGATAAATGATAATATTATTTTGACGACAATCATTAGTTTAGACTGCATCAAAACCACACAGGAAGACAGATAAGAATAAATAAATTAAACTTTTTAAACATTTCTGTGTCTGTTTTGGGCCATTTTGCTTCATCAACAGAAAAAAAAGGTTCTGGTTTTCCAACACTGGGATAAAATAACGTAAGGACGCCCATTATTTCATAAAGTTTCAAAACCCCCGGGCTCAACAACCTCAATATATATTCCAAAGATGTATAAATACAACAAAAGTAACTATTGTCTTACATTTAATATGTTTTATTTCCTCCATTTGAAACTCCTCACATCATTATCACGTTGAACTTGATGCTATTGCTACGTAGGTCGCCGAGGTGAAAAAAAACTGGAAATTAAAATGTAGTATTTTGCCTGAAAACCCAGCAGAAGAAGGGATGGAAGACCTTACGTAACCGCGCATGTGTGTCTTATTTGAAGTGGGCCAGACCTTTGGGTCATCAACGAGCCAGAGACGACTGGAGCGGCGTGCAGGAGTTGTTAGCCGCATATTAATATTGATAAAGAGAGCACAGGGCCTGTGGGGGCGGAGGAACCAAGCGAGCGGCGCTATTGAGATGCTTGTTGATGATTTGCAAGGTAACAGTGCTGGAAAGCTCCGGCACCGCCAGCAGCCATTTTCTTCAGCTTTCAGCTGTTTAGTCAATCAGCCGCTTGCCAAAAGAGCCTCCCACACATCGCCACAACCCCAGCAGGATAAAGGCAGCTTTCAACAGTTGCAATTCAAAATCACTAATCGGTATATTGAAGAAAGTGGCGTTTAACTCTGTTTTCCCCTCATGCTGTGTGAGACTTGTTTTATTTACCCGATCGCCATCAGGTTCATGTTCGGGACGAAGGTGGTTGATATTTTCCCAGACTACGAGCCACACGTGTGTGTTTCTGTTTGTATTTGCTCTCACCAGGCTCCAGAGACTGCGGGTAATCCTGCGGGGGTTGTCCCTCCCCTCTCTTGTCCTGGGATTCGGCGCCCTTGAGCATCTGAGGCGGGGCGGGGCTGATGGCGGGCGAGTGGGGCGCCGCCGCCACGGGGCTGGGCGCCGGGCAGGGCGTGGAGGGGGTGCTTTTAGGGTGCTGCCGCAACGAAGGGGACTGACAGCAAGGCGACAGGTGGGCCGTGCAGGCCCCCGGGGGCGAGGCGTTCCTCTGAGGGGGGTTATACGAGTAGTCTTTGGTGGATTTCGACGTTCTGGGTTCTGAAATGAGTTCCTCAAGCTCCACCGAGGGCTCATCTGGTCTCTTCTGCATCTGTGGCATTAAAATAAAATAAAATGTGTTCATATCTACAATCAGACACGTCATTTGGAAGTGATTTTTTTTTTTGAAGAATCAAACTCCTTCAGTGGCTCAAAACTCTTGATTTTTCTGACTGTACTCACTTGTGCACTGTGAGGGGCTTGATGCTGCATGCTCATGCCGTGCACAGCCCTGTGTTGCTGCTGCTGCTGCTGCTGTTGCTGTTGTTGTTGCTGTTGCTGAGGCTGCTGTTGCTGCTGCTGCTGCTGAGGCTGAGGCTGCAGCTGCGGTTGCTGGGACTGGTGGCTCTGGTGCTGATGCTGGAGCTGCTGATGCTGCTGGAGCGCGTACAGCTCCTGTTGCCGTAGAAACTGAGAGCGGGAGTACACAGCAGGATGCTGCATGTGGGAGGGTGGGCCCCGGGCGCCGTACACAGGGGGCCACAGCCCTTGCTGCTCCATCACATCTAATGAGAAAAAGGAGGAGGAATGTGATAAGGGGGGGGGCTACCATAGAACAAAAACACATGCGAGCATACACACACACACCCAGAGTTGTGCACACTAACACAATGCGCAACGCTGGAATATTTTAGCGAGGAGAAAACGACTGTTTTCCATATCTATCATTATGTACCTCCCACACAACTTTCTCAAAACAGCAAAAACCATAATGGATCATTTAAAAATCATTGTATATTTACATTTTATAGCAACAACATCTATCCTTTGAAAAAAATGAGTTTTGACTCCACAGAACAACATCTCCCCAGGCAGCAGCAGCAGCGATCCCACACCCTCCCCCGCTCCCTTTCTTAAGAAGTGCTTCGAGAATTTTGGAATGCTGGAAAAAAAAAAAAAATAAAGTTACGACAATGATGAACTGTGAACAGATGACGACGGTTCTAGAGTTGATTAGAGGTCACAACGGTTGGATGAGAAAACATTTGAATCATGGGAGCAAACAGTGTGGCCCTGATGCCAGAAAGTCCCACCTGCCCCACCGAGCCAGCGGCGAGGGACCAGCAGTCAGCCTGGTTCCCAGATCTGTGTTCAGCATTCTTTTATGCCGAACATCCTGCTTCATCGTGTGGGTTTTTCAGAATAACTTCATTTAGGCGATATTCACTGATATAGGTTTCGCTTAGGAAGTGGAAACCCGGCGTTTCTTTTTCCTCTTTTTCACTCCATCAGCAGCATATTACACACTTCCCATTAACAGTTTACTCTAAAATGACTTGATCTTTCACCCAATTTGCAAAAGGCACCCCGCGAATTCAGGCACATAAACTTGGATATGTAAATGCTTCCTGTGGGAAAGTTTCTCTCGATGCACTTCCCCTCTCAGCCGAAACTCCCATGGAGCAGGGAAGGAAATGTTCCGTCAAAGATTGCGGCTAATTAAATTTCACAGCCTGCTCGCTGAATTCGAGTCTACAATGACTTTTGAAAAGTGATCTTTCCCTCGCTCCATCACTTCCTCACACTCTAACTCGTCCTCTCCTGTTGTGGTCTACCGTGAGGCACATACAGCCAAGCATGAGGATCCTGACCCACTGTGAGCATTGCTTCTGAGCTCATCAGTGTGTGTGTGTGTGTGTGTGTGTGTGAGAAGCAGTCTTTACAGGAACCTCCTGATTGTGAACAGTGCTCTTAACGTGAACAACAGATTAAAACTTCGTTAGAAGTGTTCCTTTGTTTTTTAGTCACGGTTTAAAGGCGGGGTCAACAGCCGCTTGACAATGATGGCAACACACGATTTTTTCTATTCTACTGTGAATAGAAAATATGATCCTATTGTTAAATTCTTTGTACTTTGCAGGGGAGAAAGCAGGGTTGTGTCGTACCCAGGTGATGGGTCGCAGGGTGGGCGGGAGGCTCGGAGGGCAGGACCACCAGCTGGGCAGAGGGGTCCTGGGGCAGGGGCAGGACTGGCTGCAGAGGTCCCGGCATCGCCGCCGAGAAGCCCGGCGGGAGATTCTGGTGCAGGGTTGTATGACCTATACCTGCTGCATCACAAAGATTTTTTGGTTCAAACCAAGGGCACATTGTGTTTTTTATGATTCAGTTTTCCCAAACTGTTGCTGTTCTCTCACCATAAGAGTGTCCTGTCATCCAGAGAGACGGGCTTCCAGTTCTTGGCATCCAGTGATGGTGGGCAGAATGTGCAGCGGGGTCTCCTAACTGGCCGGACTGGAGCGACGTCCCGCCGGGGACCATGAGATGAGAGGTGAGGTCTCCATGACAGCTGTTAGAGGGGTGGATCCTCGCAAACTCCACCCTCTCTTTATTATCCCTGCAAAAAACACAAGCCCATTGTAGAGGAGATTTCCTAAAGTGTATGTTCATTCCTATTCATGGTATTTGAAGCTTCACATCCGCTCACCTGATATATGCATCTCTCTCTCTGTCCAAGCAGGTGAGACCTATTTGCTCCTCGTTCATCCTCTTCCTCTCATCCTCAGCGGTGGGATCTGAGGGATACATGGAGCGAGGCGGTCCTGACGGACAGACAGAAGCTTGTTTTTGTTGTGTGTTTTATGCTCAGTCACATATCCAAGTTTCACATGCTCCACATACCACTCCTGATCCTATTAAGGATATCACTTAAAGAGTAAAAAACAAAGTCTCATTCTTCATACTTGTTTGCCATCGGTCAAACATTTCAGATTTGAGTCTCTCACTTAAAAAAAGGCTGCACAATATTTAACAAAAAGAATGTAATTCAATCATATGAAAATGTGTAACATAGATATCAGAGAGACTAAACAGCTGTAAATGTTACCAGGCATTATGAAGGGATGCTCTGGAAACTCAACATGACTGAATTTCAAATATGAAAGAAAGAAAAAATTAATTCACATCGATTGTCAATAAACTGGTAAAAAAAAATTGGAGCTCTGATATTTTTTTAATGCCTGGTGGCCACAGAATAAAAACAAGCAGCAAAGTCAACAAACTGATGGTTAAAAATGGTCCAGTCACAGCCGGCGTAAACTAAAGAGCGAAGAAAACACTTTAACTTAGACGAAAAAAATCCCAAAGCACAGACATTAATACTGTTATCACAATACTGTAGAAAAATATCACACGGTCAGTTGATATCGAGCATAGATGCCTACTGGAAATGATTCCTTTTATTCTCTTATTCCATCTTGGGAGTGAATTACTATACTGTATACATCCTGCATGCCTGCAGTGTGGGCTGTGGTGAAGTCAAAAGGCTTATGTTTTATCTTTTGTTACGTTTTCATTCCTGTCGTGACTAATCTGTAAAATGTTAAACCATTCTGATACGTGATACACGACTTCTGGATGAACCTCAAGTGATGCGGAGTATGAAAGGGCCGGAGTGGTGGGTGAAGAGAGAGGGGGAGCTATTCATAGACTCTCACAACTGTTTGTGATGAACAAAGGTAAAGGTGCAGAGCTAAATCCAAAGAAACAGGTGGGAGTGTTTTCCAGGCAAAAATGTGAGAATATAATATGTTGATAGACATAGAAAGTGCCTTTAGGGTTAATTGTGGGAGCTTAAAAGTAAACTTACTAACAAAGTCTAATCAAACAAGAATTAAAAGACTTTCAGAAGTTTAGAGAATAAAACACACTGAAAGGAGTTTTCAGTAATTAACTTCTTTGTCATCCGTCCATGAAATATTTGACTTAACACTATTTTTTGTTTCTTACAATATTTTCGCTTCAGAGCATTTTTCTCACTTTTTGTTTTCTTTTTTTCCCTGCAAGGTCATTGGCAGGTCGCAGACTGGAAAAAAAAAAAAAAAAAAAAAAAAAAGGGTTTTGTATTCCTTTGCTCTCGCGAGGCCGTCACCCAGACTGCTTACCTTTCACGGAGGGATGTACCCTGCCCTGCCGGCTGTTGGGATGGCTGTCTGCTGAACGACAGGGTGGCTCCCTTTGTCTCGCCACCGCCACGGCGATTCCCACCGGCGGCTGTCGCACCTCGCCTTCCCCGTGACCCGCCTCCCCCATGTCCCGCGCCCGCCCACTGTAGTCGGGGCGCTCGCCGTCATTGGCCGGGCCCTTCCTGGAAGGGAGAGTCTGTTTGTTGCTCTGCAGTGCGCAGCTCCCCCCAGACGGACCTGATTTGAGATTTCCGAGCCCCCCGAAGGGGCTCTTCTGGGAGAGGAGCAGGGGCTGCTGCTGGTTGCTGTACTTTAGTAAGCTTTTCATGGCGCTGCTCTCGCCCTGAGTTGGACCCTGGGGATCGGGTTGTTGCTGCTGCTGCTGCTGCTGCTGCTGCTGCTGCTGACTGTGGGGGGGTGCAGTGGGGGGCTGTGGAGGGGGCAGATTCATTCCTGGCTGCTGCTGCTGTTGTTGTTGTTGTTGTTGTTGTTGTTGTTGTTGTTGCTGGGAGTGCTGCCCACCAGTGCTGCCTAACTCCATGTAAGACTTCCTCTGCTCCTCGTCGGGCTGCGACATGTGATGCGGAGGCCTCATCGCCCACGGCGGCACCAGCGGCTGCTGGTGGTGGTGCTGCTGCCCGCTGTTGTTGCTGTAGCCGTAAGGGGACATTTCCATTTTCCTTTTGAGTTCCTGGCTGCTGCCCTGGTTCATCTCCGCCGGAGACAGAGCGTCCGGGCCAGGTCGGCCGTGCTGCTGGTGGCGAATCCTGGCCACCTTCTGACCGTCTCTCTGCAAGGAGCAGCTGCCTCCAGGACCGTGGGGGGCCCCCGCCCCCCCGCTGTGCGGACCCATGTTTTTACTTGCGAGTGGTGAGGAGTTGGGCGGGGGTCCCGGATGGGAACAGTCTCTGTAGGGAGAAGTGTTGACAGAATGAGGGACAGAGTGCCCCGCCTTGGGCCCCTGGGGCAGTGAGGGCCGGAACGCGTCCATGTCCACGCCGCTGTTGATGCACTCGGCGCTGCGCGATCGCACGACCTGGTGCTGCTGCTGCTGAGGGTGCGACGGCTGCTGCTGAGGGAGCGGAGGAAGCTGCGACGGCTGCATGTGTTGATGATGTGGCTGCATCCAGTCTGGAGCCTTCTCCGCCTTTCTGTACGGGTGTTGCTGCTGCTGCTGCTGCTGCTGCTGCTGCTGCTGCTGCTGTGCCTGTTTTCTGTGCCAACTGCTGTGGTGCCCGCCGCCATTCTTTTCTACCGCCTTGTCCTTGGCGCTGCTGCCCCCTCCGCCCCCCACGCCCTGGCAGTCAGGGTTACCAAGCTGGAATGGACCACCGGATTTATCCCCTAGGTCCGCCACAGATGGCACGAACGTAGGCCCGGTGACTTTCGGGTCTCGCCCCACATTGACGGGCCCTCGTTCATGTGAGGCCGGGTTGGCGAGCGGAGCCGGCGGGGGCGGGCAGAAAAAGTCCGGGTGGTGGTGTGTGTGGTGGGAATGGTGCGGGTGGTGCGGATGGCTGGGGTGGAGCTGCAGACAATGGAAGCCTCCTGGATGGGGGTGTGTGTGCGGGTGCGCGTGCGGGTGCGGATGGGGGTGCGCCCCTCCGGCAGCAGAACCCATGTGAAGAGGTGGGGGCACGGAGTAGGGCAGAGAGTGGTGGAGTGGTGCCTGACCCCTTTCTAAACAGTCTGAGGGTTGTTCACTGATCCTCATCTCCCCACTTACCCCCTCTTTGGTGCAGCGACTACTGCCACTTGACCCCATATGTCGACCCTGGCTGCTCCCCCCGCCCCCCATGGCCCGGAGAGCCGTGCCCTCCCCTCCGCAGCTCGACATGGAGACCTTAGCTGCCGCTCCAGTTCCTGCATCTCCATTTTGCATCTTGCCGTTGTGCAAACAGGCACTGAGGGGCTTGGCCATGCTCTGCGGATTCTCTTTGCTGTACTCCATGGTGAGGGCGGCCTTGTGCCGCTCCAGAGCGCGACTGTTGACCTCCTCCAGGGGCAGCGGGTGCTGTGGGTAGTGCGAGTGCTGCTGATGGGCGTGGGAATGGTGATGGTGTGTGGGCTGGGGCGGCTGGTGGTTGTGGTGCTGCTGCTGCTGCTGCTGCTGCTGCTGTCTCTCTTTAGCCTCATGTTTGCTACTGGTCCTCTCCTTGTCTTTGACAGACACCACTCCCCTCTCCACCGACCCCTCCTTAAGACCCTTGTGGAGGCCGGCGCCGACTCCCGGATCCCTGTCTCGACTGCAGGACCCCTGAGAGTGTCCTGAGCCGGCCCTGGACATCGGCGGTAAACTGTGATTGGCTGAAATCAGAGGTGGCTGGGATGGGAGGCCTCGAAGATAGAAGTTCTCTACAAGACAAAATAACAAGTAACAATTACTCTGCTGAGAAAAGGATGGTTGATTTCCCAGTACATGCTACTGCATTGTTTATCTGGAATCAAAATGTCACCTTTTTGCGTGTCGTAGAAACGGTGCTGCCCGTAGAGAACTCCACTGTTGGCGTGATGATCCAAGTGGCTCATTGGAAGGAACGTGTGAGCCAGACTCCCTGAGAATCGAGGATACCCTGGACCTGCTGAAAGGAACGGAGGGAAAAAAGGGAAGAAGAGACAGGATAAGACAGGACAACAGCCCCTGAGATGCAGTTATCCAGTGTAATCCTTCAGGTCCAATGCAGCTGGTGGTGTTCATACGCAAATAAGTACTGGCTCTGCCTCCCTTGTTTGCCTTTCCTGTCTGAGTTTAGAATGCAAACAATAAAAGACAAGCTCAGGGATTGCTGTATTATATGAAATTTGTCTTTGAAACATATGGCTCTCTCTTTATCGCGCTCTCAGAACTGGCAGTGACACATCCACCCGTCTGAATTGGAGTGACGGGGACGGATTTGAAGCCCGAGTTCACAATGAGCAGAGAGCTTCATGGCTGACCTTTACTGACCCACATCAGAGGTAAAAGGTCACTGGGATGTTTGGCCTCTAAGCCTGTACACCTGGGTTTATTACATCAAGCCCATCTGGAGGGCTTTTCCAGCACAAATAAACAAGACAAAAAAAAAAAAAAAAAACCCTCATTCTGCAGCGGGACGTTGGAGAACACAAAGCACTTTGGGTGGAGGGTGGAGGGTGGAGCATAGAGAAAAGATGGACGGAGATGAAAGCCCTCCGCAATATTAGGACAAAGAAAACGCATCACTATGACAACCCATTCTCACTGCAATCGGGTAACTATAGCATCTGAACGTGGCAATAAGAATTAAATTAGCCTCTCTCTGCTGTCCAATTTATTAATTATTATCAAAGAAGTGCAAGACAGAGATTGAATTTGAAAAAAAAAAAAAAAAAAAGAAAATCAAAGAACTGTGAAGCACAAAAACGGGGCAGTGTGGTGATGAAATTTCTGGCTGACAGCAGTCCTATAGAGCTGCAGTCGGCTGAGCAGATTATGTAATGGGACGCCGAATGAAACACTGTGAAAAATGTGGCATTGTGTGCCTCCTAAATAAATAGCGGACGGAAATGTGCACTTCCATGAGGAGTAAACCCATTTCAGGAGAGGGGAAAAAACATAAAGACAAGACAGGTAGTCTCATTTCGCTCTTTGAAATTGACTGGCAGGCCAATAACTGCCACAAGCACTGATCTCTGTAACCTCGGTCATCCAGGGAAGTCCAGCAGGTCTGTCTTCATTTTCACATTTTCCCGCTCGTGCACGTGTCCCACTCTCCGGCTTAACTCTCCAACACGACTTACAGCAGGTGTTAAGGAAGAGGGACGAGGAAAAGCGCGGGGAAACGCCGCTCCATACACAGTAAAAGAAAGACGGACGCGTTTATGTTGGCGAGCCTGTCACCTGATCCCGTAAAGCGCAGATGCAGTGTATGTGTGTGTGTGTGTGGCCTTGATTTTTACAGCAGCTTGGAGTGCTGGACGTCTCACTTTCTGCCGGTGGAACAATGAGGCCGACTCTGGGGAGGGAGGAGTGTTGTGGTGGGCTTAATGACCTCGTCTCAGCGCGGCCTCTGCATCCTCCCATCTTAATTAATGAAACGCACAGAGAGGGCAAACAGCCCCGCAATAACACAGGAGGTGCTGCTTTCTGAGGAGGGCAACGGGGTGATAATTACACACTCTCACTTGTTCTTTCTTTTTCTTTCTTTCACCTATTTTCTACCTCTCTTACTCTTTTTTTTCCCCTCCCCCCTTTTTTTTGCATCCTTCTCTTTCTTTGTCGTCATGATTAATAAGCACACACGTTTGTGCCAATTCATCTACCGAGGAGGAGGAGGGGGGGTATCCTTTGTTTAAGCAAGACGTTTCTCTCTGATTTTGGGAGAGAGAGAAAAGCAGAGAGCTGTTTGGCAGTCTTTATCCAAGCTGGGAGAGGTCCTTTTTTTTTTTTTTTTTTTTTTTTTTTCTGCGGCAGCATGTTGTTTGTGAGCGTGACGATTGACGGCGTAATCCCTTTTCACAGTGTGGTCTGGCTGTGCCCGATAATGCCAGCCCGCTCAGTTTCAGCATGCTCTCCACTGGGGCGGCAAGAGGGGGACTGCTGGGCACGGCAGAGCCCATTCAGCCATTAATCTGCCCGGGACAAGGGAGGCTGCTGCCGCCGCCGCCGCCGCCGCCGCCGCCGCCGCCGCCGCCGCTGCTGCTGCTGCTGCTGCTGCAGGCGACGTGAGCTGGGTCTTAGTGCAGTCTGCTGACTGCACAGCAGCAAGTGAATGACAGAGGGGGGAGTTCACAGCGCACGCCCTCCTTTCCACGGGGAAGAGCCGGGGCGAGAGGCAGAACAAACAGTGCCGCATCCCGGGGAGGGATTTCCAGAAGTTCTGAAGGTATTTCGCACAGCGTGGCGGAGCGAGGGAGGCGGACCGAGAGAGAGAGAGACAGAGGACAAAGGAGAGGGGCTCCATATAGGACAGTACCTAGAGGCAGGGGAGAATTAAGCCCGCTGCACGGAGAAACAAAATCATCATCCCTCCATTTATGCTCGCTCCTCAAATACCTGCGATAACATGAATGAGAATGCTGTATTTTTCTCTTGAGGAACGGCTATAACATTACAGAGATGAAGAGATGGAAGGACAGAGAAACGGGGAGAGCACGGCGGAGGAAGACCGAGAGGAGAGGAGGAGCAGCCCGAGCTGCCTGTCAGGTCCGCTAATTGAGAAAAAAGTGACAGAACCATCAAGACACAGAAAGGGAGGAGAAGCAGAGAGGAGACGAGAGATGTTTGGCGGAGGAGGGGCAGCACACTGGTGGATCTCTTCAGGTTTGACTAATTGAAAGGAAGGGATGCAGGCTGGCACAAGAGAGGGAGAGAGAGAATGAAAGGAGCAGGAGTGTGGAAGAGGAGAGTCGGAGGGGGCTGGGGGAAGCTGCTTAAATCCTACAAAAGGAACAGCCAGCAACTGCAAGGAAAGATGGACAACTGAAGATAGGCTTGGAAAGGCGTATCAAACAGAAGTGGATTAGACAGGTGTACGCCGGCAATTGTGTGTGTGCGTGCGTGCGTGTGTGCGTGTGTGTGTCTATACGTGTGGACAGAGATATGAGACAGCGATTGTTTGTGGCATAATGTACGAAGTCATTTGGACCACAGCCAGCTGGCCTTGGGCCTCAGAGGAGCCTGCAGTTTGTTTTTTTTCTATATTTGCTTTTTTCTTTTTGATTTTTCCACTCAGTTGATCCAGTGGGGTTTACTCAAATGTTCCAAATCTAGAAAATAAATCTTTCACAAGCTCAGTGGGCCTAATCCATTTTTATCCAGGTGTTATGAAAACCATTTCATATTTATTAAAGTAGTCACTACCCTGCATCTGGCCGTGTTTTTGGATTATTTGTTGGGAATTTTTTTCACTCTCAATTATTTGGCAGTGCCGTTCTTTCTTTATCTTTGTTAACATGGAGCCCACACATCAGCTGGGCGAAGACAACATACTGTACATACAAGGGCTGATACTGTGTTTGGAAAACACAGTCATTCAAGCATGGGATGCCTTCACCCACCAGGACTTTTCCTTTTAATTTATTTTTAATGAAATTACAAAACTGAGAAATGCGAAAGGTAAAAATCTTTTATTTTTATTAAAACAAACCTTTCTAGAATAGAATTTATTGTATTTATTGTGTTCAATTTAACCCTATATAAATGCCTGGATTTAAAAAAACAAGCATTAAACACATAATTAATTTTGATTTATATTTGTTACTACTTGTAAAGATCTGTTACTATATTTTAAAATCTATTTTTTATTCCACCAAATAGGTAATTTGTAACATTATTACAGGGGGTGCAGATTATATATAAAGATCAGATTAAAATCATGCAGCAAGCACTATAAGAATTATTATTATTAAATGTCCCTTGGAACAGCTACTAACAATAACATCTTATGATTTGATAAACACGCTGAAGGAGATCAAGAGTCGTGGTCCAAACTCAGTGTGAAGTGGGAGCTCTTCCTCTCACGCGCTGAGAACCCCTGGCTTGGATGTAGTGGTTTGAAATTTTTTAAGACTGACGGAATGGTTCACACTTTAGTCCAGACAAGGCATCAGGATCTTTCTTTGTGGAGTCTGCATGTTCTACCTGTGCGTCTGGGGGCTTTCTGCAGGAGATCCAATTTCCTCACAAAGACAATGAATGGGCTGTACTGTCTGTGTTCCCTGCACTGTTGGCTCAGATCGACTGAAGCAGTCCAAACAGAAGACTGAAAGATAAACCCATGTTGATTTTGTGGCTTTGAAATTTAGATTTTTGTTTTCAAATATGTCCAAATTAACCATATTCACACTAACAAAAGTTAACGTTAGCAATTCAGCTGACCTGGAATCCAGAGTTTGAATACTGTGTTAGGCTCATTTTTGTGTGGACAGTGAAGGAAAACAAAATCAATAAATACCAATGTGGGTGTGTTCCTAACAGTTCCAGCATCAAACAGTCTTCAAGCAGATTACCATTCTGCAGGGTTTATTGTTGCGTCAATCAACTTATGACATGCAGTCTAACAACAAAATGAACAACAAATAACTCGCTGCATGTCAAAATTATTTATTCGCCGTTTCATAAATATTTATTTTTGCTGTGAAGTGTATTCTTAGATTGGCAAAGTGATTTTAAAAATAAAGTTTTTGATATTCAATTCTTTTAATGTACTTTTCCACTTCACAGAACGAAAACTGTATTTATGAACTAATTTTTATGATCACTAATTTAAAAAGAAAATTAAACATGTCTAACCTTTGCACTACCTGCAGCATGAGGAGACAGACTCAAAAGTGTTATCTTTAATTGAAAAGCCTTTATCTGCAATATATCTATTTTTTAATGTGTATGATAATTATCATATAGAAAATGTCTTTTTTTTCTTTCCATCAATCCAGTCAGTGACCTCTGAGATATTCCATCCAATTCAAAATGTAGCAGATGTAAAAGTTGATCAACATGTTACAGACGTGTCAGTGCACTGGCAAAACAGAGACTTCCTGCACGGTGACAGGTATATTCCAGAAACAAGACAATCACAAGTGAGGTTTTCAATGCAAATTCAAACTCCGAGGCTTCCATTTGCATGTAAGCAGCCACTTTAAAAACACACTTGGAGAGAGGGGAAAAAAAAAAAAAAAAAAATCAGGAGCACATCTTTGAGGTTACAAGTGAGACACTACTGCACACACACACACACACACACACACACACTCACTCACTCACACACATACAAGCCAGTGCCTCCTCTGCTGCTAGTGGGGTTCTGCTGACACCCGGAGAGAGGAGGCGAGAGTCTGGGTAATTGTGCCGCTCATTTTGATGACTTGCTTTTTATGCAAAACAGGAAAAAGACAATATGCAATTATCTTGAGGAGGGAACAGCTGAATGTGGTTGATGAACAGTCTGGATTCAATCATGCTCTTAGTGCGTTATATGCAATTAAACTGCAATAGAGATAATGGCCTCCATTGCCAACTGAGTAATAATCCCAGTCATAATCACCTCCATTACTTTTATTAGGCTTGGCATTATCATCATCATTCTTAATATTATTTTACTTTTCTACAAGAAGAAAGTGTTTGACAATGAACCCTTGAAAGTATGAGGTAAAAGAAACATTGATGCTCACAAAATGACTTTGGAGCGAAAATGTTTCTGACTGACTGGATGCTGCAGCCGACGCCTCTGTCGGGCCGACTCCTGCCGTTCCCTCGTGTTTTTTTCCAAGAAGTTGAGCCTCACCTATTCTCCCATCTGTGGCAGCTGTTCACTGACTCAGGGAGTTCGCTGTGAGGCATCCAGTCCCTCCACAGACTCAACAGACTCAGCTGCAGCTCAGCTCCCAATCACGGCAGGCAGGGCACCACTGATCAGTGACCACAAATAACAAACACTCCCCCACTGGCGCATTCAGACCTCCCTTTTTTTTTTTTTCTCCATTAACGAACAGCTGGGCTATTCTTAGAAAGAAATAAAAAAATTTAAAAAAAAATGTTATTGCTGAAATAACAGAAGTCCATCCACTTCAAAGAGCGGCTCGCAGGATGACACCGGGTCGCCATCGCGCCGCGTAATTAGCGAGAGATTATGAACATGTATATTTCAGCGCGACAGAGGTGAGGTCCCAGGAGAGCAGACCTCGCATTAATATATCAGGGGGGTTGATGGCTCCTACATTTACCTGTCATCCTGTTCATGTCAATCCCCAAAATACCCAGCCAGATTAAGCGCACTGATTTATCCTCATCTGACTCCCTGGCCGAAGGAATGCGAGGTGGTGAACTTGGTGTGTGTGTGTGTGTGTGTGTGTGTGTATGTGTGTGTTTTGTATTGCTGAGTGTTGGGTGGAAACCACCCTATTAAGCTGAGATGGAGACACCAGCTGAAAGCTCTGCAATCACTGCAAGTTTTTTTTTTTTTTTTTTTTTTTTTTTACTGGCCCGCACTCTGGTGAGCCTTGAGTGACATTCCTGCTGACGTGAATCGAATACCGCAAGATTCCTTGGCTGAACTTTTGACCCTGTGTCCGTTTTCAGAAACCATAGCACCATAACATGCCGGGCCGGGGCCTATTTCGGTGCACAAATAAAAGGGTGGGAGCCTCGCTCTTGCTAGACGATTACAAGCTGCGCTGTGGTGGAAAGTCCAGAAATACACAATATCAGAGTAACAATACACCCTGCAAAGCCCTGCTCCCCCAAAAACCGCCATCGCTTGAGGGAGCGGGTGTGTGTGTGTGTGTGTTTGTGTCCACGTGTGATTTGAGGTACCTTCATGTGAATGGGGGAACCAGATTTGCGAGGCGCTGGAGTGCGGCCCGCCCCGGAAGGAGGGTGAAGAGGGCGAGGAGGGCGGCCGGGAAGGGTGAGACGGGTGGGAAGGGGGGGAACCCAGACTACTGGCCAGAAAGGTCCCCATGAACGAGGCGGAGGAATTGCCCATCAATCCACTGCCTGCATTCCCACAGGGGCAGAGGTAAAGGAGAGAAAACATGGTTAAAGTTAGAGGGCTTCACACACACACACACACACACACACACACACACACACAACAAAAATAGAAATAAAAACCGCACTGGATGTCAGAGTGGATGTAAAACGGTGGAACTCATCAGCTATTTAGGTGGAATCATTAAGCCATGGCAGATTTGATCACTGCCCATGGGGAAGAGTGAGTGAATGAGTGTGTGTGTGTGTGTGTGTAGTGAGAGACTCTCCTCCCCCTCACTGTCAGCAGAGTCCTCTCCCCTTGTCTTCTCTCCCCTCACACCGCCTCTCCCCATGGGCAGACAGAGGTCTCATCTCACAGCTGAGTACACACTTTCTCAGGCTCTCTCCCTCTCGCTCTCACACACTTTTGCTCCAGCTCCCCAGTGTCCCTTTCTCAATTTCTCTCCCTCCCTCCATTATCTTGTGCTCTCCATCTTTCACTTTCATGCCCTCAATCTCTTTTATTGCTTTGCTCCATTTCACCTCCTCTCCGTCTCTTTTTCTTTCAGTCTTGCGTTTTTCTCTGCGTGACTCTGACAATCCTGTCGTCGTCTTTCTTCTTTGGTTCCATTTCGGCGTTTCGCTCCTTTCCTTCCTCCCTCTGCTTTCTTACAACGGCGGCTTCCTCCGCTCTCTTCCCTTCTTCTGTCCCATTTTGATGAGCCGAAATACGCCGCGTGCACGCCACTTCCAAATCCTCATTGTCTCTTCCTTCCCTGCTTCTCTCTGACACATAGTGTTGCTTTGCTTTGTTCTTTACCATAATGATGGCACCAGCAGAGCAATCTGTCCCTGGCTGGCTGAACTGTGTGTTTAACAAGACTATGATGAGTAATTGACCATTTGTAGCAACGCCCGTGTGACTGGGGGCTGATTGTCTATTATGCATTGCTGGGCAAGCTGGAGAAAACACACTGATTAACCACTGCTTAAATTGCATTCCCATTACGCGCCCGCCAGTGCACTTGAGTGAGGGGCCCGGGTGCCCGGGCTCTTTGCACATTCATTTCCCCCAAGTCACACCACCGTGAAGCCTCATGCATATGTATGAACGTGCCGGGATGAGAGCACACATGCACATGCTTCCACAGACGCACGCCATATATTGCACACACCAAACTAGCTGTGAAAACATAGGGGAGACCGACATGGCAAAAATTCATTATCTGCCTTCTGACGAGCCGATCCAACAAGGATTGCTGCGTGTGATTTGATTTCTTTAAGCATGAATCAGTCCAAACATGAATCGATCTTTTTCTTTTTCTTTCTTTTTTTTTTTTTTCTGAGAGTGTGAGAACGATTGTGTGGAAGTCTTAATCAGCCAGGCGCGGAGCGAGCACATCCTCTGGGCAGACAGGAGGGATAAACCCATCAGTCTGCCTCTCGCTCTGCACCCAGTAGCCTGTGGCTCACAGGTCAGAGCGAAGGGAGCGTGCAGAGGCGCACGCGCACGCACGTGCACAAAGAGATCGCCACGAAAAAAAAACATCACCGCCGAGAAACACAGAAACGCTTCTGTCACACCCTGTGCTGTCGACCCAGACAGGTGGAAATCCCCCTCAATCCCCAAAGTTGGTGCACGCTTCCTGCAAAAACTTCTCTTAACAGTTTTGTTTTGGTAGAGGACCTTAGGAGACAACTTTCAGTTTCGTTCAGTTGGTCATAACTTTACCGTTGTTCTGGTTATGTCCTAAGACGCTGCAGGGATTAAAATAGAGGACACAAGTCTAGGCTTACAGTTCTTGGTTAAATTACTTCTAAGTTTAAGTTTTATTTGCTATGATACAGGAAGTGTGTGAGGTTTCCAATCAGATGACAGGCGCACCTGCTGTTCCACCATGGAAGCTCCGCCCCTTTTATGGAGACCTCTAATAGGATCATTGGAGAAAAAAAATATATGAAGTAAAAGATTAATGCAGTTCTAGGAATGAAAAAAAAAATAGAAGCATTTTCAAAGAAGTGAAGAAGACTCATAATGATATGCAAACCCAGCTGGTCGGGCTCTTGTAGCGACAATATTGTGCATGTTGATGGGAGGCATTGTGGAGTAGCCCGGTGGCGTTGTACAGTATCTGTTGTTTTCCAGCCACCCTCCTCCTCCTTCCCCTCCTGCTGCCACCTCCTATCACCCCGTCCCTGCGGAGCACTCCTGGCACGGCCCTGGAGTTCAGGGTGGGGGTCGGGGGCCAGTCGAGGGTGTATTTTGGCGAGCGTGCTAACCAGGCACACATCCAACCCACATCACCGAGACACCTCGGGCTCCTGTACGCCACCGCCGCCGCCGCCGCCGCCGCCGCCACACCCCCTGCACGCTGCACACTCACTGCCGCCCCTCCTCTCTTTCTGCCTGTCGCCCCCAGGAACCCCAGCTTTCCTCGCTGCCTCCGGCTCACATAAATCAGCTAATCCTCCTGCATTATTAACAGCCTTGCCTCAGAGAGAGAGAGAGAGAGAGAGAGAGAGAGAGAGAGGGAGAGAAAGGGTGAGAGAGACATAGAGAGTGACAGAGAGAGGCTGCGAAGCCCCTCTTAACACACCGAGAAAAGAGAGAGCCTCAAACAGAAAAGCAGCAAAGGAGAGGGACAATACAATAAAAAGGGGATGCATAGATGCCAAGCAAGGAGACGTTTGAAGTTTAAGACGGAATTATGGGGAAAGGAGTTTGGAGTCGTCTTGGATCATGATCATCTTTAGTCGAACTTCCCTATTGGTCCAGTTCATCTGTACTGAGACGGAGACTGAAGCACTGGTTCGAGTAGTCTGTTGGTCAAAGTAAATGACTCGTAGTCAGATCCACTTGGTAGCCTCTCTGTGTGGAGTTTGCATGTTCTCCCCATGTGTACTGATCACTCTCACCGGCTTGTTGGTGTAACTGTGAGTTCGCCTGGTTGTCTGTCTCCCTCGACCCCAATGTGCAAACCAGATGAATGGATAGATGCCATTTCTTTTCTGCAGCTGTCCCAAATTATTCCATGCCAGTGGAGCCCATGCGCATGAACTGGACTCACTCGGCGCTAATAAGACGCCCTCCGTGAACTCATTCGAATCCTAATGAACCTGAGGTGTTGGTGAAAAAGCTCTCGGGTTATTGAAGGGAGCTGGCCTGCTTCGGCGTTGGGACAGTTTCAGTTCAGGGCAGAACGAGTGAAGGTCAGATTGAATGACAGCATCAGTGCTGGACTCAGCATAATTGTTTTTTCAGTGGCTTATTAAATGGCAACACGGATCCAGGAAGTCTGCCTCAACGACACCAGCTCCTTGTTAAAGTAAGGTTTTTTTTTTAATGCTCGTGTGTTTTTCAAAAACCATGTTTATTTATTTCTCCAGTTCTTAAGTGGTGCCAGCAGTGCACTTGTATGGGCTCTTAAGAAAATCGGGTCATGTGCATCCTAATCGGCGCCGATCCCTGACAGCGATGGAGATTAATCCTATTAGGGAATTAAAGGAGAGGGGAACACTGGGATGGGGCAACCCCACCTCCTTTACCGACATCTAAACATCCCGCCCTGACACCCTCACTCGCACAATTATCTTCAAACAGGCCTGCATGTGCAAACGCAGAAACCAACACAAATATCGCAGCACCTCTGGAGGTGGAGGTGTTAACGGGCGCTACCGTTTGGCTCCGGCGTGGGCGTGGAGGGCGAAGGAGACCAAGTTTGTGCACGACTACAAAAACACTCGTGTGAGTGTTTGCACACAGTGATGTGGGCCCAAGCAGAGGCCCCTGAGGACGGCAAGGAGTGAGCAGCAGGCGGGGAGGCGGAGCAGGGAGAGCGAGGGCCCAGTTGTCATGGGAACGAAACAGAAACAGCGCTCCAGGCAAGGAAGCTGAATACAAGCCATTACAACAGCAGTGGGCAGATGCAGTTGGTCAGCGTGCTGCTCAGCAACAACAGTCCTCCCAACATACCTTGAAACCACATCTAAATTGGAATCACACACACACACACACACACACACCTTTCTCTGGATATTAGTGTGTCTTCAATTATACAGCTGCAGAAAGGGAGAGGACTCATCATGTCTGACCTGGATCGGTCACCAAGCTGCTCTGCGGTCACTATTGCCAAGTAAATTGAGAGTGAACGAGAGGATTGTTGTTTGGTGTCCTGACAAGGACGCGATTCAAAAATAGAATGTATAGGAAATTCTTTTAATGAGGACCGAGCAGCGATGTGAAGAGGAAGACAACAAACTCACAAACACAACACGTTCTTCCAAACTGTGGGAATCAGATCCAAATGTGTCCCACGCACTCACGCACAAGTGCAGATGAGTAAACACACACACACACACACACACACGTTTGCACTTTTTCCAATAAAGGTACAGATGTAGATCTGTTTCAATATGCATCATATTTTCCTGCCTGTTCTCTATAAAGGAGCCAATGTGGTCCACAGCTCTCTGCCTTGTTTGCAGATGCCAGCCTGGAGGGACGGATGGACGCGTCGTCTAGACAAGGACACCAGACCGGAGAGCCGAGAGTGATGGTGACGAGGGAAGAAGAGCGGCAGAGAGAAAATTGCAGGTGTGACTGCATCAACCTGCTCTCCTCATCTCAATGATCAGCGAGCGGCAGAGAGAAGAGGCTGGAGGAAGAAAAACTACTAGGAAACAGACACACACACACAGATACACACTCAAACATCCGATCACACAGACGGAGAAAGTTCCTGACAGCTGAGGTTGCACGGTGAGTGGTCAGTAACATGCAGAAGCACACCCTGAATAATTATAACTCATATTGGCCGCTCATGACGTGTCCTTTCCTCACATAATCTAAAAGGAAGCGAGTATTTTTCCATTTTTCTGTAGCATCTGGGAGTTATCTGTAGCACCCAAAAGCAGCTCAACTCGAAAATAAGACCCTAAAACACGTGTTTCCAGCCACGGCTTTGATTTTGATTGGCTTATTTTCTTTATAATTTAAGCCATTAGTAAGTGCTGCGTTCAGCTGCTAAATTCAATGGTTTGGCTCCCAAAGTGCTGGACATGTTAGGAAGGAGCCTCGCAGTAAAATTAAGACACACAGACAATGATGGAATAGACATCTGAATATTGACTTACCAAGTAAAAACATATTGAGCAGGACGCCTCACTCCCAATCCAGTGTCCTTCAAATCAGACTTTCCTACCAGCACAGCTCCATGTTCTGCCCAGGAATTCATCAAAAAAGCAGCCAACCAGACTTTCCACACACACATGCTCACCCATAAACACACCGAGTTTTTGACCCTTCAGTAACACACGGATCCCGGGCTGGAATCGGGCAGCTGTACGCAGCGCCAGCCCCAGACAGACTGCACTCGCTTCCCCGGAGGGCCGCTGACTAACCCAGCGCCGACTTCCTCACAATAAAAGGCAGGAGGAATTTGAAATGGCTACTAAAGTGGGGGGATTTCCTTCAAACAGTCAAAGTCATCTTGAAAACATTAGCACAACTGGTAGCCAAATTCCTCTTCACTTCGGAAACAACTGCAGCAAGAGGGGTGCTTTTTAACTTGCCCCCCTGCTTGACAAACTGCCCCCCCCCCCTCCCCCCCCCCCCCCCCCCCCCACCCCCCCGGGGTGTTCTTGCTGGGTTGGTGGGTGGCTGAATGGCGGGAAGGAGGGAGTAGGCATCGGCACCCGGGAGGCCGGTCTGATCTTGAGAACTCGAGCGAGGGAGCGAGCGAGGCCTGGAGCCGGGCCCAGTGCAGAGGTGGGGGAAAGTGCCAGCAGCGCACGCCTCCGACACTCTCCACACTGCGTGCCTGTGGAGTGAGTTTAGTGGATGTGGTCAGCGCGGGGGTGGGAGAAGTGGAAAGGGAGCGGGAGAGGCGGTCGGAAGGGACGGATGGAGGAAGAGAGCGAGAGAGGCTCTTTCATCCAGGGCAACATCCAGGGGGGGGGGCGGGGGTAAGAGGGGTGAGAGTTGAGAGTAGAAGTGTAGATAAGAGTGTGAGCAACTGTGAGAAACTTTCAAAGTGAAAGAGAAGTGGAGAGCGTGTGGGAGTGTGGGTTGCTGAGCATATGCGTGCCTCCGTGTGTGTGTGTGTGTGCGTGTGTGATTGTGTGTCCGTATGGTGGTCGTTTCGCCGAAGTTGACAGCATGTGTTTGCAAAGTGGCTTCAGTGTCAGCCTCTCATTCACTATTGAAGTGATGACAGTGTTTTTTTTTGTTTTTTTTTTTGCAGTGATACAATGCAAAAAAAAAAAAAAGAAAAAAGAAAAACTGACTGGGTGATTACAACCAGCTGTTCATACAATATATCAATCTACATGATAGTGGTAGGAGAGTCTAATCCCAAACTAATTAGTCCAACTGGCTCACTGTAGCTTGGCATGGAGTCTGAAAACAACAATACAGCTTCAAAGAGAAGGTTTTCCTGAGGAGGATTAGGTTCCAGGTGGGGTCAAATAAGGTGGGAGACTACACATCCACCACTGCATGCTTCTCTCCATCTATTCTCTTTATCACTATAAAGCTTTTGAACCAGCAACCTGTCCAGACAGCACCCTGCCTTTGCCCATAGCCAGCCTGAACTGTGTTTTTAGCTACATCCACTTCTCTTCAGCTTTCACGATGCGACAAAGCAGCTACAAACTTTCCTGCCTGGCCAGCCTCCTAATGCCCCCCAGTATTAATCATTCATAAAGCTTAATTTTCAGAGCGGGATCTCACTGGAGAAGAGGGAAGTTCATCTCCAGTCCCATCATTTCGGGGCCAGATTTGGTGCAGGGGGCCGCGGCGGGCCGACAGGATGAGATAGCATTGTCTGGGAAAGTTCCTGCTGAAGAGGTGTTTTATGAGCACAGTAAATAAAGAGGACACGCAGCTCCTTTGCTGTTGTTTTCTTTTTTTTTTACAAGGAGGCAGATCAGGAAGTGTGCCATTTAAGAAACAAGTGCGACTGCAAGAGTAGGAGCTGGTTCTGGAGTTAAGCATCGTGGGTAAACACGAGCGGAGGAAGAGCCGCATTGTCAATTCTCAAACGACAGAATATACGGTGAAGGTTTTTTTTTTTTTTCTTTTTCCAACAAAGACGAGTCAAGTAAGGTAAAACGTGCACACGCAACCTGTGTTTAGGTCTACACGCTGAGTTCTCCATAAAAAAGCCCAGTTGTTGCTGAGTCACTGGCCTCGTCTGTGGAGAACGAGCAGACATTCCAGACCTCGACAACAGAAGGTGGGAGGATGGACTCAGAGCCGCAGCGCCAGGCCAGGACAAATGAGCTCAAGGCCCATTACCTTCCTTTTACACCCACCCACACATATGTGCACACACTCGTTCCCTCAACGTGGATTTAACGGCGCTCCCAAAAAAAAAAAAAAAAAAAAAAGCCATGTCACAACACATAATCAGCACATATTGTTTTCACTTTCTTCTCGCTCTGTCGTTCGTCCAAGGACCTAAATGTTCATGATGTAACAGGAAGTCTGGATATTACGCCAGTCCAGCGCCGTTTTCCTTGGAAAGGAATTTTATTACGAGGTGTTTTCTCTCCAAGCATCACATTGTTGTTTCCATCAGCGTTTTACATTATTGAATTTCCCTCCATGCTACCAACTGAACCAACTGCTCTTTCTTTTTTTTTTTATATGCAAAGAAACGCAAGCGTTTTTCTTTGCGAGCTTGCAAAGAAAAAGTGGTCAAATCATCTGGTTTTTTTTAGCTACACACGCCTCTACATGCAACATTTTCAATGTGTAGAAACTTTAGCGAGGGTTTCTCGTTAACTGAGCCGTTGTTACGTTGGAGCATTTGAGCGTGGTTTGTTGTGTCTCTATGTTCCTGAGGCATGAAATTGTGATTACCATAGAGGGGCTCATCCACACACACACACACACACACACACACACACACACACACACACACACACGCACACGCACACGCACACGTTAGCATCATCAGCTTTTCCATTTTTCATATTCTCTGCCATATCCTCACTTCTTCAGTTGTTTCTGTCGTCCTCTCCTATACTCCCATACACACACACACACACACACACACACACACACACACACACACACACACACACACACACACACACACGGCAGTGCACCCAAACACAAAAAAGAGCCGCCCACAGCTGCGTCAGGCCATCTCTCTAACAATCCAATCTGTTTTCTTTCCCATGATGTTTCCCATTGGCACAGGGAGGAGAAAATCAGATTTACTCCCCCACAGGGCCCATGCAGTTGCACTGATATGGAAAATGATTTCAGTGCTGCTTGAGCCCATAAACATTATTTTGGTCTCCCCTGTTAATGACACATTTCTTCCCAGCATTGTGGATCTCACAGAGGAAGAGATGAGTGCAAGAAAGAAGGGGAGGGGATAAAAGAAGGAAGGAGGAGGAGGCGGAGAAGAGGAAAGGGGGAGGAATCCTCTTGGGCCGTGCGTACGACAGGGGAGTCCTTCACCCCTCAAAGTGCATCCTGACATCCGAACCCGCTCTCACCCCCGCCTTCGTTCACACGCTGTAACGCAGCCAGTCAGGAAATGAAATTGTAAGAGCCCTCAAATACACAGTCAGTAAAGTAAGTAAGTAAATAAATAAAAAAATCTAAAAAAAAAAAGAGCGGAGTCAAGGAGGGATTTCTCCTCACCTTTATTCCCTTTCACTCTCTCTCTCTCTCTCTCTCTCGCTGTCAGCCCGACTCCAAACACACTGCATTTGGCTCCAGGGCTCAAAGCAGC
The DNA here is from genome assembly GCF_902148845.1 of Salarias fasciatus. Taxonomy (NCBI): domain Eukaryota; kingdom Metazoa; phylum Chordata; class Actinopteri; order Blenniiformes; family Blenniidae; genus Salarias; species Salarias fasciatus. The sequence continues at coordinate 7,187,710 of NC_043748.1, read as the reverse complement.
CTCGCTACAATTGTGTCATGCAGCCTACGTATCTTTTATTGGCGGGAGCAGCCAGTATAGCAGCCCCTCTTCTCCTCTTTAACACAGATAAAATTTATACTTTTAGCGGTAACTTACAAACACTTTACGCCCAGGGCGCGCTGTCAATGAGAGGAGCGTGTTGTTCCCCCCCCCCCCCCGAAGTCCAAAACACAAGTCATTTAATGTGATGGCGCTAAAAAAGAGGCTCCATCAGGCCAACAGTGAAGCACTAAACCTCCCATTTGGCATCCATTAAAACCCATCTGCAGGACCAAACATGAGGGAGGCTAACAGGAAATAGCCACGCTAGGAATGACTAAGAACTGTCCTCCAGTTCGGAGCACTCTCTCACAGGTCTCCAACACTTCCAGACCCCCCAAAAAAATGTGATTTTCACGGCTCTCCCTGTTCCAGTGGAAACATCAGATGGAGCGCACTGGATCTGGTTTGTTTTACAGCTGATGACTGATCCGTCTGAATCCGGCCGCTTTCGTGTTGCGGCCACGGGGACGGACGGGTGACTAACAGCAGCTTGCGTGCCATGTTTCAGCCGACGCAGCCAAAGCTCCGGCAGCCAGGTCACGGACACAGAAAATGCCTGGTAGTGGGGAAAAAAAAAAAAAAAAAGCCCGACAGATTTAAACAAGCGCTCAGCACTATTCTATCTAATTAGTCCCCTGTTAACTTTTGAACTTAATTGGTTAATTGAGATGTGGTTAGACTGGGCAGGTTTCCCCTCCCTCAGGGTGACCATACGGCTCCAGCGTTTCAGCCTGGCACCGCCTGGCGCAGGAGGTGGCCGCCTCCCTCTCACTCTCTCTTTCTCCTCCCGAGCATCCCCGCCGCTCTGGTGACGAGCGGCGACGCCGCACAGGAGGCAGTAAAAATTCTGTTTTGCCAGTGTGTTTCAGCAGAGATTGCACCCATGCACCGCACATATGCTCGCGCCACATCAAAAGCAGGCGCTTGGACGACCCGGTCCTGGGTGGTCTGCAGCGCTCCTCTCTCCGCCCGGCAGTGCTAGGTAGACGGCTTTGGAAAAAGCGGAGTGTGTGGATTGTGGGTGGATGTTCCTTCACCGCAGGCGAACGTGTTCTGTCAAACTCAGAAGTTAGGTTTGCTTTTGGAGTAGACGCGAGGTGGGAGAATAAAAGCGCGGCGCAACGGACACGCGGATAAACACACGCCGCCCCGTCGGCGTCGCTGCTCGAGTTTCTCCGTCTCGTCCGCTTGATGTATAATGATACCCACAATACCACATAAATCTGCACGCAGCTCGATTGATTGGGGCAGATTTTGCCTGCTGTCTTTCCCTTTTTCACTTTCATCCCCCCCCCCTCCCTCCTCGGCTCACTCCTTTGAGCCCCATCACTCACTCCCCTTCTCAGTTTTCCCTTTCCGTCCTCACACCCTCTCCATCATGCCTCCATCACTCTCCCTCCTTCCCCTGCTGCTCAGCTCCATATTTCTGTCCTCCCTCATCACTCTGCTCGTCGTCATTGCGCATGCTTCACAATAAAACACTTTTTTGGGGGGGATTAATAAAGTATTTCTATTCTATTTTAAAAAGCAGGTTCTCTCCCACTCCCCTGTCTCATCAGTGTCTCGTTTTTCTTCGCCGGTCCATCCATGAGTTTCCCCGAGGCCTGTGAGCGTAATGAACGTCTTATTTTATGAGAAGTCGCAGGTTCACCCCTCCCTCCATCAGAGCCCCCCCCCCCCCCCCCCCCCATTAATCAACATTCCAGTGTTCAACTGGCAACCCGGGCCTGTCAGACTGTCCCGTTCTCCCTTGTCCTCCCATCTTCTCGCCCTCCCCTGTTCTATCTGTGGCTCGGCGCCTCCTTTAGGCGGCGCAGAGCAGTGCTGGACACCAGGGGGGGTCTGGACGGAGGCACTGCCTCGCCGCTGCCGTCCTCCGAGTTAGTTCTCCAGGATGAAGCTGTAATATGATAAAGTCCTGAAGTGATGTGTGTGAGAAAAACAGAAGGCAGCTCTCTGCTCTGGCTTCTCTCTCATTCTTATGTAGCCTGTCAGAGACACAGAGACAGAACAGTGCAGATAACAGAGCCGGGAGCTGCCGTGCCAGCCCGCCAGTCCAAGGTCTCTCTGTAGTCCTGAATGTAATTTGCCATTATTTCACAAGAGGAACAAAGGAGAAATGTTTAATTCTTGTAGCGCTGGCTGAGATAAATGCGATCCTTTTTTGTTCTGATATCATACAGACCAGAGGAAGCGAGGCACCTGGGTGACCAAGGCCAGAATTTATACAATATTACCTTGTAAAGAACACACTGTAGAATATCATGTCCATCTCCCTGATTTCTAGTCATAATGACAACACGGGAAATCCAGACATATCACGTGGTAGAATTATTACTGAAAGCATCTGAAGAACTAAAAATAAAAGCCTCTCAAGTGCTGACACCGGTCATCTCTACAATGCTCCTGCCAGGGCCTGCTCAACATCTGCGTTTCCCACATCTGCATAGAGGAGAGAAGCTCACATGGAGCAGGGCAGACATGTTGACTTTCCTCTCCAGTTATCTCAGTGGGCTTTAAGAGGACGGAGCGGAAAAGACAAAATTCAAGGACAAACGACGAAGAAGGAGGGGCCAGTATCTTCCTCACCTGCTTTGTGCTGTCTGAGGTTTTCTGCACAGCCAACACTGAGGTCCTCTATCACCATTTCAGAGATCACATTTGATGTGCAGGGACAGGCAGGCAGGGCTGAGCGGTCACATGCTATCCCTCTCGTCACTCCGTCTTGTGATCGTACGCAAAAAAAATGGCAGAGAGGGAGACCTTGTAGGGTTACGAGAGGCTCGCAGCATCTGATCAGAGTTAACAGATGTGCTGCAGCTGCTCATCTGGTTCGCCTTAGCACATCCTCCAAAACGCACACTCACTCAATGAAAAGTGGCGCAGAAATACCACGCTGCAAACACATGTCGGAGGAACGAAAATTAAAATCATATATTTTCCAGCCGGCTGTGCTCGGTAGCACCGCTGGCACTGTTTTGGGTCTCACATAAAAAAGTCAACATCCCATAGTAACTATTAAATGGACTTTGAACAGCCCAGCTATTCTTACTTTGCCTTCAATATATGCTTTAACCCTTGTGGTCATAAAACATATCAACACCGATGCATCGAGCCAGAGAGCTTCCAGCTACACAACGGTTCTGACCGGCGAAACGATCCGGCGGATCTCTGGGAGGAAAGGCAGCGAAGTTACAGTTGCAGAGCTAAATGGCAGGAAGTCAAGAGAGAGAGAGAGAGAGAGAGAGAGAGGTAGTGCAGAAAAACCTCAGCCGGGAGTCTGCATATCCACAGGAGAGCAATAGCTTTCAGCAGGTTATCACAACGTCGGTGCAAGCCAAGCTCGGGCTGGATCTGGCAGAGGCCATAATGGAGAGGGGAGGGCGGGGGAGACACGAGGAGGGAGACTAAAGAAGAGTTATTAGGGTGATGTGAGGCAATGAGGGTAAGAAGGGCTACTGAAATGTTTTGACACAGAAAAATAGCAAATGTGACACAGGTACTTAAACAAGCGTTTGAAAAGCCAACAACTGATATTTCTTTTCGTGTCTGCTCTCATCTAGCCCTCTTCCTCTTTTTTTCCCTGTTTATTTTGACACACTTTCAAACAAGCGATAGCTGCTACCGCGGCTTAAAATTGCTCGTTCACGTAGGCCCAATGGCAAAATTTGTCTTACGACTGTCAGGCTGCCCTTCATTCTCTGGCAAGCCGAGAAGTGGGAGAGCGGTCCAGGTCCTTCAAACAGATTACTGCGATCTTAAACACCCCATTATTTTCATGGGCTAACATGAGCACCAGGAAGTCTGCTTGCATGAATAGCCTGCGCCGGGGCCACAACTTGATTGTGTTAGCGCTGCGTAGTCCTGCATTATCATTAATGCGCCCGTACGTGCCATATTGCATCGGCGGCGGCGGCGGCAGCTTTTTACTTGAGGTGCCAAGCAATTCATTCCCTTACAGCCGGCGTGTGCGAGTGTGGATTTGTGCGTTAGAGAGTGTGGTTTCTATCCCTTACTGTATTTGTTCTGGCACGGCGCTCTATTGTGGGGCTGGGCTTTGCACTGCTCAGATAAGAGAGCAGTTATGTCAACACCGGGTGCTGTGAAGGAGCCGCCTGGCCGTGTTGACATTCTACAACACTGCTTATTTACTCTGACCACAGAGTTCAGCCATCATCTAGCCTCTAATGTACTAATGACCAGAGGTCTCCGAGGGTGGAGCCCCCTCCTGGCTCCATGAGGTAGTGACCTTCTCTGTGCATGCAGAGAAGGTGGGCCAGAGGAGGGGGGGGGGGGGGGGGGGGGGGGGTAACTAACGCCATGAGAAAAGGCCTGACTTTAAAACAGACTGCCGGCAGATGTAGGGGAAAAAAAAAACAAAAAAGCTTGACAAATGCTTCTTACAACACACACAACCCCGTGTGGACTCAGGCGGCATGAGTCTGCATATTGAGCTGTGCTGAGCAGCTCTATCAGTAAAGAGCCAGTGGAGCAATCTATGAATAATTAGGGTGGGGGAGGGGGTTAATTGACTTCTTTGAGAAAGATCCTGATTTCTATCAGCCAGTCCCATAATCATGTGAGCCAGGGCTCTCATTAAGCCCCCTCCCTCATTTATCTCTCTTCTATTCTCCTCTCCCCTCTAACCCTTTACCCTCTCCTTCACTCTCCTCTCACCCTCCCCGCTTTGGAAACGGGGGTGAAGCCCCAACTGCCCCCGCCGTGTCTCCGGCGGCCCGGGAAACGGGCGAGGCAGATTTATGGCCAGCACCTGAATGAGCGCGGCGCACATAAACACACTCCGCACTGGCATTCACGTGCACACGCGTGCACATTAACAATCCAGACTGCAGTTGACCTGACTGTGACCCCCTCCCAGTGCAATAATGTACTTGCTAGCAGGTATTAGCAGCAAACCCGGTTACACGCCGTCCCTGTGGCCAGAAATGTCAGCGTTACACCAAAAGATCCGGAGCCAATTCTATTTTATCATTTCCAACAATAACACTCTGCACGGTAGCAGGAGCAGCACCATAACAAGAGCTTTGGATTGCTTATTATTAGAAAAGATACACGTTGACGACACGCGTCTTTACCGCAAGCAACATACTTCATGTCAGCACCTATGAATATTCCTCAAAATATATCCACGAAGACGTAACATTTGTTCAAAGTTGGTTTTCAAGATCTGCAAAAAAAAAGACAGCAGCTCCCTGCTGGCCGCTGTCCATTTCACGTCCCGTCTCTTCCCCCTGTTCTCTCCATCTCTGTTCTATGGAAGTATTGAAACATTTGGAGGAGAACCAAACCCCACTGAGAGGGAGCGAGAGACGAGGGAAAAAAAAAAAAAAAGTGATGTGTAGAAACGAGATGAGAAGTGACAAATGAGAGATTTCCTTCACAAGCTCATAAATCAGGAGATGCAGGCTGGGACAGTATGAAGCCTCCCTTCCCCCCCCCAAATTTTTTATTTTTTTTGCACAGCCACTGCTAACCACCATTCTCTCTTTACACATGCACACATACACACCTACAAAAACATATGTGCAAACTCACATACACAAGAACTAACACTTTTCCCTCTCCCTCTTTGCTCAGCCTCCCAGATGGTGTGTGCTGGAATGGCGTCTCCGCAGCTCTACACCAATCTGGTTGTGAAACAGTGGCACAGAGGCATGTCTTGTAAAAATCCCGTTCAGTTATGAGCGGGCTTCAAAGCAAGACGGGTCCAACCAAAAGCTTGCAAAAACAAATCCTTCGCATTCTGTCTTATAAAAAAAAAATAAACACAAGGTGGAGGGAAAGGTGGTGCGGTGGCTGCTACAGGTACGAGTGATCAGGCCGAGAGCGGAAATGAGTCCGCTTTAAAGAATTATATGCGCACAGTGGGGTGCCTCGAAATGGGCACAGAAGTGTGTGAGTCCAGAGGCACCATGCTGGGTTCGGAGGTGCTTTCTGAGGTCATGGGGAGACAACGGGCTGAGTAACGAGAGCAACTGTCAGCTGCCCCCTTTTCGCTCCAGTGTTTGTGCGAGCTAACGCACACTGTTGTTGGATGTGCCGCTGAAAAGCACTGCTGTTCGACTCTCGACATGTGTGAGCAGAGAGGAGAAGGCAGCGGCAGCGTGAGCGCTCAGTCTGTGTTTGAGAAACTTGAGCCCAGCACAGGACCGTCCCGGAGACCGGCGGACTGATGGAGATCCAGCAGGACTTAGGATCTGCTTTCATTCTGAATGTTCGCCATCTGCTTGGCTGGAAAGAGAGCCCATGAAGCTAAGGAAAACTCTGTCAAACGACAGATGAGACAGTGAGTGTAAAAGTGTGTGTGTGTGTGTGTGTCATATGTGTGTACGAGCGCAGACAGTGTGTCGGTATTGATCCTCAAAGCAGCTCCGCTTTCTGAAAGCAGATCTGTCAAATGGGGATACACACAAGTGCTCTTACACACACACACACACACACACGCGCGCGCGCGCGCACACACACACACAACTGAGTACACTGCGGACCTCATAGCATAAATAAAATTCACTCTCCAAACTAACAGACATCTGTATCACCATCACATGTTCCACTCTGCCCGGCGTTGCTCTGCTTCCCACACGGCTCCACACGGTATTGATCCTTCCAGGGTTCGTGTCTCCAGATGACTGTACCCTGGCAGCGTCCCATCACCGAGGATGACCGCGTCTCTCGCCATACTTTGCCGCTTTGTCACACACCAAACTCACAAAGCACAGACCTGAGTCTCCAAAATAACTCACAGGTCTCACTTTATTTCTTAGCAACTGTATGTGACTCAACATGTGTGGAACCGATTTATTATTATATTTCAGCCACGTCAGACACCCAAAAAGCCCCGTCATAAGAAAAGGCCTTCTGGAGTTTTTCTTTTTTTTGTGTGTGTGCAGTCTCTAGAGCAGTGGTCTGAAGCGGTCCAGTCCACCAGTGCGGCCTGACTAACCCAGGACGTAATCAACAGAGACACACACACAGTGAAATTCTTGTGACTGTGTTAACGTTCCCTCTGACCCGCCGACCTCCGGAGAAACACGATGATGTCTGTATTCATTCTGCGGCGTTAAGAGAGAGAGACGACACAGGGCCGATGAGCAAACGGCGCATACGCTCCCGTAACTGTCATCCCATATGCTGGGAATGTGATGTGATTTACAGCACGGTCCAGTTAAATGCAAAAGAGGCCTTTCTTGCAAAATGGGGCATGCACACACCCACAGAAAAAGAAAAAGAAGAACCTTGTGCCTTCTTTGATTTTACACCTGATTATTTCTGCCAACAGATCTATGATAAAAGCAGTGTGAATCCATCTGTATATTGCTGATTCCTGTCACAGGCGTACCAGTTAATCAACACTGTAATTGTGGCAGGTGGATTAACCACATCCTCGACGGCCCTGTGCATGATCGTGGAAACGAGAGACCAATGGAATAAAAATGGATGAGGTGGAATCAGGCACCTGCATCAGCCCCCCCCCCGCCCATCCACCCCCACATGCTGCCCTCTCAGCTGCTTGCCACTCGGTTTCCTCTCTCCTTCCTTTTATGCGATCCCTCAACCACACAGCTCCTTTGATTGCTGTTTCCTGTGGGCATGCACACACAAATACAGCGCGTTGTACACAAAAACTCAAAACACACTTCCCCTGTGCTGTTCAGAGACAGTTGCACCAGCTGAGTTTTGATTTGGAGAGAAAAAGTTGCTTCTACTACAAATAATGACAGGCACTCAAGAAACAAGCGGCGTGCAGTTATCACATTGGAAAAAAAAACATACACACACAGCCGCGCACACACACACACCCACACACATATGCAGGAAAAATGCAAAACTGACAAAAACATGCAAAAAGCACAGAAAACCACTCTTGGAGGAAAGTTTAATCACAGATACACACAGGCAGCCACCCACACATTGCAAACACACGCACACAAGTGCGTTCACACACCCTCCCATTATGCTGTTTAACTGAAAGGCATTCAGCCATTTCAGCAGTGTTCTGAGAGCCAGCCAAGTAAGAGGTCTGTCAGTGCATTAGCCAGCATGTAATCATAGCCCAACTTCACAGCAATTAGAACTAGTTCTAATTCTTCACTGGGAAGACTGCCTTCTCCCAGCACTAATAGTTTACTTTACTCAAACAGCTGACAGACCCAACCCGGCCTCTCCCCAAACACACACACACACACACACCGCCACACTGTTAGCCTGGATCCTGTAGCAGACTTCAACAGTGAGTAAAACCAGGACACACACACACACGCATGCAGATGTAGTTCACAGCTGTAAGGCGTCTGTTGGTGGAGAGAAGATCCGATGGGTCTAGGGAATAGTCCCCAATCATGTCCCACTTGAGCCACATCAGTCCCGTGAGTCTTTAGGCTGAGCCACAGTTCATCCATGCAGCACAACAACAAGGGAAGACTTCTGTTCTCCCTTGGCTTTCCGGCTTTACCAAATAAAATTATTCTGAATTTAAGAAACAATTTCACAAATAAAAAACTGAGTCGCTAAGGGTTCTCTTCAGAAGAGTCAGGACAGGATGGGGCAGTGGCTGGGACAGTGCAAGGGAAACGTTAGCTAATGAAGACTGAGGAAGAGGAAGCCCTCCCTATACTGATGGTATTGCTATTAGCCTGTGAGCGGGTGCACTTGGGTGTCACTTCAAAGCATTCCCCACTATTAATCAGAGACTATCCAGCCCTCCAGCAAAGGCCCCGCCGGCTGTGCCGCTAACTACCCCCCTCAACATCAGCACAATGGAGCTATCATTACGGCCGTTACGCTACGCCTCGGCCAGACAGTGCACCTTTATCTCGGCATATATGTTACATAGTCACAGCCAATTAATTTACCTGCCATGTCTCGGAATAAAGGAGGTGGGGTGGGTGGTGGCAGCGGAGTATGCGAGCGCACATTACCATCACGTGGTGGTTTATGTATTGGGTTGGGGGGGGATGGGCGCCACCTGGCTCAGGTTGCATTCATCAGGCTGTGCATTTGGCCTTGGGGGCTATTTATGAAAGCACCTGCAATGGGCAGCAGTCGAGCTTGTCCAGACCCACAGACCCCACCCTGCCCTGAACTGGCTCTCACCTGCACACCCCCCCTCCCCCCCCTTCCCTGTGAAGGCGGACACCCTCCTCCTCCAAGAGCCCCCTGGCAAACACCAGCCACTCAGCTGGATATCAGCCACCGAGCTGGAGGATTAACCGTCACACTGGCCCTGCCTCTTTAATACTAGATACATTTTATACAATGCTAATCCCCAACATCAGCTCTTTCTTGCTTTTGTTTTGACTGCTGTGATGGACAGCGCTTTCTACTGGGTCCAACCAAGGGCCCAAGGGGCAGGGGTGAAGAATTTATTCTCTCTTTTTTGTTCTTTTTTGTTTTTTTCTGGGTTTATTGTCAAGGCTAATGGAGAAAAGGCTTCGCCTTGTTTTGCTTCTTGCGTCTCGTAAATTTGCACATTCATGTTACATGAGGATGAGAGGGCTTACAATACAAGACACTCTCCCCCTCCCTCTGTGTCCTCTTGTACTGTACTGAGAGACAGCAGACTGTAGCAGCGCTGAGGGGATGAGATAACCGCTCACCATTGTGAGAAAAGGCTGTCAAAGCTTTGTTTTTTTTCCCCTCCCTCTTCTCTCTCTCTCTCTCTCTCTCACACACACACTCCCTCTTTCTCTCTCTCTCTCTCGCAAGAATATAAAAAAAGCTAGAGCAGTAGTTGCAGAAATAGTCCTGTTTCTATAATTAGATGTAAACAGATGAACCAGACTCTCAAGCTTGCTCTGTCCCACTGGCCCCACAGCCTCCTGGGAAGCAAGACGTGTGAGTTAGTGTGACGTCTGCGTGCGTGTGCGTGCGTGCGTGTGTGTGTGTGCGTGTGTGTGTGTGTGTGTGTGTGTGTGTGTGTGTGTGTGTGTGTTTGCAATGCACCAGTAAGTGTATGACAGCATGTGACAGTGTGCATCTAGTCTTGCTGTCGCTTTCCTCTTTGTCTGTCTGTCTGTCTCTCGGCCTTTTCCTCTCTCTCTCTCTCTCTTTCCCGGGCAAACACGCAACCTAACTCGCCCTGCACCCCCCCCCCCCCCCCCCCCCACCCCCCCTCCACCGGAGGGTAGGTCAGTGGCCATGCATAGCAAGCGGAGAAGGCTAATGCATGCAGTAACAGCAGACAAGCACACATCTGTTGCTGTGGAGCCAGTCATTTGCCCCAGATCCTCGGGACGCACACTGTATCAGAGAGAGGAGGCAGTGTAGCCTAGTGGTCACACCAGGCAGAGGGGATGACAAAAAAAAAAGAAAGAAAGAAAGAAAATTGAGAATGAAATAGTGAATACCCACTCTGTGGGGATGAATGGAAACACAGAGGTAGGCGATGAGGGATCAGGTGGAGCAACTTCAGGAAACAATATGGACCCGGATCATCAAAGACTTATTAAGAAACTTGAAAGAATTTAAAGTGTACAACAAATGACTTGGAAAACAAAAATCTGACATTGATTAGATATCATCAGTGTCACAAGGCACTTAGAAAATCCGAGAGAGAGTAAATAGTAGAGGAAAATTCAGAAAGCGAGTTCAACAAGTCCCGTTTGGAATGAGAACTCCGCATCTGGTTGGTTGGTCCCAGGAGACTTATTAAAATGGAATTCCTGATGCTAATCTTTGTTTTCTCACAAAAGGACTGACACAACCTTGAGAGGCATGCTACATGTATATTTAATGGCGTTTTTTTTTTTTTTTTTGCATATATTTAGCAGCGCACCTCATTGTTTGGTACCGTGTCTCACCACCGCCCACCGCTCCACCGACTGCCACCAAACCGCCGATCGGAATTTGAGTTTTTCCTCACATACTATCATTTGCAGATCATACTCATTTGAAAAGAGGAAGCTCAGAAAAACAGAAAATATACAGTGAGGAATATAAACAAAGACAAAACAGAAAGGAAGTGCTGTACTGAAACAGCTGCTGAGTTGTATAATTGTTTCCCTGTCAAAATGATTTCCATACGTTAAAAATACGGTGGAGCCACGGCAGAAACTGGCATCCCCTGCACTAAATTGTGAGAAATTGTGACAGTCAAAACTCATCTCACGTGCCGGGAGAAGAGATCGCTCTAAGAGCATCGCTGCTGGTTTCTAGGAACGCAGGAACCAACGCTCGGGCTGCATCGTGAGCGTGAAACGCTGCCAGGAGCACTAACAGCAGATCCGGCAGGGGCAGACTCAGACGTTAGAGGGTTAACAAAGCACCTGTCTAGGCCTCACAGCCAACCACAGGGTGCCTCGGCGCTAGTGGGGGGGCTGTCTGGAGAACGCAACCCAGGACACACACGCACGCATGCTAACCCACCCACCAACCCAAACATAACCACACACACATACACACACACACTCATACGGTGTCGTCACTGACCGCAAATCTGCTCACAACAATAGGGCAACAGCTCTTTTTTTTTTTTTTTTTGTTCTTTTCACTGAACGATTACAATAATAAAACTGAAATTAAAAAACAAGTAATCTGGATTTTCTGCTTGAGCCGTTAATAATGTCTAACAGCTGTCACATGCAATACGGCCACGCACAGAGGTGGGCCCGGGGCTGCCTGATGAGAAGCAGCCTGATACTGGGGGAGGGAGGGAGACCGAGGGGAGAGGAGGCAGGGGGGGGAAAAAAAAAATAAAAAGAGCAAGCCAAAGAGGGGGATCCGAATTCCAAACAAAACAGCAGTGGCTGCATTCGTCAACGTATCAGTCAATTCAATCAGAATATGTATTTATATAAGTATATATATTAGTATGTGCCAAGGGACGTGAACAAAAGAGTCATCGGATTTCTAATTCAGCTCCTCACTTCCTCATGTTGGGTGTAAAAATAGAAAAGACGGGTTTGAAATCCAATGCCTTGAAATCCAGTACAGGAAGGTATTGCCCTGCCCGTCACTCTCACCCGTGGGTCTCCTTTGTGTTTGCCCCGCGTGCACACCCCGTGCTCGAGGCGAGGGCTCTGTGGCACCGCGCCACATGGCGTAGTGTGGGTGGCGGTCTGTTTGAAGGACCTGCATCTGAGGCAACATGGCCACCAGCGAGCCAAAATCCTCTAGCAAGGAAAAAAAAAAAACAACCCTTGTTTTAAATTCACAAAGTATCTAACTCTGAGGTAGTGCCCTGTTATCAGAGATGACCTGGAATGATTACAAGGTATTAAGAATAGTTTTTAATCATTTAAGCTTAAAAATGTTAAAAATCATTATTTTTTCTTCTTGTTAACAAAGAATTTAATGATTTCAAATATGCGGAGGGCTTACCCTTGTCAGTTTTCAGAGGGAGTGTCGGGGGAAGGTGACAGATGGCCGCAGAAACGGGCAAGGTGCTATTTCAGCCAGGTGTAGGACGCCAAGCAACAACTCCACTATTCAAGGGAACTCCTGCAAGCGGCAGCTGTTCTGAAGTGGAATATCTCACAACTACGTACAAATGAGGGTCGATTCTTAACTTGTTTAGCAGAACTGGAACCATAAAAAAAAAGAAAAAGAAAAAAAAATGGAATGGCGCTCACAAAACCAGAGCTAAATGGAACCTGGCTTCTGACCCATCTCCTGTCGCTGTATGTCCACCATAGGGGCCTCTTGTCTACAAGTGGCTTTGCAAAGATAGCTGAAGATATGAGACATGCTTTTTCACTCAAGTAAGGCTCACCACAACCCATAAAATTGTTGGACTTCGAGGGGAAAAAAAAAAAACAAAAAACGACAGGCGCACGTTTCAGTGGGGCTTTGTAATGTGCTGCTAAATAATTGCGCTGAGCATGCAGCACACTCCAGCCACTACTCTTGTCTGGGGTCAAAAAGGATGGGGGCTGGGTAAAAGGGTACGAACTCTGAGTGCTCACAACATTGGAGCTACAAGGCCAGAAAAGAAGAATCTTTCTCTCTTTCCCACAAACAACCTTCACCCACTCACTGAGGTTTATTCTCTTAAAGACCCTGGTTGTAACCGGCCCATTGCTAACTCCACCAAACACCTGTGTTTGTCTTTGAAGCGTCTTCCCAACAACCACAGACCCATGGGATATTCTAGCAATGAGACGTTCAATAAAAGTCTCAGTAAAGTTATTTATTCTCCTTTGGAAAGAAAAAAAAAATGTGAGAAGGCAGACAGCACGGCTAACCTTTGAAGGGGGGGAGCTGCTCAGATATCCAGCGAGGACATAAAAACCAAGGGAATGACAGGGACATCCTACCAGAAAACAATAAAGGGGGTGGAAGGGACTGTTTTTTATCTTTAACAGCAGCTGTAAAACACACACAAAGCTGGGGTCTGCAACAATGGCCCAGGGGCAGGACGGAGTGGCTAAAACAGAAGTGGCAGGAAGACCACCGCTTCCCAGACACAAGGGTCTTCCTGCTGGAGGGGGGGGAAGAAAGAGGTGATGAGAAGAGGGAGAGAGAGAGAGAGAGAGAGACGAGCGCTCATGGAAGGGGAGACAGGGCAGATGTAGAGGAAGGAGAGGCCGAGCGAGCGAGATGACACAAGTATGACCTTTGATTACATGGGGTGTTTAAAGCAGAGCTCAGCCGTGGACGGCCGTCCGAGCCCCCCACTGCTTTCACACAGCCACACCTCGGCCGGAGCAGGCTGATCAGAACAATATGGCTGAAAGATGAACCCCCAGCCATAAATGCCAGCAGTAAAGACAGCTCCACTGTGTCTCCTGCTCTGACACCATCCAACATCTGAATCCCGGCCTCGCGGCCAAGCGAAGACCCACCCCTGCCTCCGCGCCGGAGCCGGCGGGAGATAAAATTACTCTTTCAAAAAGTCCTTGTAAATGAACCGGCAGAATTAAACAGCATTAGGTGCGTTTACAGGTCTGCGTCTCGCCGTTTCTGCGAGCGTAGAGAGGGAGAAGTTGCTCCAATGTCACGTTCCCAGAACACAGTGCAAGTGTAAACGATAAATTGACCACCTGACATGCATTACAAAAGACTGGCTTGTAGTAGGTGAAGATAGACAGAGGCAAATGCAAACTGACAGAATCTCTACCGGCTCGAAAGTAACATGGTTCAGTGGGCAAGAAGGTAGGAGAGGGCGTTCAAGGCTGCTGCTGCTGCTGCTGCTGCTGCCTGATTGTTAAGAACCGCACCAAAAACAAAAAAAAAAAGGGGGGGGGGGGGGGTTTTCTCCCAAAATATGCTAAAATTCTTTAACCCTGCAAGGAACAATGCGGAGGGAGTGTGCGCTGCGACTGCCGTCACTTTTTTCGGCAGCGAGGGTAAAGGAAGCATTCACAATAAATAACTCTGCAAAGTCAGAGGAGCCCTTTCAAGGAGCCACATCAGAAACCTGCCTCCGAACGCATTTTTACATCAACCCTGAAATATTCATGCTCTTTGTAAAGTATTCATGTGAACCAGTGTGCAAGTTAGTCTCCAGGGGGAAAGTGCAGAGAAACTGAGCACATACTCAGCAAACAACATGTGCTAATGCTACCAGCACACAGGACACTAATGACCTGTCCCGTCCTGATGAGCAGCGTCACACAGCCAGCAAACATCACAGGTTTCACATGTGATATGACTTACTCGCCTTTGTTTAACTGCATAAAGAAAATCATTGTGCGTAATAAACAAAAAAGGATTTAAGTTTAAATATGTTGTGTTTGGTACTATTTTTAATTTTCTAATTCAGAGTAGAACTTTTGATGATCATCACATACATGTACATCTTTATGCTTTGGTAGATGATGGAGCACCAGTAATGCAACACAAAATGCCCAGAAAGCAAGAATTATGAATATGTTTTAAGAAAATCAATCAAGTGTGTCATTTTTACAGAGAAAAAAAAAACATCCCCTGTTTTTACAAAATACCATTTTAGAAATTTATGCAGTGAATAATATTGAATTATGCTTCCCGTCTCATCCGCCTATATGTATTACGGCATGCTTGACATTTTCATTATTATTAAAATAATAAATCAAACATCACACATCAGCAGATCGCAATAACAAAATAATCCCAGTACAGCCAGGAGAAGATTGTGAAACTATGTGAACTTATGTCAAATTATCCCTTGTGTTAATTTAATCAAATCGCTCAAATATAAAGGATTAAATGAATTTTCCAGATCTTGAGGATATTAGGCGGCGCTGCAGTCACGCCCATGTGTCAGTGGCAAGACTGAGGAGAACAATAAACCACCTGTGCTGCTCATTGAACAGTGATGACATTTGGGAGGTAGGTCTTCATGTTGGTGCAGCGCAGCACTACAAAAGAAACACCAAATGTGGGGTTGGGGGAGCACCTGTGCCCTGTAGCCAGCATTAGCCTTCATGGGCTCAACAAAACATCTGCAGAAAAAAAAAAAGGTGTGTGTGTGTGTGTGTGTGTGTGTGTGTGTGTGTGTGTGTGTGTGTGTGTGTGTGTGTGTGTGTGTGTGTGTGTGTGTGTGTGTGTGTGTGTGTGTCTACTGCCAGAAGCAAACATGAATGGTGAGGGATGAATGGCGAACAGCACCCATGAATCCTCCTGAATGACTAATTACGCCTCATGTTTCGCATGATTTTTGCAAATGGATTCGGAATTTTTATAAACATGTTGAATTTGAAAAAAAAAAAAAAGAAAAAAAAAAGAATATCTTGTGCTAGCCTGTCACAATACTGCCTACAGTGCAGCCATTTGGTAAGATGTCAAAAATGTAAATAAACAAATGAGCAAAAAGCAGTAATATCATGCAGGACAAAGGATATTAGAGGGAAATGTTGGAGGTGGCCATCATTCTGTATTCATCCACCTACACTGAGCACGCTAAATTCTGTAATGATCTGAGCAGAAATATAAAACAACTTTAAAGGACTGAATATTCCTTTGCTTCCCTGTAACCCAGAACTCCACAGCTGCATCGTAAACGGGTTTTTAGAGGCCACATTAACATATTCTCAAAGAAAATTGCTTCAGAAGCGTGGCTGTTTGATGCAATCAATACGCCACTGTTTTGACTTATCTTATTTAAATCTCTTTTGTTTTACATGGGTGGGTAAAAAAAAAGAAAAAGAAAGATACACTATCATGCATTTTTGTGTTGCAGCATCTATGCAATAAGTACATTTTTGTAAAACACAAAACATACTGTTATTATTTAATTTGAATCAAAATCAAATAATACAAATGCATGGAGAGCAATAACAATAAAGAAGAAAGTAAAACTGCAAGTGCAAGCAGAGGTTGTGTGTTTTGGGACTGGCTGAGATGCTGTGAATTGTTTAAGCTGAGCTCAAATGTTGGGATTGTTCAACATGGACACACACGTGTGTGTACTCATCTTGGTAAATGTGCACGTTTCATCATTGTACACTTGATACCCAAGTCACTTGTTAAACCTGACGTATGCACAGTGAACACATTTGCACCCCAGCACTTCAAAGGGCCAGGGTACATGGAGGATTTTCTGCTGGTGCTTGTCTTCCTATAAGCACCATACATTGTCACCCAGGAGGACCTGTTCATCCAGCTCACTGCCCCCCTCCTCTCTCCGGGCTCTGCATATGGCCCAGGGCCCCCGTGGCTAAGCGATGGCATCGCTGTGACACTTATCAATTTAACCTGAAGTGACAAAATCTCATTTCAGATTCAGCTGAGGAGCCAGTAGGGAAACCAGTGCCAGTATGTCCTGTCCAACTTCCTACCTTCAAACTAAAACACATCCTAAATGACACCCCCCACCCCCAAAATGCATGGCATTTACTTAACTTATCAATTCCCTATTTGTTTAACAAAAATGTCTTCATTACCTTTGACATATTCAAGCAATAAATGTTGATTCAGCCTAATCAGGATTCCTGCCATGGGTCCTGTGCAAATCAAATTTAACCTGATTTATTGGCCAATATTTGAATAGAGAATTTCTGTCAACAGCCACACCTGAGCAGTCCGTTATTTATACCAAAGAGCCGCGTCTATTATTCTCTTTTGTGGAAAAAAAAAAAATAATAAAAAATAATCAGCTTTGCGCGACACCATGCAGCCCATCGTCCATCATTCACTGAAAAGAAAAAAAACCGCACACGGGCTTTATGGGTAATATTATGAGCAGAGCAAACTAAACTCCGCTTAGAGGGAGAAAATATTTTAGAAAAATCAATTGCAATGTTGCAGTTGGGAGGAAAGACGTGGGACTAACCTGAGTGGGGAGCCATTGGTATGTGTGAGGGGTAGTATTTCCCCGGCGGGAAGTGACCGGCGTGCTGCACGGAGCCGTGGCCCGAGGGAGCGATCCGAGAGGCGGCCCGGTGCACCAGGGCGCCCCGCTCCGAGAGGAGGTGCGCCGGAGCAGCGAAATCCCGTCCTTCCATCCCGAAGAATGCGCAGTAATCCCAAATCCGGATGGGAGCAGGTCAGGAAAATCAAACGCAGCCCATATAATAATCCTCTCGTCCGGATCTATGTGTTGCATTCAGTCGATCGCAGGCTCCTCCAGCCAAAAACGAAGCCCCCGATCATCTTTTCTGTCAGGGGGGAGAAATTCACAGCGATTTCCATTAGCGGGAGAAATGGAAAGTCCATAAGAGAAACACGATGCAAAACACTGGCATCGCAGTCTTGTACAAGCCTATAAAAAAAAAAAATGTGCGAGAACACAAATCATTAGTGCCGCTTCATTGAATCCTGCTGTCACACCTTTCTGTCATATTAAGGATAATTCTGCATCGGGCTGGAATCTGCCTTTTCCCACCTAAAAACTGACGCAGATGCAAACGGCCAGCGAGGCGTCCAGAAGCCCACTGATCCGGGCTCTCTCCAGCTCTATCGATCAGCCCGGGATACGGGCCTAATCATATGGAGACGTGCATTTCATATTCCACACGCACAACCAGCATTTCACTGCTGTGTACTAAGTTCCCTTTTTTTTTTTTTTTTTTTTTTTTTTTAATAATGCTCATATTATATTCAACGCAGACAATTGGTTTAACAACCACGTCAGCAGTAACCAGCTGTCAGTCTTTATTAAAAAATAAATTAATCAATCACCATATTCGTGCAACAATCCCCACGGTTTGGTTAAAAGGGGGAAGTGTGCTGTCCTGTTTGGGTGGGTAGGGATGATGGAAGCCTGCTCAGCCTACATCTCAAGGTGAACAGGGCTGCCTGCCTTGTCCTGCTCGTCCTATTGTCTCGGATTGATGCAGGCGTTCCTCCGCCTCTGTAATCTCCATCCGGCTCCCATCACACCTCGCTCGATCCCCCCCAAAGCTGGGAGATGGACACATGCATTGTGCAACTTCTGCAAAAAAATGAAAAAATAAAAAAAAAAACCCGTTTCTAATGATCTGCCAAATTTAAGAAATCACCTGATGTCACACATCGATTTATTTGCGGACCTTTCGGGCAGAATGAAAGCAGCCCGAGCTGTCAGATCACAAAGTTTAGAATCGGATCATGAAGTGGGAGGTGTGATATTTAAAATTAGAATATAATAAAATACAGCTGCATAACAGAGATGCAGCAGCTCCTGAAAGGCTTGGACACACACACACACACACACACATACACACACATACACCCTCAGTGTGTGTGCGTATTGTACGCGTGCGCGCACTCGTGCGTACGTGTGTGTGTGTGTGTGTGCATGTGAATAACTGCACTCTCACTGTCTTCATCTGCCTTGACCTATTTCAGGTCAGGTAATCAAATGGAGTAGTAAATACATTACAGGCTGCATCCTCTGCGATACCACAGAAATGGCATTATTTAGTCGAGATGAGGGAAGAACCCGGTTTGTAAAGCGTAAATAAAACATTTTCACTGCATTAACAAAAATGAAGCTCTTCTTAACGTGATAGGCCACCTTTGTGCCTCGGTAATAGCTGTGAACAATTCAGAAATAAAGCAGAATGGTATTTTAATTCAATATTTTCTATTAATTAAATATATACATAAATATTTTTATCATAAAGAGTCTCAATCTGGGTTTTGAATGACTTGAGTTGTGATAAAATTATATTTCCAGTATAAATTAAATTACTTAAAAAAAATAACCTTCTGTAAACGTGTATGGCATGTTATTATCATATAGACTTTTCCACTGAGGGTCCAGTCCCCTCCTCATGTTTCCAGTTCCAGTCTTCAATCCAGAGCTCCTACAACAACAATAAAAAGCTTCGCATCAAGCCAGCATTTTCTGGGACCGTCTATACCGTGCATGTACATGTACTGAACGGGAAAACGTTGAAAAAAGGATCTGATCCGGGCGTGCGGGACCGCCGAGTGTCGAGGCTGGGAGCTGCAGAGGACCCGGGCTGAATGGCCGCCCAGCAGCAGGACTCTCTTTGTCTCCACGCTGGGAGAGGGAGCCTTGCGGTCGGCCATTACCTTCCCCTCGCCATGCTGGAGCAGCGAGCCTCTCCTGCGCGCCCAGCCACCGACAAATAACTAATATCAAGCGATCCACGCAGCGGAGAAATGCTGCAGCTTCGTACATGCTCGAAATGTAATTTATGGCGTTCAGCTGCTGCTGCGTAAATATTCACGGTTTTTTTCCTCCCATTTTATCCGGAATTGCGCGCTTTCGGCCGTGAAAAAAAAATTAAAACCTACTTAAAGTTGTGCACAGGCATGATGCAATTCATTACGCAGCTATCAATTTGATTACTATAAACGAGTGCAAAAAGGGGATAAATCAAATTATTTAGCAGAGGTCGGATCCTGCTGGGAGACAGGCGGCCCTCCTTGGCTGAGCTGGCCGGCAGAGAGAGCGCCTCGACTGGGCGTGTTAAGACGCGTCTCCCGCTCCACATCCGGAGGTCTTCACCGGGAAGTGTTTACCGTCTCCGGGAAGCCGGATTCCTCCTCGACCGATAGATTTTCAATCTATATAACTGCGACTCTGACCCGATCAATATGTTTTAACATACATAACATCCTGTCTGAAAATATAAAATACGTGATTTCTAAAATGATGGATAATTACAAATAAAAATTTACAATGCAGCAGAATGACTGAATTTTATATGTGATCCCAAGAAAATTTTGTTAGCACGAACAACGTGCAAAAAAGACAAGAAATAAGAATAAAAAGCATATAATAATAATAATAATAATAATAATAATAATAATAATAATAATAATAATAATAATAATTTATTTCACATGTGTTCATTAAATCGTAGATTTATTCCACACAGGATACACCTCATACATCATCTTTTGTTATTTAGAAAATTAAAGCACTGCACTGTGTTATGCCTGTCAAGACAAATATGACATCTTGGACTAAATACGACCCCTGTCTTTTAACAACCCAGTCACAGGCCCTTTAATATTTTATTAAATTTAAAAAAAATCAAGGATATAAAATTACTACTTACTGGTATGTTAAATCCTTGCATAACAATAAATTATAAAATCACAAAACTCGGGGAGGGAAGGTGCAAGGCCGAGTGCGACGCCCATTTAAAATCAAAATCTGAAATAAAGCATGTGGCTGAGTGAGATCCTACAGTATTTCCATGTGAGGCTGCTGGAGCCTGCTGGTTCAGTCTATGGAAGCAGTGGAACTGGGGCTTCCGGCCCGGCTGGATTGCGGCTCGGATCTCCGAGCAGCGGTTTCTCTCCCGGTGCAACTGCGTACCTCGCGTCTCGGGGCTGGGTAAACACGGCCTCCCATTGGTCGGATACCTGCATGTTAATGAGCTCGTGCCGCCTGCCTGCGGACAGAGCGCGCTGTGATTGGCGCGCGGCGCAGACCAATGGTGTGGTGAGTGGCGGCGCTAAACACAGCGAAAAGCGCCAGATTTAAAGCGTTGGCTGGTCAAATCACTTTGAATAGAGCAGCTTAGTGCACCCTGAGCAAAGCTTAAAATGCACAGTGGATGAAAAAAAAAATCTGTAGAGAAGGGGAATCATAATGTGAGCAATTTAAAAACACATCAAATAGATTCGTGTTTTCATATACATGTGTGTTTCAAGATTCCATAGTATATAACTTCAAGACTAATTAATAAGACAGTTAAAGCTGTTTTATTTATTTACCTCACAATTACCTTAAAATCCTAACAATTGCAAAAAAACAAGAAGAAATTACAAGCATCTATATGAGAAAGTGAAACACAGGAGACATCTGCAATTAAGTTTATATTTTTTCAACAAATGTGTGCATAACTATAATTTAAGAT
The DNA here is from genome assembly GCF_902148845.1 of Salarias fasciatus. Taxonomy (NCBI): domain Eukaryota; kingdom Metazoa; phylum Chordata; class Actinopteri; order Blenniiformes; family Blenniidae; genus Salarias; species Salarias fasciatus. The sequence goes on along the minus strand of NC_043748.1, from coordinate 7,166,444 downwards.
TCAAATCAAAATGATTGACATTACCCCAAAAGCTAAATAAAATGTGTATACACATGGAATTTTCATATAAGAAAAAGCTGTTACAAAGAGAGCATGCAACATTCTGGACACGGTGCAGTCATAAGGACGTTAAGTATAAGTATTTTGTGAAGTATGCAATACACTTTCAGTGATAAGGCAATGCAGTTAAAAGCAAAGTGTGTTTTAATGCCACTTTCAAATGTCAGTATGACTGAAAGAAATACATTTCACAATATAACAATAACATAGACGATTTTAGTTCTACAATAATATGTTTGATATGCTATTGAAGCTAGCCTTATCTTATGTTATTAAAAAATAATTACCTAAAGCCTATTCATATTAGTCAGCCACTGTTTTTTAAAAACATATTTGTATATATTGAATGTTTATTTACTTTTGAGAAAAGGTTCATCTTGTATGTCTGATACACTGACTCACACTGACTAACTCATGATTTCAATATCTCAAAATATGTTACTACTATGGATTTTGGTTATCACAATATTCTAAATGTTTACAAATGAATCCCCCCTTGTATGTGAGGCTGTGATTGGCTGGCGCGGGGCCAGCGCATTGTCACTCACAGAATGTAAACAAGACTGTGATTGGCTGTTGGCCAGTCCGCATTGGGCTGTCCGGAAAAAAAGGCAATAACCGACCGCGCGGTTTCAAGGCGTCCCGAGTTAGATGATGAAAGGGGATAAGAAGAGGCGGTTTCAAGGCGCCCCAAAGGCGGACCCCTATTGGCCCTGAAGCCATATGAGTCAAGCGTGAATCAAAGGGAATACAGCAGAGAGGGGGGAATTATATGTTGGATATTTAAAATAATCGAGGTTAGTTTTCGACTAAATGCGGAGCACCGATGTCTGATCTTGATGAAAAGTTATGAAAACAAGTGAAATGAGCCTCGAAACAAGATAGGTTGTATCCTGCACGGGAGGGTGAGAGGAGCAGCTCCGGCTGCGGATCACCCTGCCGAAGGAGAAAATCTGCATGGGATCTTTCACCTTTTCTTTTTTTTTTCCGTAAATGTTGGCTGCATGAGGTTTGTGCTAGGTTTCTGTGGTAGAATAAATAGCGAGTGGAATTAGTGGAGTCGATTCTGTAGTTTCAGTAAACACGGTGATTTTGTCGCATGCTGCATGTCGCTGCTGTTGTGTCGATAGATTCAGATCAGGGTGTAAAATGCATGCAGTCAGTCTATACAGCGGATGGATCGTGTGTGTGAGGGGACAACGTTCAGACGATCATCCAGGGGAGTGCAGATACAATATTGCTACTCCAGCAACATTTTTAAGGCTTTGTTTTCTTCACTTTTTCTTCGAATAATTGGAAACCTTGTGATTACAACTAGAATAGAAGGTAATGGGATATAAGGATTTATTTATTTTGCCTCCTTGCTGCTTGACTGTTGCTTTCCATGCATTCAAAAATATATTTCTCCCTTAAAAAAAAAAACATATTGTCTTTTTTATTTTTTACTGTTGTGAATCATGAGTTTAAAAACGCCGTCAGTAAATGGTTTAACCTTATGAAAATAAAATATATACAGAAGACTGTTTCCAGTTTTCATTTTTAAAACAGTTTTCCATTGTGTATTTTGGGAGGATATTATGATCCCTAATGTCATTTGATGGAAAAAAAAAAATGTACTGAAAAGCAAAAAACTCATTTCAATAGTGTCTGGTCAAATAACTGCAAATGTGAAAAGAAACACAGAATATTCCTAAATTTAAAGTAAATATTGAAGGATTTTTTTTCAGCGCCCTCAGTGTCTTCATAATGTGGATCCTGTGTGAGGTTTTAGAAATGCTCGGTTGAGTTGCATGAATACTAACTTGTATTTTATCAGAAGCTGCTGGAATTTCACCTCATCATGAGCTCTTCTCAACTGGGTGCATGCAATGTGAAATAGTCAAACGATGACTGGTTGCACACACACACACACACACACACACACACACACACACACACACACACACACACACACACACACACATATATGAGTGCACCCACGCCCACACACAACAGGCAGAGTGATAATTGATGCAGAGTGAGTGATTTCTTTTTTAAAAAAAGGACCAGTTTTATGACTAGAATTGTCCTTGATCAATGAAGCGTGGATGATTGACAGCTTGTGCCTCCCACCCACATCTACATGCAGATAAAGGACTCTTGGATATTAAGGACAGAGAAATTCATTCTCTTTATGTTTTTATTTCCCCACATAAAACACCCAAGAAGACTATAAGTGGCAGATCGTGTAGAAACGTTTTCCCCATGATGAAGGATTCATGTTTTGAAAATATTTTTAAATAGGGAATGAAAATTCACATCACTGCCAAGTTAAAGATACTGATGATTTCATTATTTTCCCATGATTTAGGAATTTATAAAAACGTGAACATTTTTCACAACAATCAAAAAGCAGAGCGATGGTTGACAGCAGATGACCTGTGACCTTGTGTGTGTGTGTGTGTGTGTGTGTGTGTGTGTGTGTGTGTGTGTGTGTGTGTGTGTGTGTGTGTGTGTGTGTGTCCTCTACATTAGAAGTGGTTGAATCGCAATGACATATGGCGTCACCAGAAGCCTGCTGAAGATGGGCACTCTATTAAAAACTGCACCCTGCATTGATCTGTTCTCACTTGGAAAGAACGGAGGTTTTGCTGTAATCGTTTTCAAAAATTTTCAAATGATATTTTTAGATAAATGTAACAGGGGTGTGATGCTGTAAAGGCCGCCTCCTGAAACACCTTGCGATTGTAACAGCAGACCGAACACGTATGTTTTGAAGCAGTCAGTTCTCCTTATTTCAGGTCACACCTGCTGTGACTGAAGGCACAAGATCATTGTGCATGACTGTGCACGTGACACACACACACACACACACACACACACACACACCAACATGTATATTTCAAGCATCTTGCTTTGATGAATGTATTGATCGCATTACAATCAATAAAATAATGGAAATTATTTGCAGAGATAGTATTACAGAGCTAATGCAGTACTCGTTTTTTGTATTGTAATACACCTTTAACATTATTTGTATGTGAAATCTAGTCTCTTGCATTACACCAATGCAACCGTGCTGCATCCCCCGGCACGTTTGCTCTTTACCTTTTTGTGGACCAAACATGATGTCACTTTTTAACCCTCTCATTACCCCCGCGGTGATTAGAGAAGGTTGTGGATGTTTCCTCTGCAACACACAGACACATGATGATGAAAATAGCAGTAAGAGCAGAGTTCATCACCAGTTGCTAGTTCAATTCCTTGCTAATATAGTCAAATGGTATGCTTTCCAACTGCAGCTTAATGCGATGCTCATGTAAAACGTAGTTCTTGCAGGTAATAAATTATCCAGCATCCCCAACCTTCACAGATCAATAAGCCCTCTTAATGTCTTAACTTGATGCTCCCTTGGTCATGGGAGAAAGATGGCTGAAGCTCCGAAGGAGGTTGGGGATGTAGTTAGATGCTGTGACAGATTTCTCCATCCACTCATGTTACACAAACATTGCCTGGAATCCCATGGCAGTGCCGTGCAGCCATCATATTTTGGGGTTCAACCTTGTGCGAGCCCATCTCGTTGCCTCCCTCCTCTCATTCACTGGACTTCTGCATTCATTTCACACAACTCACTCTTTATTCTCCTCCCCTCTCTACACCCGAAATGCTTGTTACGGCTGATTTATTATAATATTCTGATGTCTATTGCAAGCTGGAAAGAGGATTAATACCATGTCATTTCAGTTGGTAGTGAAATAGTGCAACCTCGCCCCCTAAAAAAAACCCAACATATCTGTTGTGAATGAATTTCTGTATAAGTGTGATCACACACCAGTTTAGAAATGACAGAATTGAGGTTGTTAATACATAGTACAATGCAGAGTTAGGTTTTAAAAATAAAGCTTTAGCATAAGTTAAGACCTTGCTTCTCTAAAATCTGAGCTTGGCTGTAATCTGGTATTTTTATGAAGTTTAAATATGATAGCGTAAAATCTGTTAGGATGAATTGGCAGATAAAGGCAAGACACAAGGGAGCCATTCAGTAAAAAAAAAAAAAAAAAAAAAAAAAAAAAATCAGTAATTTTCATGTTATTTATCGTTTACAAATATGGATTTATGAAAAGAGTGTGTTTTAGGCCAGGAGATGAAACCAGAGCCTTATAGCAGCAGTATCCAGGCTCAGTGGACTGCTGCTGAAACAAGAAGAGGCTGAGACTGAGCCACCGGTCACTGATCAATAGAGACTCAGTGAGTCGGACCTTGCAGCACAGCGGGCAGCTGCCACAGCTAATAATGTGTGACTTGGTTAAAAGGTAGTTAAATGCCTTATATGTTGCGTAACAACAGCAATAACAAGCGTGTGCTGAAGTCAGGACATGTTAAAATGTCCCGGCCTCTGATAACAAGCGGAGCAATCAGAGGCTCACTGAGAGCATTTCCCCACTGTTATCTGAGGTACTGCTTTGATTGTAAAGTAACAACAAGATCATGTTAACAGTGTCTGGGTGACTCATTCATTTACTTTTACCCTCTCTTTTTTTTTAAGCAGCGTAATGTCCTGTGGCTCTCTGCAGCCCTGTGGTAAATCCAGCTCAGCCATCAGTCCAACAAATCAGTTTATGTGACATGTATATATTTTTGCATGAAGGATCCAATTAAAAATGTCCTCTCTGAGGCCTGAACCAGTTTTCCTGCTTGCCGTTACTCCCTTACAGCAGATGGGGCTTCTGTCATATTAATTTCACATCCCAATGGTCGATTGTGGTTCCAACATAAAAGTGATGAGCCGTATTTCAGGGTCCCGGCTGATACAACTCCCGAAGATATGAGGGCCTTTTTATGGATTTTCAAATATGCAGTTATCATCCCGCTTGCCCACCTGACAAGCCTGCAGTGTCTGCCAAAGATAAAAGTTTGACAATGCCAGATCATTGTAACAATGCTGCAATAGCGGAGTCGGCCACAGACTTGTTTCGTTGAGCAACACGTGTCGAACAAGTCGAAGGTAACCCTTCAGGTAAGAGATGGGATGACGCACAACGGATTTAGTCGTCATTCACACACAACAGATGACTTCATGAGATAACAGAATTCAAAACACATGCAATTACCAAGCATCAGGGTAACATCTACGGTAACAGCCTTTCACAATAATATCTTACTACCCAGCTTCACAATAAAGCACCGTCAAATTCCTGTTTGCATGAGATGTTTTGCTCTCAGTGCATGCATCTCCTTGCTTGTGTCCTTTTTGTGTCTTTTTTTTTTTTCCAGAAACCTAATAATACACTTTTGTGATTACTTGTAATGAAACGCCAACGCTTCTACCTCCCTGCATGTGTCCACATGCATCAATTGCCACTCTTGACGGAGAAATTGCGAGAAGATATGATAATTGTGTTGTTTGGTTGAATATGATCCAGGGACCGTGCTCTCCAGCCTGAGGAGGACATGACACATGGCCCCGGCCAGAGGATAGAATAATGTGTGGCGGAGTGAATGGCTGCACAGGCTCATTAGTATCATTAATCACCAGGGACAGAGATGCCTAATGATAGAGAGAGGAGGGGCTTCGGAGAGGAAGGAGAGGAACAGGATGTGACAGAGATGAAGGATTCCTCAAAAAATATTAACGTTTTGAAAATAAGTCGCCTTCACATTCGTTTGGATTTGTCTATTTCGAGCAATCCCGGGTCTGGCGGCGTCACGGGGATTGCTCGAAACAAAAGGAACAGTGTAATTATTACCAGGCTTAATTGTCACTCTAAATTGTCATATAACTCTAATTTAATGTGACGTTCTCACTCAGAGTGTGAGAGAAAATTGGACTGAGCGATTTCCCTTGTGGGAGAAAAGATCTCTGTGGGGATCAAATGGGGTGTGTGACATTTTCTCACAGGCGTTTGTGTACTGAGAGATCTCTCTCTCTCTCTCTCTCTCTCTCTCTCTCTCTCTCTCTCTCTCTCTCTCTCTCTCTCTCTCTCTCTCTCTCTCTCTCTCTCTCTCTCTCTCTCTCTCTCTCACTCTCTCGCTTCGGATCTTCTTATTCTCTCCGCCTGGCCCTCGGTTACCCGTTCTGGTGAGCAACTAATGGGAATATCTGGGCCTTGAACCAGATCTCGGGGTGGAGTGTGTCGGGCGGAGGCTCGCAGGTTTCCTCCGTAGCTCCGTGCGGTGAGAGCAAGAGGCCCTGAGCTTGACCGTCCCTCTGCGGCGGTGGAGGCTCCGGAGACGGTGGAGCATGGCGAGTGCAGGCTGTTTGATCAGCACATATTTTTAATTGGCTCCAGGCACCCTGGAGTGTCAGCATTGCCACGGAGTAGACTCATACCGCACCTTTCCTAATTAAAATCATTACAAATTCAAGGCGCACCATAAAGGATTAAATGAGACTTGCGTGTGACTGTGCGAGTGTGTGTCTGTTTTATCTATCGGTGTGCCTGTGCAAGGGTGCGTTGTCTCCCTGATAGCGAACATGTATAGTTTAATTGTTTTTCCCCTCAGTAATGGTAAATGAGGGAGGGCTGGCAATAATCCTGGTCCACTAATCAAAGTACAAGGAAGGAAATCTCGCCATGTATTCACCGGGATTGAACACATTTCTATAAATCTCAGCGAAAAAAAAATCACCTCCCAAAACCCCAAACCTCTACTTTTTGTATTATTTACCTGCATATTTACGCCTCCAAATGAATATTCACATCTGTCCTGCTGTGCATAGCGTGCTTAACAAGAGTAGTTTGTCTCATTTTGAATAATTGATGTCAGAAAAACTGTGCAACTCCATGGAGAATTATTCTGAAGTGCTTGGAAAACAATATCAAGAAAACTTATTTTACTTCAGTGGATATTTAATTCTTCCGCTGGAAACATAATTCTTTCTTTTTTTTTTTTTTTTTTTTAGTATGCAGATGATGAAGATAGTTTACAACCCAGCAGCTCCACTACGCTTCAGGGAAAAAGAGAAGGAGTGGCTTTAGTCTCCAGACAAAGGAGGCTTAAATCCCTTAAATATCTAGCAGTGCCACTTTGCCCTTAGGGAGCGCAGAAACAAGGGAGTGTTTCTTTGGTCTGATATTGAAAGCCGGGGTTCATGGGAGTGAAATACAAGAAATAACTACAGAAGGGTTTTGAGAACGGGCTCTGTCAGAAAGCATGTGCCTCAAGCCTTAACATACACCCTGAGAAAAACACTAAAATCATATGACGGAGAAAATTACCACAATTTATAAATGTAATAACCATGACCAATGCCTGGGATGAATATCTCAGTCATGAGCCATTGTGAGAACCTCTAAAGCATTCGGGAACAATGTGAAAGTGTTGGGTAGAAGCCTCACAGCCAATAGTTATGGTGATGGAGATTGATAATGCCTCTGCTGGAACACAATAGGACTTCTATTCACATCAACAACCAATAAAACTACAGCAACCCATATAATAGTTAATGGTGGGTATTGTCCGGCAATGAATGAACATGCTATGGCGATGTGGACGCAACAATGGACGGCACAAAGACGTTCAAAGGTCCAGTGTAACTCTTCTGGTCGGGGATGTGAGGGCTGAACTGTTTGCAGATTGAAATGTGTAAACACGGGAGGGAATGCAGCGTTTTTAGACGTCCATGTTGGAAAAAGTTCGATTTTTTTTAATTGTTTTGTTCAGTGTCAACACAGATTACTAAAAGAAATTAATTCAACAAATGCTTAACTCAATTAAACAAAATGACTTAGTTTTTATCGACACAACAACAGACAGCGCAGAAAGCTGATGGGGGGGGGGGGGGGGCAAGAAAGTGAAAAATGCATCGGAAAGATGAGCGAGGGTGGGGTGTCTCCTCAACGATCCCCGCTTCCTGTCCGGAAAAGTCCATTCATCATTTTCACGTCTCGGTGTCACGGCTTACTTTGGCAATAGCCAGAAGTGTGGCAATGATGACACCCAGGATTGATGAGGTGCAGGTGGGGGTGGCTAGCAGGGGTTTTGGGGTGAGATGGTCAAACCAGATGTGGCAGGAGGTGGGGCTAAAGATGGACTGAGGGGGGGAGCTAATGAAGGTCATGATATTACCCACAGTCCTCATTACCATATCCGTTTACAGACATACTGTACATGAATGTAGGCCGTGTAGAAGACCCAGGCTGTGTATCGAAGTGTACAAGAAATAAAGCTTTCTTTCCTCTCATACTGGGAGCCTTCGTCAGCAGAGAGGGTTCTTCTTCATATTATAGACTGGCCTGGCTTTAATGATGTTTAAAGGACAAAGAAAAACCTGTATTCATTCAAATAAAAATAAAAACCTTGACGCAGACAATAGAAAATGAAAAAAAAAAAAAAGACGTTTGGTCATTCTAACATGTGACAAGTACGCAGAGATTTTAAGAATTCTGATGCTAATGATAACGGGCGATTCATCATTTGATGAGAATGTCAAGGATAATGTGCTTGAAAACAGTTTCACTTGGCTACACGTATTGGAGTTGCATAATTAATCAGTTATGATTACGTTGAAGTGCTGAATGACAATCTAGAGAGAATGAACCAATCTGAAGATTTTAGCATTTTCACCCATGTCTACAGTGTTATGCACGCTCCTAAACACAAACCAACACACTGATGGATTTATCTGGAATATTTTGGCCTTTTCCTTGACTTCTGTAGCTCCTTTTTTTTACTTTTTCGGCTGTCATTTACACATCACTCAAAGTAACGTCACAGCAACGTTACTGGCCGTAACGCCATTTCTCAGGAAGTGTGTTGTGTCACTCGAATCAGTCCAAACTGACTAACTACAGACTGTTATCTCCCTAGAGTGAATTGTCACATGTACATTGTGAATCTAGTGAATAAATTCAAGCATCTCACATAATATTTCTTGAAAAACGAGTTGCCTAGTACACTGCCTAGTACGCCACAAAAAACAAATACACCAGTTTACAAGGGCTGTGAGGCCAAACTGATTGGAAATGTCTCATATAAACATCTGAGTCGATTCACTGGATCAGATTGAATTTTCTGCCCCGCTTGACAGTCCTTTTGATGCCTCATATAAACAGCTGAACACGCCAGATCGCGTTCTATGACCCAGAGTCACATGATGGCATTAGCAGAAAACAGGAAGTAGGAAATAGCAAAGGCAAAACCGAAATGAGCAGAAGAGCTGGAGGGTGGTTGAGAAAAACTTCCTAACTGAAACCCGGGTCGCCACTGGAACTGTTTGAACGCTTGTTTCAGCAGAAAAAAACACACTGGTAGGCGCTGAAGAGTTCTGACGTTAAAGGTAAAGATCAGCTTTAAACTGCGACCCACGTACACGAGGATTAAACGTGGATCGCATTATTTAGTATTCATAGTATTTATATCGTTTTCCATCAGATTGAAAAAAACACCCATGTACGTAAGTGGGGCCCGCTGAGACAATCTCACACTCACACTAACCCTGGGCGTATTTATAATCTTAATTAACCTTAGTTCTGAACCCCTGACTGTGTGCACTGCAACAACCTATAATGTTTCTTAACAATGAAATAGAAATCACATGAACAAAATTTTTAAAATGACACATATTTAATCTGTTTTCACTTTTTGAGTTTGTTCAAAATGGCAGGCGAAAAGCCAAAAGGCAAACTTGTTACTACTCCTTTAACAAACTACCGATAAACAAATCAATTTTGAAAATAATATTTCAAATCTGTTTCACGATGCCTGACACATTATGAACAGTATAATTTTTAATGTGAAAAAAGTTCCCTTTGCCTGATATCAGCTGGAATATTTTGTCTTTCAAATTAAATAGAATTTTATTGTCACTTGAATGAAATGCTAGAATATTTGGCATTTTTCTTTTCTTTTTTTTTTTTTAAATGTAATAAAATAAAATAAATGATGTAGTACCTGGCAGTGCTGTGGAGATGGATGCTCTTGGGTTTACAACATGAGTGTCCACTGCCAGACTCCCCCTTGTGGTATAATATCAAAACTGGAAGAAAAAAAAAAACTGGCAGAGAGATAGAAACACGAAAATAAAGGAGGGTTAGTGATCTGAGACTGATTTTAATGAAAGTCCAGAGTGGCATCAGGAGGTGTGGGCCCTTCCTTCGCTCTCTCCGCTCGCCGTGCCGTTCATCCTCCGCTGGCACTCCACACACTCCACACACTCCACAGAGCGAGTCTCCGAACTCGGTAGCTGATCAGAACCAGGTGGGTCGGCCTCCATGTGCTTTCCATTTGTCCAGGATGTAAATGGATTCAATTAGATCCAAATGCACAACCTGTCAGCCAGGGGGAAGTGGCAGACTTTCAAAGGCCATTAGATTATGGACAGGATTTAGAATAAAAACTTCACTGGCCTGGATTGTGCCATTAAATTGGTTGATGTGAAGCTATTGAAGTGATTTTCAGCTCGCATGCTGACTGCGTGCTATTTATGTGGGGTGCAAATTATGTCACACAGACACACACTCTCAAATTAACATCAGCAGCACCCCCCCCCCACCCGATTTTTTTCTGCCTCGCTCGTACACACGATCGCACGATGATTCCCATCGAGATGCGGCGTGTTGCTGAGACGCGGCGTCACAAACTTGACTCCGTTACAAACAGGAGCTCTTCACAGCTTTAAAGTCAAATGACTCCCATCAGTCGTGGCTGTTACGACGCCTTACCATAAAAAAAAAAGTAAAGACTGACTGACTGCAACACGTTTTCTTTGTTTTGGGTGGCTGGAACGGTCCCCTCTGTGGATGTGTCACATACAGCGTCTTGAAGGAAAATGCTGCAACAGAGTAATTAAACCTTAAAGCTTTTTTTTTTTTTTTTCACACGTCTGTTCGGGCATGTGCTCTAACCAGATGTGTTAAATACAAACCGGCTTCACTCATCGGGACCCGGGGAGGGGGAGGGGCGGGTGAAAACAAAGGGCCTGCCAGCCAACGTACAGGCAACACACAGGAGAGAGGGTTCAGATGACCTCTTACGATTTGAATGCAGAGAGCCTTCACTTTACACGCCTGATATAGAAGTGAATCAATGGGACATTTCTAAGCCATTATTATCAATCACCATTGCTTAAGACACCCTAATGAGCTCATTAGATAAAATGAACACCAGATTGATTGCAAAATGGGCCAAGTAAAAAAGTAAGATGTAGAGTAGAAGGTGATGGAGGAGAAAGGAAATAGGTCTTATGGATCACTCCAGAAAGAAGAGCTGGGGAGTGAAATTAAATGAGTAAGAGACAGGTCATGTGTCTTGGGCTGTATTTCAGATTCTGTTTTCCTCCCTGAAAATGTCATTATTTTGATCTCTTCGGTTCGTTTTCACCAACTCATACAGATATAGCACACCGTCAGTCTGCTCTGATGGAATATTATGACTTACTGAGCAGATTGAAAACAGGAAAAGTCATAAAAACGTAGTAAAAGTAAGTAAATGAGCAAGAAAGGGGAGAACGCAGAGTTTAAAGTCAATGATTTGGGTGAAAAAAAAAGGAAAAACTCCATAATCTTGGGCCAACCTGGAAGGCCACACATGTGGAAGTGACCCCACAGGTGATGGATTCTGGCCGCTGAGACGCCACCGCGGATTGAGGATTTAAAAAAAGTGTAAGTATGGTCAGCGTGAGGCAGCGGCTTCCCACTCCGTTTCCACCTCGGATGGAACAGATGTGCTCACAGCTCCAGCTGCTGCCAGATGTGGATTTAAAAAAAAAAAAAAAAAAAAAAAAACATCTGCGAGAGCTGTTACTTTGCAAGCATGTATGTGTCAAAAAAAAGAGAAGAAAAGAAAAAGGCATGAAAAAAAAAAAGAAAAGCGAAAGCTTACATGAGTCAAATTGAGTAATGTCACTATTTTAGATGATTTGATCCTGACACTTTCCTTTCCAATTATTCCCTTTCGGGATTATGGAAGATCCCGATCGCCTCAGGGTGCAAGTTGGCTGTTTTACAGGAAGAAAACCGACTAAACGCTTAATTACTGGAGCGCGGTTTGAAGAAGACTTTCAGCACCTTGTCTCATTTTTACCCATCCAAAAGGCAGACGATGAACTGAAGCAGCAGAGAGTTTGATCTTGATTGATCCCCAGAACTGTACCGACACACAGACAGCATTCATATAGGGTGGCTCGATGCTGACGCCAATAGAGCCTTTGTGTGATTGTACACATTTTATTTTTTTTCCAACTCTGGCGTTCATTCATTTCAGCTGAAAGTCTCAACCCAATAGATGTGATACCTATAAAGCCAAAAACGAATTAAAAGGGGGAAAGTCATCTTTTGTATGATCCCCAGCATATAAAACCTGATGAGACATATAAAGCCATAAAGTGTTATGAGACCCCCGAAGATGGCAGATCTAAATGTGCGAGGGCGATTTCCACCAATAAAGGTGGAGACAGCGGTTGCTCCACCGCTGTGTTCTGCTCCGCCGGGCGAGGAGAATGGCCTGAATAGATTTCGGCAACCTTCATAAAGCCCGGACTAAATCCACCTCACAAAGAGGAATAGAAACCAAGCCGATCAATTAATGCCCCCCAACAATAATGAGCGCCGGCCGGGAGAAATGCTTTCAAACCCAGTGAGCGCCTGAAAACTTGCTGGGTTCCAAAGTCCTGTGGCATTGAGCTGCAGAGTCAGGGTCTCCTCTCTGCGGCTCCTTTCTTTGTGCATGTGCATGCGTGTGTGTGTGTGTGTGTTCTAATGTATCTGAGTGTGTATGTCTGCGTTGAAAACCCAACCATTGAATGAGTACATTCAGCAGAGCCCCGTGCTCTTTAAATGCCAATGAAAATAAAGAAAGGGAAATTGTAGGCACTCTGAAGCAACAGGGAAAAAACCAACAGAGCGAGACAGAGAAAGCAAAACCTCACAGAGCCAAGAGGGACTTCATAAGGCTCCGAAGCCCTCCACTCAAATATATAGAGGCCATAAATCCTCCACTTAATGTCCTCTGGGCACCACTTTTTATGGCTAGTGACAATGACAGTGAGTGACTCTTTAAAAGAAAAAAAAAAAAAAGTTAATCAACACAGCAGATTTCAACAAGACCGTCTGGACAAACTCCAGCTTTAGTCTTCGAAAAGCTCCATTCCAGTAATGAAAGTTGACATTACGCTCTGTTGCGCTACACAAGACATTCACAGGGATGTAAAATATTATGTTTCCACTGAAGTTTGGAAGGAGTAAATCATTAAATACAAGGCAGCCAACCCCAATACATGATACTGTGGTGCTGAAAAGAACATAAACACTGATGCTTAAATTTGTGTTGGGTTTCTTTCTGGCATCCTTTCTAGATGCCTGTTGATCCCCTGAACCTACAGTATCTACAACTGAGCAACCGTCCAAGATGTGTTGTGTTTAAGTGTCAACTGTAACATTTTCTAACCAGGGATCAACAGTATCAGTGATCTTTGTGAGGAGTGGCCTCTTTCAGAGGGGTAAATTATTAATGCACAGAGCTGTAAGGAGCGTTCGAATGTAGTTGAGAGAACTACCTCATGCACTGTTGGGGAGTCTCAACTTCTTACTATCACTGACGGAGAGTAACTCTAAGTTCTCTTGCAGTTAATTCTGGAATCAACCAGCTTAAAAAAAAGCCTACTTTAGTGATATTTTTGCCCTTTTTTCCATGAGCTGAATTCAAAGATTTAAGATTTTTTTTTCAATTTACACAAACGGCACATTTATGTTGTTCACAAATTTGTCTTTTTTTGTGTGCATAGAAAAAGCCTTACATCTCTGAGTTCAGCTCATGAAAATGAGAATAAAAACAAGGGTTGCATTAATAATTTTGTCTTGAGTATTTTAAACTGAGACAAGAGTCACTAATAGGAATGGAAATCTTAAATAACTAGAGGAACATGGTTCATCTTTAAAATCAAAATAATCACAGACAGTTATATAATAGGTATGAAGGTATTGGACGTTCAGTATATGCCATATCAATTATTTCTGTTTATTAACAGTAAGACAACACGACCCTTATTATCTTGTAAATATCTTCCTTGTTTTGAATGAATAGTAATAATGCTGGCATTATGTACAAATATATGAGTTTTAAACACAATTAAAGCCGAACAATATCCATCCCATTTAAGTACACTTTAGTTCAATACATTCAGTCATACAGAAAAAAAGAAAACACAACTTTTATGGCAATGCAAAGGGAGTCGCTTCACTGATGACTGACATTTATCTCCATCCTATGTTTCTGAAACGCCAGCAGGCTTTTAGGACAGAATAATGTTGGACTTTGTGTATATTGTTCATGGGAACCTGTTACTCTTCTACTTTAATGGTTACTCTTGTTTTCACTCCCCCCCCCGTGTTGTAACTGGTCCAGCATGGACAAGTGTGCACCATCACTCACTGCGGCACTGACGCGTCTCAACAATCATGCGGATTCCCAAACAATGTGCTGTCCAAAGGATTACTCACTGTTTTTTTTGGAGACTCTGTTTTGTTTTTCTATTTTCTCCATATATCCATGACCGCATATATATCCCGTCTCCGTGATGTCAGCCCTTTCTCTCCCTGTTTGTGGTTGTTCACAGTCGGTTTTGATGCCTCATCAACTTGTCAAGGCCTTGTAGCTTTTATAGCATTCCTTTCTTTATGTCCGAGAGGTTTTCTTTTCTTTTTCGGCGGCGAACACTGGCTGCGCCGTAAAATAACGCCATCAATAGAGCAAAAAGGCTCCGAGGTGCGCTCAAGGCCAGGTTAGGTTGTGCTGATATTGAAGGAGTCTGCTTTGGGCATTGTGCGGGAGAAAACAAAGAGGCTCGTCCTGAAACAAAGCCGCGTGGGAGTGAAGAACACGAGGAGCGGGCGGAAGAAAGTTTGGCCGCCGCGGCCTTGGTTTCACGTTCGGCGGAAGAGCGATCATCAGTAGTGAGAGGAAAGAGGGGAGGGACGGTGACTGAGTGACTCTGTGCCCACCAGATGTGATAGATGCCTTTAATAACCTCTGGCTGCTGTTTTAGTGTCCTCCAGGATTTGTTGTTATTAAGAACCAGGTCTTATTATGATGACCACCTCTCCCGCCGCCTCCCACGTGACGCCGGACGTCAGTCCAGACAGTCAAAACAAACGGAAAGTCAAAAAGCCCCCTGCGCTTGTGTGCTGATGTGGCACTTGTTGATCTTGCCGGCGTGTCTCGAGGAGCGTGTGGCTTCAAACAAAACAAAACCTCCCGCTTTCCGATCACCTGTTGAATCAGTAGGAATCTGAACCCCGTGGCCGCTGATGCAACGTCACTAAATTACGGGGGGAAAAGAACAAAAAAAAACTGCAAATGCGTCTTCAGGTAAACGGCGTGCGATGGTTTCAATAAGTGTTTTGCCATTATGATGTGGATGGAGGGAGGGAGAGGAGCTAAATGGGAAAACACGCAGGACCGCGGGAGCCGTAAGAACTCCTGCTCATCACCGCTGAAAAAACAAATCGAGAACATTTTATTGTGCTTCCATTTCTTTTCGCGAATAACAATCACAAACACTCTCTCCTGTCGTGTGTCTAAGTAGCTCCAAGCTCTATCACAGACGTGGAGTTGGTGAAGACCCATGTTTTATTAATTTGCAGATGAGCTCAGCTATTGATGGCGTTGGCCGCCCATGGGTTCAATTAGGATAATACAGGGAGAGGGGCAGATTATGGGCGGCTATTTAAGTGAGGGTATATCTCTTCCTGACAGTTATAGTCCAAACGCAACAAATTGCACCTTGGCGACTGTGAGCGGCGCCATATCGGTCCTCTGGCGATGAAACATGCCAGTGTGGCAGGTCAGCCGTGCGGAGGCGACACGGGGGCCGCGTGAACCATGTAGCCTGTCCGCTCTGAGCTAACAGCACGGGCCTGAGTGCAGCCTATTCCCATTCAGTTAATAGGGGCCATTTAGAAAACAGCGGTCTATACGGCGGTGCGCTGAGTGCACGCTCTACCCAGTCAACCCTGAACAGTCCCACTTAGCACGACTCCCTCTAAACTATTGCACTTCTTCTCTGCAGCACTCTCCGGATTGAAGGCGCTGACAGCCCAGCAGAGCCAAGCTGAGCCGTGTAAACATCACGTTTTACAAATGCGAGACAGCTTGTGTGAATATTCTCCTCGAGCATCCATAAAAAAAAACCGAATGGTTATGGCCGCTACGTGATGCACAATACTGCTCGCAATGTTTTGTTCCGTCTTCTGGGGGTGAACATTTATTATGACGGATCGGAGGCCTTGACAGTAACTCCGCTCGGCAGTGAAAACACTCGACTGTACGCCGTCACAGCAATGCATTGTGTGAAACTGAATACAAAGGCCGTAAAATGGAAATGGAGACGGTGACCCGCGCACTCAAAGGCCGCCGGTTTCCTCGCTCTCCTTCGTCTGGTCGGCTGAAAGCTTTAAAGCCTGCGGACGGCTCCGCAGGGCAGCGCCGCTGTTTGCTTTCTTTTGCTTTGGGGAAATGGCGACCGCTTCTCAGCCGCATGTTTAGGCTACGGCCGCCGAGATAGCCCGGTCCGCCTCTCCACACCAGCTCGATACAGGATGAAGCAGAGGTGCTGATCTTAAATCGCTGTGGTGTTTTTGTTTTAAAGCTAATGGCCAAACTCCTGCTTTCCTTCAGATATTATGAAGAAAAAAAAATAATCAATTCATGTAAATTTAATGAAAATAAAACCCAATGTCCTGCAACCAACTAAATATCCGTCTCGATTGCCGACCTGTGAATCACTTCATCATCCTGACGCAGGAACAATTCCCTCTCCTTGTTTGCCCGCCTCTCCGTGCTCGCCGCTCCAGCCAGGCCGGGGCAATAGGGCACCGCTAATGTGCTTGGTGGGTCATTAATTTTTAGGACGACCATGGGGGCACCGGAGCAGGCCAGCTTTGTTGTTGGAATATTAGGTGAAATGGTGGTCGGGAGGCAAAGCAGATGTTTGTGTTGGCTTGCCAGAGAAAAAAAAAGAAAAAAAAGAAACGCAATGCCAACCCAATCACCATCTCAAGCCGGGCAACAGCTGCTCAAATATATACTTCAAACAAGGGTGACCGGATCAACTCGAACCACCCTGATTTCTCTCCTCACGTGTTTCGGCGCCGACGGAACACACGGCGCACCGGAAGGTGTTTGTCTTCTGAGATAATCCAGGGCGAGCACGACTGTTCAAGGAGTTTTCATGTTCTGCGAGTCTTGAAGCTGAAGGTGAACCGGACACTGATGAATGCAAAACACACGTAAGGTTGTCTTGCCTGCCCGTATTGTGTTTCTCTGGCGTTCGCCGCGCTCTCAACCTTTTGAGGAGAGATGGGAATCAGCCGCGAGGGCACAAGACGGAAAAGTAGGCATAGACTAACCTAGATTTTGTTGCTTTTTTTTTTTTTTTCTGGCCATGGTAAAAATATAACAATGTATGCGCATACATAGACCCAAGAACAAGGACAGTGCGTTTAACTCTCTCCCGCTCCTCCGCTCAAGTGATATGAGCCATTCATCATCGCCCACCTTCATATCTGCGCGCTGCGAGGGAAGGACAGTGAGAGAGTGAGTGTCTGTGTTTTGTGCGCATGAAAACAGATTAAAGATAAATATCTTCTACATAGGCCACACGTCTGGATCCGGTGGCACCATTCCAGGACAGTTGTGAGTCTTACACTGCCAGGAATGCTGCCGAGTCCAGCTAACGCTCAGAGTGTGCTGCCCTCTACTGTTTCCAGCACAGCTGTCTGTGCATAAAACATCTGCACTGGGATGGATGCACTGAAACCTTTGTAACTAAAACGCATATTGGATCATTTATAGGTTAAAATAACACATTAATGGAAATAAAGAAGCACGTAAAATACAAAAACATGACTGTTATAATCAATTTAAGGCTTGACTTGAATGTAAGGGATCTTATTTGAATCTGACAGAAAAGAGAAGCATTTCTGTGATGCAAGTTTCAAGGACTTGCTGTGCTGGGAACAGTAAAATAATAAATAAATAAAAATCATCAAGCATTTCAGTATAAGAATGAAATATCTGGTTCTGTAAATACACTTTTGATATTTTAAAAAAAACTTGTAACAAAAGTGATTTCGGTGTTTAAGTTTCATCATGTTTCATTCTTTTTAAAAACTAAGAGTAGATAGACTGTTATTTTTGGGATGTCTCCACTATGAGACACTTCTGCTGATCCACAGACAGTAAAATGGATCAAACCATTCTGAGGGAGATGTGGGGGAGGATCTATTCTTTAGAATAATGTTTTTTGCACAGGCGCTTTCACAATCCTTACCAGGATACAATATAATGTATTTAACTGATGTCATAATTCCTCCTTTTCCAAGTAAAGTTGTTTCCACAGTCTCTCCCTCCTGTGATCTCCGTGTTTGGGAGTTAAATGTTTTACAATACAACTTGAATCAGGTGCAGGCTAAGTGTTTTAATTCTACACTTAAGAAAAGCTGCTCAAATAATAATAATAATGTATTTATTTTTAATGGACATTTTTCATTATCAGGTGTTAAAAATATTAGCATAAGCTGTTGGTAATTGCATCCTTCCCAGTGTAATTACACATCAGCTGCACGGCTCTAATGTGACTGTTGTGTGATGATACAAAAGCATTCCTCAAACAGACGTATTGCAGATGATAGAGACTCCCATACAGCTCTCTAATCACCCCCCTCTCTCTATATGTTGCTGTACTTCAGTTCATAAGGAGCCGCGCACCTGAGAAAAGAGCTTTGTTGTCACAAGGCAGGGGCATTTCTAATCCAGAATTTTCAATGGCTCATTTGTCATCTCTAATTTTGCAGAGGTGGAGAGAGAGAATCAAAGGAGGCACGTATAAGGAGGACCTGGCAGCAGCCAGCATGGTAACCGTGGTTACATGTGGTGCATTAATGTATGTAATCTGTTACTGTAGCCGTAACAAGGACACGTAGTGTGCTAATTAAAGAAACCTTTCACTGCTCCTCCCCTCGACTCAGGTCATGTCTCATTAAAGACGGTCGAGGTACATAGGGAGTCATTCATTACCGGCTATTTGGAGAGAAAACAGAAGGGTCGAGGGAGATTCCTGTCGGCACAAATATTACCCAGCATGCAGCCCTGCGAGGTATTTCCTATAGTATGAATTGACAATAGTCAGCTCACCTCTTAAAGAAATGCATGAAGTTCATCTCAAGAGTACTGGAAAGAGTTAAGAATTGCTTCAAGGTACAAACTCTGAATGGCCTGAAGTTAATCTTTAAGGAAAAAAAAAAAAAAAAAAAAAGGTACTCTCTCAAGCTGTGGAAAATATGTGGGAGGAAGATGCTCTATATTCTACAGGTTAGTGCTTTAGGGACAATTAGGCAAAGAAAAAAAAACCCAAATTAAACCAGTTTTGTTCAAAAACAATAAATTTTATTTTTGAAATGAGGAAATATTCACAAGAAAAAAAAAAGCAATGGCTGGTTATTATCATGTACAATACTAAATTACAAAAAATATAATTAAAAAAAATAAAACCATATCTTCAATACCATTTCTGGCACACTGGATAAAAATATCAAGCAGCCGAGCTTGTTCCTGGGTCAGTGCGTCAGTAACAGAACCAATCAAAGAGAAGGCGCCGCCTCGCACCGGGACCCCGGGAAGCCTCGCTGGGTGTTCAGTGAGCAGGGACATTCACACAGCAACCTTTTCCAGTGGCGGTGCAACGGCTGGGTGGCGCGTCCGCAGGTGAAACGGCGTTTTAGAAGGTTTCAGGAATACTGTGAGTCGAGCCTGAGGAAAGTCTCTATTGTTCATACAAGCTGTGCTGCCACCCGCCTGACAAGAGGAAGACCCCATATGCTCCGACACCGCAGCCTATAACCCCGCCCACCCCCCCATTGATGAAAAAAGTGGATGATTGAAGAATGGATTATGAAATTTAGATTGTTCCTTGATGAGTGAATAATGCCTATGATCACTGTAGTTTTTCATGATCACAGAAAAAATATTCTGTTCTCTGAGGACCTCTGGCATTCACATCACTGCTAGAAATTCAGTCCAACATGTATAATTGTGTAAAACAACATAATCTCAGTCTGGGACTGTTGGATTATGCTGGCAGCTGACTGATAACGGTCAAACCTTAAGAATGTAACAAACAGGCTCTTTTCTGTGTAGTTGCATCACTTTAAAGGTAAAATCTGATCAGATATTTCAACTTGTAACGTTCAACTATTTGATTTTATTAACGATATCTTTGAAGTCACAGTGTGTGTTGTTACCTAAACGTCAGGAGAAAACAGTGATCATGTCTCAGCTCACCAATTTTGGAAATATGCATAAGAGACAATCTTACGATGAAGTTTTGCTTAAAAACAAACAAAAAAAAAGAAACAAAAATGCTGAAAAGCCACAAGACTGAAGTAGTATGTTTATGAAGTTTTCACTCTGCACATGACCCTGGATGTGCTGATGAGAAAAATGTTGGCAAATATGTTAAAACAATAAAAAAAAAAAAAAATCCCTGTGTAATGAAATCTAAATGCATGAGCCACTGTAAAACCAATCCCTTTGTCTATACCCTGAATCCTAAACACTACGCTTTGCTCAACTCTACTGTCAGTTTTTGGAAATATTCTATTCGCTAAGTCAGGACGTAGAACTGAGCCTCATTGGCCAGGTTATCGCCAAAAGGTCTCGCAGTCCCCTGTAAAGGATCCCTGTCTGAAGGTCGAAAGCACATAAGCAGTTCGAGACGAGTGCAAATCCTTCCCTGAGACTGGTCCAAGCACGCACACACACACCTGATTCAACACCACACGGCCCAAGTACCCCACTAGAAGACTAAACGGGTCACGCTGACCGGCCTAAATTTGTTTTGGTGCCACTTTTGCAGCTTCACTGTTTCCAACATTTAAGACAAAAAAATACGAGGATTCATTATTATTAGTCACGACAAGGCTCTCGGAGCAGCATGTAAACCAGACTGGTCAGAAATTAGACATGAACAAAAAAAAAAAAAAAATTTTTGGAGTTGGTCACACAGTTATTATTGCTAAAATGATTATCACTTTGATCTATTTGAATGATGAGCCCCTCTCACAAAGACATCTGACCAGACGCTGGTATCCACCCACAGACCTGTGAGATGCCTCAGTAAACTGGAGATGGGTTTAGGGAGGAGCCCGGTGAAGTGGTTCAGCACGTGATGCTCCGACATGCTTCGGGGCATCGATCCTGGGCCGGCACGCGGGGGAACGCCGCGGCATCATGTGTCTCTGAGCTGGGCTCGGCTCTGCAGGCTCTGGAAGTGGGCCTCCTTCAGGATGCGGTTGATGTGCAGGTACGTGATGGGGTCCGTGGGTCCAGCCGCCTCCGAGGAGTAGCCGGAGCTGAGCGGGCTGCAGGGACCCGCGGCGCACTGGCTGCTGCAGCTCCCGGCTGCATGCTCGGGGCTGCTGAGGCTGCTGCTGCTCTCACTGTTGGACGACTGAAAGAAAGACAGTGCTCCTTAAATATGAACATCAGTGATGAGGAGGGTTCAAAATAACCTGGATATCAAGGACAAGTGAGGTAGTGGAATACACAGCCTCAACACAGATGATCTGATGTGTTTTACAAAATACCACAGAG
Organism: Salarias fasciatus; assembly: GCF_902148845.1. Lineage (NCBI taxonomy): Eukaryota > Metazoa > Chordata > Actinopteri > Blenniiformes > Blenniidae > Salarias > Salarias fasciatus. The sequence continues at coordinate 7,144,817 of NC_043748.1, read as the reverse complement.
GCCTCACTGACCAGGGCCCTGAAGAGAATTATAAAATTAAGTATTTATTCTTTTCAAAACAAGTCTCGTTTAGTTCAAAAGAAATCTACATGTTAGACCAAATTAGTCAGTATTATGAAAGCTGTGAGAGCATAACCCAAAAAATGAAATAGGTGATCTTGCCAGCTGTGAACAAACCACCATCTTTCTTCAAGAACAGCCATTTTACTTTTCATACAAAATATGAGCCCAAATGGTCGCACTGACATTAACACAGGCTCATATACACGAATCTGGTTGTGTTTACATGTGTACGTTCTGAAGTTACCGTGAAACTAAGGTTAGACATATTTTTGAAGGAGTGTTGCTGTGAAAACTTTGTAAAATGGTTTCATGTGCTTCAGGATTGTCAGCGAGTGTTGTTTGCTGTGTTACACAGGAGTCAAAACACACTGAGATCAGAGCACACGTCTTCATTTGACCCCATCCAGTTGACGTTTTGGCCGATCGCCTTTCGGAAATCAATGACTCAGGAAATAATTTTGACCAATGAGAGATGTTTTACACCATCAAAAACCTCATGAGGTGAAAACAAGTCACAAGAACAATACTGCTGCGACTAATAGGAATACTGATACGAATGGAATTCCTACCTCAGAGTCCCAGGCATCCCTGCCTGGTTCAGGAGAGAGAGGATGCGTGCCGCTTGGCCTCTTGGCTTGGGGCACCAGGTGGCCGCTCTCCTCATCACCAGCACTGCGCTGTCGTTTCCTGTTAAGGGCAAAATCCAAATAAATCACACACATGAACGAGGAGGTACCGACTTCACAGTAGTTCAACAAATCTCTAAAGAGTAAGTGACATGTAGGATCGCCAAAGATCTGAAGCTGTGGGTGAGATGGGTTAATAAGAGAACAAAACTATTTTTCCATTCTGATCTGTTTTTGAAAGGTCAAAAACCTGCAACACTGTTCTTCATTAGTTTTTAATATATTGACATCATGTTGAACAGGCTTACAGTTGGGGCTGGTTCAGACCATTTTCTAGTTAAGCTGCAATAGGTTGAGACCTATCTTTCTCGCTCACCGTGCTTCACCATTACATGTCACTGAAATCTGTCTCTACAGTGTAGTTTGGGTGCTCTCTTCCCTTCTGTAAAATATCAGACAGTGAAACCGGAAGTTTGTGGTCTGAGCCTCATGTCTCCAACACATAGTTGCCATTGCTCTGAATCCTATCATTTTATCTCATATCCCCTGAAACCAGTCAGAATGCCAGAAAATCTTCACCTCTGAGTCTTATTCTGAAGGTTTCTTCCCATTGAAGGGGAGCTTTTTCAATTCACCCTCAAATGTGCTTGCTAAAGTGGAATTGTTGGGGCTTTCCTCTAAAATGATGTCTTGAGACAGCTGTGTAGTAAAACTGAACTGAACACTGACGCTAATAATACCTCATCTAAAACAAACGAGGCAGTTCTCATAACTATCGTCACTACAGAAGGACTAATTAACAGACAGAGGCAATCAACTAACTATCAGTAGATTTCTGGTCTGACCAGCTGCTGCTTGAATGTGTGATTACATTACCATATACTGACTGCTTGAAGCTGGCCATAACGCTGATCCCGAGAGTTTGAGACAATATTTCATGATATAAACTTATAGAAGCTGAATGTGTCACTCACCTGCTTTCAGTCAACATATGATGGCACTTATTGATCCAGAGGTGTTGATATGTTTGTGCTGTGATCAGTCCAGGCTGCAGACCTCGTTATCGCAGTTTGTTGATCAATGGCCTGCTACCTTAGTAAAGCTAACCTCGCCTAGCTAGCTCGTTATGCCGAAAAACGAAGCAATCCTGACATCCATTTTAGAAAAAATAAACAGCTGTCGTTGTGATTTAAGCAGACGCTTCGGGATGCCGTTAATTGTTTGGTAGTTTGGTCGTTGACGAGCTACGATCCGCTCCCAGGGGCTTTATCACTGCTTACAAGCTAATGCTAACCGCGAGCTACCGCTAACATTATTCTTGTTTGCACTCTAATAGCTGACCGCAGTTTATAGTACACACATCGCACCAACTATGTCTTACAAGAAAAATAATTTCGGCGTATTAATTTATCGGAGCAATGGTTTAATCTAAAGAAAAAATGGCACTAGCTCCTTACCACCTCACCAAGCGCGACTGTTCTGTTTACATGCTACTGCGCCTGCGCGGAGACCAGTCATGGGGAGTTCACGTACTGCTAGAAAATTTTGCACTAAATCTAACCCACCCTAACCTCGCGAATCAAAGCTAAGATTTCGAGAATCAAAGTATAATAAACGCTAAATATTAATACGTAAATATTTAAAAAAAAATGTTTTATATGTTTGTTTTCTATGTATATATTAAAACCCTTGAATTAAAGATGTTTTAGAAAATAGCTTAAACGTACGAGCCGTGCTAAAATGCAACATCAAATTGCCCAGGCGCACACTCTTCATTTGAGTACAATTAAGTTTCCAACCGGTTCAGGCTGACTTTCATGAATTTAGTCACGTGTTTTATAATCACACTGTGATTTTACAACTAGTCTTTATTTGAGTCATCCAAGATGTCATCAGGGAGAAGAGTGTGAAACGATATTCACTGTCCAGATGATGCCGCTGTTGTAATAACAATGGCATTTTTTCGACACATTGCAACTTGTTATTGATACAAGAATTGAAAAAATGAAAATAAAAAGATAATTATTTAAATAAATGTGTCAGTCATTAGTCTCGTATTTTATTGCTGTTTTAATTAAATATTATACATTTCAAAAATCATGACATTCGATCTGCTGTTTTTTCGACGGTATAACATTTAAAAGGTTTAAACAGAGGGGGAAAAACAGAGTATTATCAACCCGGAAGTTACACCCTGTAGTGCAGCCTGCCCGTCCAGCCAACCAATGGAGTAAAAAAAACGCCTCCGCCAATGACTCAAGCGACGGACGGAGGTGAGATTATCTGGGATTCTCTGCTGCAGCGGTCCTGTTGGGATCAAGAGAAATAATCGCAATGGGCAGCACCGACTCCAAACTGAACTTCAGAAAGGCGGTGATCCAGCTCACAACCAAAACACAGGTATATGGATATTGATTTATATACATACGCGTCTCTGCAGCACTGAGCCACGGAGGCAGCGCGCGCACCGAGGAGCAGCATCTCCGAGGGGATGAGACATGACGCTCATGATGTGCAACACAAATAACAAACCGTTTGTGTCGCTTAGCTGGAATATGTCTTTATTTTTCATCAAAAATGACAATATCTATAAGATGTGTTGCTTCAAAACAAAAGCCCGAGTGCGCAGAACGTGTCGTGCTTGTCGCTGTCTGGATGAAATGATCGTCGATCGCACGTTAAGATAAACCAAACAGCCCAGCTCCTGATTCTGAGCCGAGACAGTCGTGTCCTTGGTGGCGTACAGCTAAATCACAGCGGATGACGTCCGTCCGGACGTTTGCCGATGCGGCAGGTGGACTGTGCTGTTTGGACAATGTGCCTCATAATAATGCTGCTCTCTGTTTACACTGTCATCACGCAGGCCCGAGATGCTCTGTGCGATTTGATCCACATCATCAAACATATGCAGGAATATAAGAAAGAGCAGGAAGACGTTTTTATTAAAATGCAAAGCAACGCCCACCACGTCATTTAATTAAATCTGGCAGGAATAACATGCTCTATTTGTCTCAAGGGAACTGAAATGTAAACATCTTCTCTCCAGCCAGTAGAAGCCACAGACGATGCCTTCTGGGATCAGTTCTGGGCAGACACCACCACCACGGTGCAGGATGTTTTTGCACTGGTGCCAGCTGCAGAGATAAGAGCCGTTCGAGAGGAGTCCCCTTCAAATTTAGCAACACTCTGTTATAAGGTACACACTAAATCAACATTTGTCACATCCGTGCAGTACTGATTGGTCTTTTGAGTGGAAATCACACGTGAGCACGGCTATGTCCAGTTTGTGCTATGGACTGATGTTTTCAAAGTACAGATTTTTGCCCAGCGGAGCCGTGCACAGGCCTTCAGACCTTAGAATACATGAGTCAACTCCCCTTCCTTTCCCCGTGCTTCCCGTCTCTTGCTCTCAGCTTCCTTTTGAAGCTGCCTATCAGAAAGAAAACAGACATAATGGGGCTTGCAGCTTAATCAAATAAAGAAGAGACGAGAGGCTTCAAAGCCCAGCTGGTTTAAAGAGTTTGCTTCCTAATTTAGTCTCAGGCTTCATCAAGCTGTTGATGAAATCTAGATAATGACTCATCAGATAAATAGGTGTGAAGGTAGAAAATGATTAACACATACCTTCCTTTGTAAAATGTGCTTTGTCAATGTTAGTGTTAAATAAGATTACAAAAACACAAATTGTATTGACGAAGTACAGGTGTCAACACGTTAATGAAATATTCATATACTGTTTCTTCAGTTTTAAATGACTGAATAAACAACTGCAACACGTTTTAAGTAGTTGTGTACCAGCTCTAATATCACAAAGTGAGTTTGACCTAAACACACTTGCAGAACCCAGCAGCTGTGTTTAGAATGTTCCTGAACAACCACCCTCAGCTCCCATGTTTCATGACTGCAGGCCGTGGAGAAGCTGGTGCAGGGGGCCGAGTCAGGCTGCCCCTCTGAGAGGGAGAAGCAGATTATCTTGAATTGCACACGGATCCTGACCCGCATCCTTCCGTACATCTTTGAGGACCAGGACTGGAGGGGATTCTTCTGGTCCACAGTGCCTGGAGCTGGGAGGGCCGGGGTGAGTGGGCACGGGAAAGAGGAGCCGGATTTGTCAGTGATTCAAAATATGTGTTGCCCAATCAGTACCTCTGTTAAAATAAGATAAAAACGTGATTGAGAATATACAACAATGTGATTTATGTAATAATCTGACTTTGGCTCACTGCCAAAATGATTTGCTTCGGCTGTTTCCTGAGTGCCGTTGTCTTTCTGTTGATCATTTAAGTTTCCTCATTCTCCCCATGAGGAGGTGTATCGTACTTTCCTCTTTCACAAGCAGAGCAGGAAATATCACTTAGTACAATACTTAATGACAAAGCATTTTTCTTGTTTCACATTTTTTGCCACTGTAATCTCAGTGAAAGGAGAGCTCCGTGTGTCTGGATGTCTCACTCCTGTCGGTTCTTTTCAGGGAGACGAGCTGGACGACGATGACGGAGCTCGACCGCTGGCTGAGTCGCTGCTTCTCGCCATCGCTGACTTGCTCTTCTGCCCTGATTTCACTGTGCACAGTCACAGGAGAGGCCCTGTAAGTACTGTACCCCGTGTACCGTCTAATGTCCCTAATTTGCCATTGTATCGCTAAATTCATTACAAGACGCACAAATGAGCAGCTATTACCTTGACCTCACCTCAACGTTTGTCAAGGTTTATTTCTGGGCTGAATCTCCTTCTACCTGCATCATAGTTGCTGAACTAACCAGTCATTCGAGTTTACCTGAATAAACAACTTGTCCGTCATACCAAGAGGAAGCCATCATCCCTCATGACTTTAGCATGGAAGGAATGTTGCACATCAGACTGCAGTGTTCTCACTGTGAATGCTGTTTATTGTTTGTTAGTTATTTCACCCCCTTTATTTCACAAACCGTGAAAAAAAATGCTGTTTCCTGGCAGGCTGGGTCATAACCTTGCTAAAGGTTAGCTTTAGCAAAGGATGGTAGCATTATTATCACAAATGAGAAGTCAAAATATCTTCTACAATCAACATCAATGACAGATCCAGTCATCAAGGCACCAGACAAAGAATTAACCATGCTGAATTTTTGATGAACAAATGTGGTGAATGTCTAAGTTTCCATTTGAATTAAAAATACTGACTGTGCAGGATTCAGTGGAGAGCATGCAGTCTATAGACAGCTGTGAGTACATCTGGGAGTCAGGAGTAGGATTTGCACAATCTCCGCCTCTCAACTACATCCATGATCTGAATCGGTAAGTGAGCCACTTCAGTGTAACAGTGAAAAACAAACCTCTATCCTAAAATGTCTTTCTAACTTTTTGTGTGTGTGAACCACTTTGATTCTTCTCCCTCCTACATGTTTTGGTCCTTTGCAGGTCGGAGTTGCTGAGATTATTGCTGACCTGCTTCTCTGAGGCCATGTACCTGCCTCCCTCTTCAGACAACAGCGTCCTCAATCCTTGGGTGACGTTCTTCTGCTCTGCAGAAAACAGGTGAGGAGATGAGATCCGAACATGTTTTTAAAACCCAGACACACTCATAAGTATTCCTATTTACCGATTAAAGTGATCTTCCTTTAGTCTGATCTTCATGTCTTGGTTCTCAGACACGCTCTGCCTCTGTTCACGTCCCTGCTGAACGTGGTGTGCGCCTATGATCCGGTGGGCTACGGCATCCCCTACAACCACCTCCTCTTCTCCGACTACCGGGAGCAGCTGGTGGAGCAGGCCGTGCAGATCCTCATTGTGACGCTGGAGCACGATGGAGGAGTCCCCCACCGCCCTCCCTCCCCCTCCAGCATGGAGGAACAAGAGGTACGAGGAGGCCGTGACAAAGAAAAAAATCAATGTGAAGAGCGTGCATTCTGAGTTTAAGGTCACTGGAATAACTTTGTTCTTTGTGCAGTCTGCCGGCCCTGAAAACTTATTTGTGAATTATTTGTCGAGGATTCACAGAGAGGAGGTACGTCAGTCATCGCTTCTTTAGAAAATCAACCTTGAAGTTTTTCTGTCAGGATTCCTGTTCAAAGCGTTTTTTTCCTGCTCTCCCTCTGCCAGGACTTTGATTTCGTCCTGAAGGGTCTCGCTCGCCTGCTGACCAATCCATTAACGCAAACATACCTGCCTAACTCCACCAAAAAGATCCAGTTCCACCAGGAGCTGCTGGTGCTTTTCTGGAAACTCTGCGATTTCAACAAGGTTGGAAAGGAGAGCTAAGCTTCCTAAATTTGGAAATTGAGTCACCCTCCCAACAAAAATCATAATTCATTGTGTGTTATTTTTTTTAATTTTCTTTTTTCAATCACAGAAATTCCTGTTTTTTGTCCTGAAAAGCAGTGATGTGCTGGATATCCTGGTCCCGATACTCTATTACCTGAATGACGCCCGGGCCGACCAGTGTGAGTATTCCACAGATCTCTCACGAACACAAATGTCATTATCACTCTCTGACGGGATTTCCTCGTGTTGCAGCGCGCGTCGGACTCATGCATATAGGTGTGTTCATTTTGCTGCTGCTGAGCGGGGAGAGAAACTTCGGCGTTCGCCTAAATAAGCCCTACTCCATCCACGTTCCCATGGACATCCCGGTGTTCACCGGGACGCACGCTGACCTGCTCATAGTGGTGAGACAGACGCCGGTAGCGTTCCCGATCGCCGTCTAATTACAATGCAGTTAAGCCTCACAGCTGTCACTCTGTTTATTTTGTAGGTGTTTCACAAGATAATTACTACAGGCCATCAGCGTCTCCAGCCTCTCTTTGACTGCCTGCTCACCATCGTTGTAAATGGTGAATTGCTTTTCTTTCTTTTTTTTTGCAGTTTATTTGACAGTGCCCATATCTTTTTTGGCACCATCAACATTTAGCACATGCTTTTGGGAAACAGATGTTTGAATTACAAGAAAATGTACTTTTTTATGATTATTTCAGCCAATATTTCTTCTTCTGTTTGGTTGCCCAGTTTCCCCTTATTTGAAGAGCCTGTCAATGGTTGCCGCTAACAAACTGCTCCACCTGCTGGAGGCTTTCTCCACCACCTGGTTCCTCTTCTCCGCCGCCCAGAACCATCACCTTGTTTTCTTCCTTCTTGAAGCTTTCAACAACATCATCCAGTACCAGTTTGACGGTATGAAAACTCTGAAAACTGAAATGTGATACTGTCTTGAAGTGATCTGACTTTTAAATTGACTGTATGGATATTAATGTGCTTTTCCTCGGGGAATCTGTTCCACTTCTTCTTACTTCTAGGTAACTGCAACCTGGTGTACGCCATCATCCGCAAGCGCAACGTGTTCCACCAGCTGGCCAACCTGCCCTCTGACCCCGGCTCCATCCAGAAGGCTCTGCAGAGGAAGAAGAAGTCCCCGGATGTCATTTCCCGCACGAGCTCCCAGGAGACTGTGTCCATGGAAGGGTCGCACCCCGCAGTGCCCGCCGAACCGGGAACACTCAAGACCAGTCTGGTCGCCATGCCAGGTACACACACCATCAATGAAGTATTATTCACTGACTGGGTTTGGACTACACTTGTCATGTCGTTTGACGAAATGGTAATCAAATTTTACTGTATTCCAGTTGATTTCCAAACATGTAATAGAAAATGGAAATCAAATATATTTCTTAAGTCTGGTTTCACTCCTTATGGTCAGATTTGCTGACAAACACAATTTCAAATCTACTTCTATTTTGAAACAGGCATTGATAAACTGACTGAGAAGTCGCAGGTATCAGAGGACGGCACCATGGTGTCCGTCCCAAAGCCCAACTCCTCGCACGCCGTCCACTCAGACCAGGGTGCCGCCGCCGGGACCAGTGACACCGAGTCCAACTCAGGCAGAGACAATGAAGTAGGTGTGCTTTGAGTGTGTGTTTACTTAAATCCACGTGTGTATTTTTAAATGCATTTCTTCACATTTTCAGGACGTTTTCTACACCGAAGCCGAAATGGAGAGAAGACGTCTGTCGAGCGCGTCGTCCACGTCCTTCTGGGCCGCGACGCCAGAGTGGGTCAGTGTGTACCGTTTTGCCTTCAGCCTCTCCCGATCATGTTGACAGATGGTTTATATTTACTGCAGCAGAACTCAGATTCACTTCAGGCCTGCTTCCTTTTGTCCAAGGTCATGTCCTGGAAGTGTAAGTTACCCCTGCAAACGATCATGCGCCTCCTGCAAGTGCTTGTCCCTCAAGTGGAGAAGATCTGCATCGACAAGTATGTAAAGTAAACACTCCTATCTGCTCAGATTGTAGAAGTCCAGGTTTAGCTCTTATCGAGTGTTACGCAACGTGCTCTGTGTTTTACCGCAGGGGCCTGACAGATGAATCAGAGATCCTGAAGTTTCTCCAGCACGGCACGTTAGTGGGCCTGCTGCCCGTTCCTCACCCCATCCTCATCAGAAAGTACCAGGCCAACGCAGGCACCGCCATGTGGTTTCGCACCTACATGTGGGGTGTCGTTTATTTGCGGTGAGTCAGACACGATAACTGAGCATCACGGAGACTGACAAACACACACACACACTGACTGAAACTAATTGAATATTTTGTTTTTCTAGCAATGTGGACCCTCCGATCTGGTATGACACCGACGTCCGCCTTTTTGAGATCCAAAGGATGTAGACCTTGTGATTAAAACGGGACTGTTTCCACTCCAGGGTTCATCCTTCCGTCAGTCTGTACTGATTTCCTGGTAAACCTCACTGTGTTTGACTTCCCACATAATCATAATGCTTGCCTCACAGAGCGCTCTTTGGGAAGGAGAGTTGTGAGGTCGAGGTTCCTCTCATATTCAGATGTTTGAATTCTCAATATCATCTTTAAACAATTGTTTGTACATTTCTCCAGACCACAGAATGTCTGTCAAAGCTCTCAGACGACGACTGAAGGACGATGCTCAAGTTCTTGACAGCATTAAAGCAAAAGGGGCAAATATTGTTTAACCTTTTCGTCTGACTTGTTATCAAGGATGTGATGCTTTTTAGTGAGGATTTGCAACATATCCTGGATGGCACAGTATTCACGTTTCACATTATTTGTTGTACTTGATATGCTTTAAAGTGAAACTTGCACCTTATTGCGTTGTTATGGATGTAGTTTGTGATGTTTGGAGAACATAATACAGATTGTATGGTTTTATGTATTCTGCTCAAGATGTTTTAAACTGTATTTTCGTTAACCTGTCCTCAAAATATATATTGATATGCATCTATGAAACCTGTGTTTTTCAAATTACTGAAGGATGGTGACGCAAAATCCACAGTGAGAATATTTTCAAGCTTAAGTCTTCCAATGCATGCACTGGAGGTCTATCAATGACTCTTAAAATGTAGTGTAATGGGATCAGTTCCAGAGCCATGCAACGCTAAATTGGATAAAACTTGCATAAAAGATGGAAGGATATACATTTTTTTCCATTACCCCCCGCCATGTCACTTATGTCATACTTGTATGATAACCACTAGAGGGCGCCAATACATAATTTTAACCATTTGTGCCTCAAGCAAGCGGGATCAGCTCCTTTGTGAACCAATATTGCTTCCAATTATCTAGAAAGTTTAGATATTTAACAATAGCAGACAGCGTAATCTATTTTTATTTTTTCAGACTGAAAGATAGTATTAATTCTAGTGCAGATTTGAAACGGTTTATTCCAGTATGAGCTGTTTACAAAAGTTCCCATCAAAGTACTTATCAAACAAGATTAAAATTTCATCATGTAAACCTTGTAACCCCTCATTAAACCCAAGTCCATATGTTGAAAATCCACAACATGATTAAACAGACAGTATTTTTTAAACAAAGTATGTATTTAAAAGGTTTAAGAAAATATTTAAAATTCAAAATTTCTCCAAAAGTCAAAGTAAGACCCATTATTTGGTTCAGCTAAGACATCAAGTACACCTCAAAGAGACTGGCGATGCAGTGCATTCGATAAAAGATTCCAAAAGGAAGTCCGATGTTCACAATGGAGGTCCACATTGTGCGTTTGAAGAAGTGCGTCTCCACGTGGTGGTCAAACTGAGGACGATCCCCGAAGGCCGGCATGATCCACAGCTGCAAAGGCAAAGAACAGAGATAAATTGTACATATTTTCTTGAATCATCCCTGATCTCTTACCGAAGAAACCGAGTATTACTACAACTTACAATAACATTAGAAAACAGCAGAAAGGCACAGACTTCCTTCAGAACTTTTCTCTTCCAGTTTGGCTTATTGGAACATGAATTCAGGCCAACTGCAGTGTTGACTTCAGGGTGTTCTTTGAAGGCCTGGCCGTTCGTCCGCAATGCTGCGTCCTGTGTCACGTGGAAAGCCCTATAAACAACGCAGCCAATCACGGTGCAGACAGACATCAAGCTCACGATCGCTATATTCCTGACGAAATGCATCAGCAGAACCTTCTCTCTCTTCTGCTTGACTTCTGTTACTATGTCCAACTCGTACAATATAAAGGTCATCAGTCCAGTGATCACCAGGAGTGATCCAGAAACAGATCCAACAAGAGCGTCCTTCAGATGAAATATAGCTTTGCGGTGGCCATGATCCTCCGCGATGCGGCCCACATTTTTCCGCATGACATAGGCCATAGCAGAGGCAAAGAGAAACGGAAAGAAAACGGTGTTGAAAAGTACATTTTTCAGGCAACACATGAATATGCTACTAATAGCATATTCTACAGAAAAGATAGTAGTACAAAAATACATTGTAGTAAAGTTACCTCGTGAAAAAAGGTGAAGCAGGTCCTTAAAATGTGCTTAGCTACATTTTTCATTAAACACTTTCAGGGAGGACAATTTGTACTTCGGAAAGAACATCAATATGCAGCGTACAAACTTGAGGTTCATGGTTCATGCACCTGATCATATACATGTTTCTTTGGAAAGTGAATCTGTGTATTACAGGTTGAAATATGATTTAAGCCAAAACAGCTGAGAAGTGTGTTGTCAAAAAAATTAACAAAAATAAAAAAATATATCCTCTTTACTGTGTTTCATTAGTAGTACTGCAGTAAAGGAAGCGTGTACGTTTTCACATATCTTCCTCCTTGTCAATGACACACTAATTACGGTACCTGTTTTTTTTCGGGTTTTCTCCCAGAAGAATGTGTCTTTCAGGCATATGCCGATAGGAAAATTTGAGATCACGATATTGGTGGCCCAAAATATCACGATTCATGATATTATTACAACAGTGGCGCGTTGCTTTTAGTACTATTGAAAATGCCCCAAAACGCTGAAACCTATCAACATCATCTATCAACAACACTGTGAATTTCAACATGAGCAAATTTTGATAAAGTAGAGGAAAAAAGGAAACTTTTACCCTCGCCTAATTTTTTTTTCAGATTCCACATTGAAAAACCCCATGGTAACAATGAAGCAGCCATAATGATGCCAATGAATGCATTCAGCAACTCCTGGACTACAACTGTAGCAAGTTTCATGAGAATAACACAAAGCACAGAGATTTTTAGTGCTGTCAATTTTAATTGCGATTAATCCATTGAGGTCTGCCAATTGGGTCAAAGAAAAGAACAAGAGGATAATAGTGTTTTTTCCTGACATTGGGACTGATTTATGAGGATTAGATTCTTCATTGCAATTAATCTCAACTTTAAAAAAGTTACTTGTTGACAGTTCTCCATGAATTAATTACGATTAATTGTGATCAATGCGATTAAATTGCGATCAATGCGATTAAAACTGACAGCACTAGAGATTTTATAAAGTCTTTAGTTTGGATAGAACCCGGCAAACCCTCCATTTGGCCACTCGAGACCAACCTGTGCCAAACTATACTAAGTGGGTTTTTAACTTATTTGAAAGGAATCTGACTTTAAAATACTTTTAATTTCCACTACAGGAGTCTGTATATATACAATGCACCCTTTGGCTCTGACATTGAGCCGCTATATTATACATTTCTGCACAGTTTTTGTGCAGAAAGCAGCCGCTAATTGCCAACCATTGGTCTAGGTTAACTGGCTAATTAGCTGTTAGCATACAGCTAACTCACTGGAAATACTCCGTGAACGATGTTTTGTCGGATCTGAAGCTCTGTGGCTATTGAAGAGTGTCGCCAACAGCTTTCAACAATATTCCCATCTGATCTTTACTTACTTTCTACTTCAGTCAAAGAGGCTGATTTTACTTGAACTTTGTGCTGAAGGTTACCAACAGATGTTCTGGATTAACTGGTTTTCATGTTAATTGGTGACTGACTTCCTGTAGCATCTGATGTTGAAATCTAGCAGAAATCCTGAGCTGTCCTAGAGAACCTTGTTTAAAGGGCCTGTATCATGCTTTTTTAGCGAGTCCAAACCCTATTGTAGGCATTAACATGGTAATTGTTTATTTTTGGCGCTAAGGAAAAGTCATTTTGTGTGAAATAAAAGACTTTCTGGGGCTAATTCTGAAACCCGGAAGAGAAAATGCTCTGTTTCACTGAAAATCCCTCCTCTCCCCCTGTGGACTTTGACTGACAGTGTACTTCAGCCAATCAGCGCTTCAAAACAAATACGTCATGCATTAGCTTCTCTAAGGGTTTAGCTTTAGCTTTAGCTTCTCTGCACACAAAGACACGCGAAAACGTCTTTTCCTGTTAGAAACTCACCAAGCGCAGACCCTTCAGACTCTTGCTCTTGCTTGATTGTTGCTTTCAGACGATGGTTAAAGTTTATCTCCGTATTCGGAGATACAGAAAGCGGCAACGCTGATTGCCGAGGGCCTGCAGGGTGGGGGGACTCAGGGGAGCCATCGTCTCTCATTGACGTCACTATGGGTTAACAGACCGTTTTCATGGATACGGCAGGGGCTGCCTCTCTGAGCAGCAGAAAAACGAGGAAAGCTCAAACACACAGGCACAAAGGGAAAAAAACGCCTTGGGGGTGTTTCTGATGAGTGCACAACTATATAAAAAGGTTAAAACATACAAAAAGTGACTTTTGCATGATACAGCCCCTTTAACCACATTTACAATGAAGTCTATATCGCATTACCTTTTATGAGTGAACATTTGATGAACACAAGTCAGATAAATAGTCTTCTGGCCTGCTCGGTCACTGAGGGGTCGGGGCTCTACTTTCGCTTCCACAGCACATTGAGGAATTATGTGCTTCACCATAGAAGTGATCTTAAATCGATCAGTTTTCAACTTCTATTCTAGTTTATTATAAACATCAGACACGGGGGACACACAGACATAAACAGAACAAAATTAACTCATAAACTGTTCAGGCTGATTGAGATTTTTATTGAAAGAATTGATATACTGATATGTGGAGCACCAACCCTCAGGCTAGTGCGACAGCTAATCTCTGGCTGCCGGCCACTGAGAGTGGAGCGAAACCCACTGAGCGAAGAGCACTCGTCAAGCTGCCTAAATATAGCGGAGAAAGGGATCTCGTCCGGTACCTAGCTCAGACGGAGCTAGCAGCGTAGCAAAACGGCTGGAACCCTGAGGAGAATGCAGCGAGCCTTGCGCTTGAAGGAGAAGCAGCCCGAGTGCTGCTGGACCTCAACCCGGCGGAGCGGCAGGATCTACAGACCCTAACCACTGCATTAGAGAGAAGATTCAGCGAGAGCCAGTCCACCAACAAGAACCAAGCACAGCTGATTAGTCACTACTGCCAAGACAGGGAGAGACTGGGAATCTTCACCGCTGATGTGCAGCTACACGCCTGGCAAGGCTACCCCCACTTCGATGCAGGTATCAGAGCTGGCCCATTCTGCCTTTCTGAGAGGTCTCACACCAGAGAGACTACGACAGCATGTCTGCCTCGCTTCATCGGAAACACTAAACAAGGCACTGCAAGAAGCCGATCAGGCAGAACGAGCGCTCACGTCCCAGGCCGGCTAGCCTCCCAGAGACTCGTGCCCCAGGGCTGCACATCAGAATGGATGAGTGCGGGCATGAAGAAGAAGAAGAGCAGGGGACTTGGCCGCCCGTTTCGCTGTGTCTCCGCCGTTCTGCCGACAGATGCCACAGGTGCCAGTGTAACCATGCCAACTGCTGGTGCTGGCAGGTTCAGTTCTGTCCTTTATGACTCTGCGTTGTGTTTTTGTTTACTTCAATAACGAGGAAGGAGACGATGGTAGAAATTTCGCCCCGCAACAGCCGTTTATTGCTTCCTGCACAAGCAATGAATGAAAATACCGGTCAGTCGTCACATTGGCTTGTAATCGGGCCACAAACACAAACCCTGCAGGAGATCATAAAGATGTAATGTTGTACTATTAGTTACCATAGCCTCTATCATTAAATATCCAAAACACAGAGTGCAGGGGGACCCAACTTACCTCAAACGCCTCCAACCTCAAACTGATGGGCACCAGCGCGCTGATTCGTGATCATGTCAGTAGGAGGAGGAGACGTTCAAGGACTAACATGTGACTCGGACAAACCAAAAGAGTGACGGCAAGTGGAATAATGAATTACTCCGTTACACCAGGAGCCCAGCCAAATTGCATGGGACTACCCAGCGCCGACCCCGAGAGACCAAACTCCGGGGAATGAGAAGGGGAGCGGTGCTATGAGGGAGCCGCCACTCCAGACAATCATCCCCCACCAAGGACAATGCATGCTGGTGGGATGATGTGGTCATTCTAAGCGGCTGTATCTGTCCTGCCAGATCGACAACCATTATTGCCGGGCACTGGAAGACACTGGGTCTACCATCTCGCTAGTGCGCCCCGGTCTCCTTCCCGGCTTGACGGGCTGTCCCTCCACAGCCTGGGCTGCCACCGACATCAAGCTGATGACGGTCTCCGGTGAAAAGGTTGGCATGGGTGGGAAGAAGCCGCTAATAGTCCATGTGGGCGACCGAGAGGTAAGACACGAGTTCTCGCTTGCTGATATCCAGGCCCCGTGCATCATTGGCTTGGACCTGTTGAACCACTGGAGGGTGCGGATCGACATCACAAGGGGAAGCATGGGTTCCCGGACCTTTAAGCTTCAGCTGAGCCCAGAAAGCCATGTCTTGAGAGAACGAGAGGTTCACTCCTCCGCCGTTGAGCAAGCACAATCCTCGGCTTCAGTCGCTGGGCGAGAGGATAACTCCGCCGTCACTAAAGAGCAGAAACAGTCCTCAACTACGTCTGCAGAATAAGAACAGTACTCAGTTGAGACCACGCACCAGGCAGGGCTGCAGGGCGGCAGCACAGCAACGCTGACGCACTGTCCAGGCGTCCCTGCACAGTGGCCGAGTGCAGCTACTGTCGGCGGTGGCAGGAGGAGCAAGGTCTCAAGGTCCAGAACACAGCGGTGGTGAGGGCCATCCATGACCTCTCATTGTCCTCTGATGAGTTACAGGAACACCAGACTGCTGATGAGACGTTGGCCCTGCTCCGGAGTTGGCTGGAGGTGGGGCAGCAGCCGGAGTGGTCCGAGGTGTCCGCTTGTGGATCTGAGATGCAGGCCTATTACACCCAGTGGGTCAAGCTTGAGTCCCATGGGGGACTGCTGTACCGGAGGTGCCAGGCGCCTGGACGGGGTAGCGAGATCCTACAGTTACTGGTTCTCGGGGTGCTCCGTTTCCAAGTCTTGCACACGGTCCATGGTTCGGTGGGGGCCGGCCAATACGGGACTGCCAGGACCCTGTACAGGCTCCGGGTGAGCCTCTACTGGCCGGACTGTCGGAGGGTCCGGGTGTTCTTCTCAGTGAGAAATAACAGGACTGGGACTGCTGATGCCCGACCCCCGGCCACGAGCAGTGAAAGAGGATCCGAGCCGTTCTACGTGCTGCTGGAGGCAGCCTGGACATTTGGATCCATTTGCTTTGGACTAAAGGAGTTTCAGGGACGTTTAAACCCTTTAGGTGGGGGCTATGTAGTGACCCGGGGGTCTGCCGCAAGGCATGCTGGGAGGGGCTTGTTTGAGCCGTTGAGGCCTTTTTTAGGGGTTATTTGTGGTCAGACCGTGAGAGGGAGGGGTTGCTGGGTGAGTGACCTGGGGCCTGCATGCCACCACATGTGTATATGTTCCTGGTGCGCTTTTGAAATAAAAGACCTTGATGACAAGAGAAGCCTCCTACCTACCATTTCTCCTACCTGGAGTCGCCACTTGATTCTACAATATGCAAGAATATGTGAGAGAGCAGGAGGATGTATTTAATTAAATGCAAAGCAATGCCCACCACGTCTTTTAATTAAATCTGGCAGGAATAACGTGCTCTATTTGTCTCAAGGGAACTGAAATGTAAACATCTTCTCTCTAGCCAGTAGAAGCCACAGACGATGTCTTCTGGGATCAGTTCTGGGCAGACACCACCACCACCACGGTGCAGGATGTTGTTGCACAGGTGCTTGCTCTTTGTCTCTTATTAGCAGGTAACGCTGTCTGTTGCCGTGCAGCGGTAGAAGGTGGAGGTGTTGAAGGGTTGAAGAAACGTTCCTCCCGTGGTTCTACCGCGGTGTCCTTTTCATGGGCTGGAGGAGAGGATCCTGGGCCCAGGTGGCAGTCAGACGCTGGGGCTGACTGGTGCTTGGCTTGGTCGGTCAGTCTGCCATGTGCTTGTGGCTGGAGGCCGGAGATCCTGCTGCAGGCTGAGAGAGCTGGTCCCTTTGCCTGTGGAAGTCTTAAAGAACAGTTTGTGAGAGTAGAGGCGATGCTCCTCTGGCCTGTTCTTGTGGTCCTTGGTGGGGCCTGGATCCTGGATGCCGGTATCCCCTTTCTGGTTAGGCCCTGGATCTGAGGGCGTACCCTTCCTTTCTTAGCCGTTAGCAGTGCTGGCTAGCCAGCGGTGGGAACTGGACAGTCCCTTCCTCCTCTGAGGTCAGGCAAGAACTCTCCTGGAGAACCTTCCTCTTCGAAGGTCCATCTCATGCAGTGGGGTTTGGAGGAACCACAGGGCTGGGCAGTTTCTGTGAAACCTGACCAATAGCAGTTCATCACCTCCTCTTATAGGTGGGCTTTGAAGCTCGGTTCAATTTCAAATGCTTTCCCCCCCCCCCCCAGTAAGGGCGGGTGGAAGGGCTGGCCTCCCCCCTGCTGTATGCGTGCGTACACACAGCAGTCATGGCAAATAAACACCTTCCTGGTGATACCCACGATCCCCAAAACAACAATGTCATTTATATAATAATCTGACCTTGGCTGATACACAAAATAATTTGCTTCGGCTGTTTCCTGAGTGCTGTTGTCTTTCTGTTGATCATTTAAGTTTCCTCATTCTCCCCATGAGGAGGTGTATCGTACTTTCCTTTTTCACAAGCAGAGCAGGAAACATCACTTCATACGATACTTATGACAAAGCATTTTTCTTATGTTTCACATTTTTTTCTACTATAATCTTAGTGAAAGGAGAGCTCCGTGTGCCTGGATGTCTCACTCCTGTCGGTTCTTTTCAGGGAGACGAAATGGATGACGATGACGGAGCTCGACCGCTGGCTGAGTCGCTGCTTCTCGCCATTGCTGACTTGCTCTTCTGCCCTGATTTCACTGTACACATCACAGAAGAGGCCCTGTAAGTACCCTCTAATGCCCGTAATTTGCTATTGTATCACTAAATTCATTACATCATTAAATTGAGCTCACCCCAACCTTTGTCAAGGTTTATTTCTGGGCTGAATCTCCTTCTACCTGCATCATAGTTGCTGAACTAACCAGTCATTCGAGTTTACCTGAATAAACAACTTGTCCGTCATACCAAGAGGAAGCCATCATCCCTCATGACTTTAGCATGGAAGGAATGTTGCACATCAGACTGCAGTGTTCTCACCGTGAATGCTGTTTATTGTTTGTTAGTTATTTCACCCCCTTTATTTCGCAAACTGTGAAAAAAATGCTGTTTCCTGGCAGGCTGGGTCATAACCTTGCTAAAGGTTAGCTTTAGCAAAGGATGGTAGCATTATTATCGCAAATGAGAAGTCAAAATATCTTCTAGAATCAACATCAATGACAGATCCAGTCATCAAGGCACCAGACAAAGAATTAACCATGCTGAATTTTTGATGAACAAATGTGGTGAATGTCTAAGTTTCCATTTGAATTAAAAATACTGACTGTGCAGGATTCAGTGAAGAGCATGCAGTCTATAGACAGCTGTGAGTACATCTGGGAGTCAGGAGTAGGATTTGAACAATCTCCACCTCTAAACTACATCCATGATCTGAATCGGTAAGTGAGCCACTTCAGTGTAACAGTGAAAAACAAACCTCTATCCTAAAATGTCTTTCTAACTTTTTGTGTGTTAACCACTTTGATTCTTCTCCCTCCTACATGTTTTGGTCCTTTGCAGGTCGGAGTTGCTGAGATTATTGCTGACCTGCTTCTCTGAGGCCATGTACCTGCCTCCCTCTTCAGACAACAGCGTCCTCAATCCTTGGGTGACGTTCTTCTGCTCTGCAGAAAACAGGTGAGGAGATGAGATCTGAACATGTTTTTAAAACCCAGACACACTCATAAGTATTCCTATTTACCGATTAAAGTGATCTTCCTTTAGTCTGATCTTCATGTCTTGGTTCTCAGACACGCTCTGCCTCTGTTCACGTCCCTGCTGAACGTGGTGTGCGCCTATGATCCGGTGGGCTACGGCATCCCCTACAACCACCTCCTCTTCTCCGACTACCGGGAGCAGCTGGTGGAGCAGGCCGTGCAGATCCTCATTGTGACGCTGGAGCACGATGGAGGAGTCCCCCACCGCCCTCCCTCCCCCTCCAGCATGGAGGAACAAGAGGTACGAGGAGGCCGTGACAAAGAAAAAATCAATGTGAAGAGCGTGCATTCTGAGTTTAAGGTCACTGGAATAACTTTGTTCTTTGTGCAGTCTGCCGGCCCTGAAAACTTATTTGTGAATTATTTGTCAAGGATTCACAGAGAGGAGGTACGTCAGTCATCGCTTCTTGAAGTTTTTCTGTAAGGATTCCTGTTCAAAGCGGTTTTTTTCCTGCTCTCCCTCTGCCAGGACTTTGATTTTGTCCTGAAGGGTCTCGCTCGCCTGCTGACCAATCCATTAACGCAAACATACCTGCCTAACTCCACCAAAAAGATCCAGTTCCACCAGATGCTGCTGGTGCTTTTCTGGAAACTCTGCGATTTCAACAAGGCTGGAAAGGAAAGCTTCCTGAATTTGGAAATTGAGTCACTAATTGACCTTGTCATTGAGGTCGAGGTTCCTCTCATATTCAGATGTTTGAATTCTCATTATCATCTTTAAACAATTGTTTGTACGTTTCTCCAGACCACAGAATGTCTGTCAAAGCTCTCGACGACCCCAAAGGCCGATGCTCAAGTTCTTGACAGCATTAAAGCTAAAGGGGCAAATTTCAACTTTTCCGTCTGGCTTTTAAATCAAGGATATGGTGCTTTTTAGTGAGGATTTGCAACATATTCTGGATGGCACAGTATTCATGTTTCACTTTGTTTGTTGTACTTTATATGCTTTAAAGTGAAACTTGCACCTTATTGCGTTGTTATGTAGTTTGTGATGTTTGGAGAACATAATACAGATTGTATGGTTTTATGTATTCTGCTCAAGATGTTTTAAACTGTAATTTCATTAACCTGTCCTCAAAATATATATTGATATGCATCTATCAAACCTGTGTTTGTCAGATTACTGAAGGATTGTAATTGGAAACCCACAGTGAGAATATTTTCAGGCTTAAGTCTTCCAATGCATGCTCTGGAGGTTAATCAATGACTCTTAAAAGGGCCTGTTGAGGTAAATGATTGTTGGCTCTATGATGGACTACTGTCAGTTCCAGAGCCATGCAACCCTAAATTGGATAAAACTGCATAAAAGATGGAAGGATATACATTTTTTTCCATTACCCCCACCATGTCACTTATGTCATACTTGTATAACCACTAGAGGGCGTCAATACATAATTTTAAGCACTTGTGCCTCAGGCATCTATTTTAGATGAAGTGCAGATTTTTAACAATTTTTCCAGTATGAGCTGTTTACAAAAGTTCCCAGTAAAGTAGGCCTACTTATCAAACAAGATTGAAATTTCATTATGTAACTTATAACCCTTCAATGAATCCAAGCCCATATGCTAAAAATCATGATTAAACAGACAGCATTTTTTTAAAACAAATATTTATTTAAAAAGTTTAAAAAATTTGAAATGAAAAAATTCTCCAAAAGTGAAAGTAAGACCCATTACTTGGTCCAGCTAAGACATCAAGTACACCTCAAAGAGACTGGCGATGCAGTGCATTCGATAAAAGATTCCAAAAGGAAGTCCGATGTTCACAATGGAGGTCCACATTGTGTGTTTGTAGAAGTGCGTCTCCACGTGGTGGTCAAACTGAGGACGAGCCCCGAAGGCCGGCATGATCCACAGCTGCAAAGGCAAAGAACATAGATAAATTGTACATATTTTCTTGAATCATCCCTGATCTCTTACTGAAGAAACTGAGTATTACTACAACTTACAATAACATTAGAAAACAGCAGAAAAGCACAGACTTCCTTCAGAACTTTTCTCTTCCAGTTTAGCTTATTGGAACATGAATTCAGGCCAACTGCAGTGTTGACTTCAGGGTGTTCTTGGAAGGCCTGGCCGTTCGTCCGCAATGCTGCTTCCTGTATCGCGTGGAAAGGCTCCCGATGGAGGCCTTCAATGATGAAGTAGTTCTGCAGCCCCAGCTGCAGCACCACTACGACAGCCAACGTGAGGTTGAGCGCGTTCATGTAGCCCTTGGCTCCCGTTGCCACCACAGCAACGATAGTGAAGTAGCTGATGATGAGCTGCCCCATCGAGGCTCCGACCAGCAGCCCCACATCCAGACTGTGACTGGGGTTCTTCTCCGATATGTGCTGCCTGTGGTCCAGCCTATAAACAACGCAGCCAATCACGGTGCAGACAGACATCAGGCTCACGATCACTATATTCATGACGAAATGCATCAGCAGAACCTTCTCTCTCTTCTGCTTGTCTTCTGTTACTATGTCCAACTCGTACAATATAAAGGTCGTCAGTCCAGCGATCACCAGGAGTGATCCAGAAACGGATCCAACAAGAGCGTCCTTCAGACGGAACTTAGCTTTGTGGTGGCCGTGACTCTCCACGATGCGGCCCACATTTTTCCACATGACATAGGTCATAGCAGAGGCAAAGAGGCTGTACTCTATGTTGAAGGGGTACAGGTAGAAGAAAGCCTCTTGGAAGGTGTCACAGAGCGTATGACTGCATTCACACTTCACGTCTCCATGGCTGGCTGAAACGGAAAGAAAACGGTGTTTAAGTTTTTCAAGGTAACACGTGAGCACACAAGAGCTTACCTCTGTGTGTCTTGTGCGAGACATTGACAGCCAGATGAGGAATCTCAGTGTGATGAACAGACTCTTCAGTCACTGCTGCCATCCACACCACCAGGTTGGTAGAAAGTGTGAGCGTCAGCCCGCACCTGAAGAGTGACGTCAAACGAGAGAGTGACTGAAGGCATCTGGGATGGACTTTAGATGATAAACACATGGGTTTACCTGGAAAAGATTGTGTGTTGCTGCACACAGTCTTTTGCATGGATCCACAGGAAGTATGTCTAAAACAGATGTTTCCCCAAATTTTGCCCATGTAGCAAAAAAATTATCACATTCTTCAAATTCGATTAAATTGCAGCTACCTGAACAAAAAGAAATACCGCCTGTATGACAGGCAGGGCCACTTTCACAGCTGAATCGCAGTGAAGATATCCCACAAAATTGCCAATCTTAAAGATATCCATGAGGAGACTGAGCAGGCCGAACACCAGAAGTCCAACTGCAACGAGAACACCGACGTTATTAGACAAGAGAAAACACACTCGGTGAAAGCCGAGAACCAAAAGACATGCACTGAGGTTCTCACCTCGGAGCCACACAGGTCCAGCATGGCTGTCTTTGAATGAAACCACATCCCTCCGTGAGGTAAAAGCTATATACTCAAACATCCATAACATTGTGAGGAGGAGGAGGATTATGACAAATATTTGCCAGTGCACGGCAGTGATGGCCACACTGTTGAAGGCACTGCCGCTAACCAAAGCACAGCCCAAGATTAGGATGTTGATGCAAATTACGGAAGACAGAAACCATCCAGCACGATTGTCGTCTCTCTTCATTACCGCTTCCAGGCGGTGGCCTGCATTTCCAGCCGAATTTGCACTGGGTGGGCTGGACAAATGCTGGATATTGTCCATCTGTGCTGCTGTTTCAGAGTTGGATTGATGGACTTCTACAGGAACATTTGCTGTTTTTCTGGAGAACACAGGAGTTGTTGAGGTGATTAAACAGATGTATAAATCTAACAAGTCAGGATTTACAAATGCCCAAAAGAGGAAGAAAAAAAAAATTCCAGACTCCCTGAAGAAAGAGTCACTCTAATAATCTTAACACACAGCTTGAGGCCATGCTTATCAGCCCTGTGTAAGAACAGATACACTGCAACAGATAAACACAGACAAAAAAATGCATTGTAGTAAAGTTACCTGGAGAAAAATGTGAAGCAGGTCCTTAACACGTGCTTAGCTACAGTTTTCATGGAACACTTTCAGGGAGGACACTTTGTACTTCGGAAAGAACTGTGCATCAATACGCAGGGTACGAACTCGAAATAAAATCCACACGCCACGCCTGAAAGTTGGCTCTGCAGGAATTCCTGTTCACATCTGAGACGTGCAGAAAGGCGCAGCACGGCACGAGGTGTGGTAATTGAAGAAAAAAAAAAACAAACAGGTGCACAGTGAAAGCATAATTTCCCGCCGTTGCGTCACTGGTGGCCACGCCCACCTCAATTTCCATTTCACTCCGCGGCGCGCTTTACGATATTTGGCGCTAAAAACAACGTGTCACTGTGACGCGTAAATGGCACCGGCTACAGGAATGTGGAGAGTAATGAGTGCGTGTGGACTGAGCTGTTATGCAAATCACTTGAACCTGGAAGCAGGTGGAAAAAAAAACAGAGTCAACTTCTTGGTAAGGCGGGGTGGAAACTCAGAAAACACTTAGTGAGTATTATATTACACACTATGGAAATCACCTAGAGGGTGCTTCAGAGAGCAGAGGGCCGAGAAGACTATATGATTTCAGGGGATTATTTATATTTTTTGAAGAGTCTTTCCTAGATGCATAACAATTGTATTACATTATTTTATTTCTTTGTCAGATGAGGTCCCTATGGAAATTTGAATTTTTGTTGAAACACTCAAGCATAACCTCCCCCTCAGGTCATCTCATCACCTCCCCCTATTTTCAAATCTCACTTGAAAACTTATTACACTTATTTGTGAAATCTGGTATTCCAAGAATACAAAACTCTGGTCTTTTAAGGACACTGTGACACGTTGGTGTGAGTGACCAAAACCTCACTTTATCACAAAATTCATAAATAAAATTTTAAATTTATGGATGTCGTTCTTGTTGAGGTTTTTGTGTTGCGTACCAAAGGCCAACAATTTAATTATTTTATGAAAAAAAAAAAACCTTCCTGTACACTTGATAAAATATTTTAAAATCTATCAATAGTTTTTTTTTCTTCTAAACATTATGAAGTTAGATGAGTGACTCTAATTTGGCCCTCAGTGTGAATGTGCCTGGTTGTTTGTCCTGTGGTGGACTGGAGACCTGTCCAGGGTCGGGAGCTCGTAGCAAACTGGGATTGGCACTCTGTGACCCTGAAACGTATAAAGATGAATGGATGGAACAGAAACTAAGGAAAACATTGCAGTCATTTGAAAAAGTAGTACAATTTGGTATAAATTCTTAAAACTCCAAAGCAAATGCCACTGCACAGCAAAATTATTTAATCTGGTGCTGACTGTTATAAAACATATATTTTGCACGAAATGTGACAAAATGATAAAGGCACCAAAAATGGTCATGAACAGGTATTTATCATACTTTTCATTGTTTTGGATCGAGGCTGTTTAAACTTGTTGTCTTGCAGTTCTGCCGCTACAGAAAATGTCAATCTTTTACAGATCACCTGTTTGGGCAGGCTGATGTGGTTCAGACCTCATGAACTTTACGGTGTCATTGTGAGCATCATGTGTGAGTCACGAGGTTGGAAACAAAGGTCACATATCACTCTCTGTGCTTGTCAGAAGCATTCAAGATGCTGAAAACACCGGACCTGCTCCTGCTCCTCTGTGTTCTCGGGGCAGTGGACGGCCTGTACAAACAGTGGATTCCTGACACCAACTATGAGAACAAGACCAACTGGGACAAAGGGGATGTCCCCTGTGGAAGTGACACGGCTCACTTTCCAGCTCAGAGAAGAGTCGCCGTGTTTGTGGAGACCACCCATGCCGTGCAGGAGATGAGGCTGCCAGTCGATGGAGAGTTCATTCTGAATTCTGGGGCTGGATTTTATGTTGTGGGCGGACAGGATCCAGGCTGCGGAGCAGGTGTGACAACGAAGTTTAAGGACTCAGATTCTCTTCAGTGGTTCAACCCGGCTCTGTGGCAAGCAGCTTCAACCCCGAATGACCCGCAACAAGGAAAATTCCAATTCTCTGTGCATGAGGAGCGCGTCCCCTGCCAGTACGACGACGTCGTCTTCAAAGCCCACTCCTCTTTCAGGGTGGGCGTCAGCTGCCACCAGTCCGTAGTCCCTGTGAGGTCTTTGTCTGTGCTGGGGAAGACCTTTGAGACCAACTCTGAGTTCTCAGAGTATCTCAGCTCACACACCGGCCGGCTGCAGTTTCACGGCTCTTCTGTTGTCACAGTGGGAAACCCAAGCTGCGAGGATCCATCTGGCTGTGAGTGTGGGAATTCAGTACACCACCAGCAGATCTGTAGCTCAACAACATGTGACTCTGTGAGCTGTGAAAAGCCTCTTCTTCCCGTTGGACATTGCTGTGTAGTGTGTGGCGCCATTCTGACCATCCGGTATGCCGCAGGCTTCAACCTGCAGAATTACAGGGAGCGAATTTATGACCAGTTTCTTTCTCAGCCTCAATACAAATCTATTCAGGTGGGCGTGTCTAAAATCTCTAAGCCCCAGCGGTTATTGGGGATCATCCCTTTTGGTACATCACCTGAGATCCAGGTAGTTATTCTTGATGGAGCAGGGGGAACTCAAGCAGAGGCTCTGGCCCAAGAGCTGGTGAATGATGCCAATTCTCACGGCTCAGCCCTGGGAATAACCGAGGTTGAACTCCAGACATCTTCTGAGAACACCACTGACCCTACTGGAACGAGCACCGCCATGGTGGTCGGTGTCGTATTTGGAGTTTTAGTTTTGCTCACCCTCATTACCATCTTGGTGGTCCTTGGTCGAAGAAGGGTTATCAAAATGCCGCCGATGCCATCGCTGAACATTTTCAGGACGAACACGGACATAGGAGAGCTTGGTGGGGATCTTGACCGTGGGTTTGACAATCCCATCTTTGACAAACCCCACATGATGCCTGATATTCCCGGTCTGCACGGAACTGACCCTAACAGTGGGATTTCCATGACCCAGACAGGCGTCTACTTTGTGAACCCAGCTTTTGATGAAAGTGAACAAACAGATTTTAATGCCTGAAAGTTTAATTTGACTCATGAGGCAGGTTTTATTGATGAAGTACTTGGTGATTTTACAACAATCTGCATAGCTTTGTAAAAACTGACTAAGCTCATGAAATGCTGACTAACACTTTAAATGTGTAAAACACTTGTAAACCTGTTGAAGAAATGACTGAGTTGTATCTCAATAACAATTTATCAGCTGTAAAGATGCAATAAATTCCTAACTTGCACTTTGCTTCACAGGTTTCTTATGTGGTAGTAAACTTAACAGTGTTTTAATGCACCTTGTTCTGTAAGCTAAAAAAAAAAAACATTTTTTAATGTATTTTTTCTTTCACAAGCTCACTGTCAAATCAGGTCATCTGTCTTAAAATACATCATCTGGTATTAACCAGAGACACCACATTGTCTTTCTTGGACAGCCAGACTGCCACATATAAAGGCTCTGTAAAATCAGTACTGTATTTGTGGAGTAACCTCATACTATCAGTCACATTGTAGAAAGACACACAACCTCCATCAAAATCCAGATATAAACCGATCCTGGTGAGATCCGTGGCCTCCAAGACTGCCTCGACAGCGGCGTGCCAGGCAGAGAAACCTCGGCTGTTTCTTCCCACGCACCAGGAAAAGTCATTCCCGGTGATGCAGCCGGCGCTCTCCTCCCCCTTACGGTCGATGCTCTTGTAGGTGACGCCTATATGGGCGCCTTCTCCGCTCAGCTCGGCTTCAATGAAGTGTCTGCCCGAATAAAGGCTGTCCGAGGTCACGGCCTGGCGCCAGTGGGCGAAGCGATCGGGGTGGTCTGGGTAGCTGTGCTGCCAGGGGCTGGTGTTGGTCAGCTTGCTGTTGTCCTCCATTAAACGTAGGAAATGATGGGTGGTGTCGGGGTCAAAGGTCAAGCTCCGTTTATCTAAACAGCAGAAATACAGACGTTTCTTACATATTAGCCAAATGCACAAATAATTCAGGAATTAATGAGTTAAACAGAGTATTTACATTTTAAGAAGTCTTCTAGCGTCTCAGGGTCCGGCAGCGATACAGGCAGCGATTTCCTCATCTGAGATTTAGTGCCTGTTTGATCATTTTGCACAGGTGTTATTCATACACAAAATATATTATTGACGTGGTTTTTTTTTTAAATTGAATATAAAGAATCAGTCATGCTGGTGGATCTAATCACTAATATTGACTAATTTAACATACAAAACATGGACAGCTGAAGCTCATGAAGGAAGCAAATATTTGAAGCCGACTTTATATCAGCGCTAAAAATATGGAAAAGTTACTGAAGATATCACATCAGAGCAAGATGTAAAAAATCTAGATAGAAGCTGCTGAGACGTTTCACTCAAACTCAAAAATATGGCAGTAAAGGTTTAGCAAACATCAATTTAGGGATGCACCAAAATCACTGATAATGAATGCCTGTACAAAAGCTATGGTGTCTACAGAATAACTGTTATGTGGATAAACACACCAGCTCAATTTCCAAAGTAGGTATGCAAAGCAGGAGAATGAGATAAAATACAAACCTTCTTTGCAGATTGTGCTCAGTTTTTGCCTGTAAGAGGTGACAATCAGGTTACACAACTCCTCCGTGGCGTCGGTCACAGCTTGAACGTAGGAGGTCAGATGATCCATGCGAGCGATGTGCACGCCGGGCACGGAGACGTCCGTCACTGCTTTCCTCCACTCCGAGTGTTCCTGGAACAGGTCAGAAAAGGTTACTAGCTGGGATCAGGTAACGCTGCATCTCATTTTCTCCAAACCCGAGCGCTTCTCTGGGCAAAAAGAAAAAAAAAAAAACTGGAAAAGTTGAAATGTCTGCTCTGTGTTCAGTGTAAACACGAAACATCCAAAATAAACTCTTTCTCACAGAGAACATCCTGTGCTAATCCTATATAATCAACATAGATTTACACCCGCTAGACCGTGTAATTCCTCAACCTATGTACTCTTCTTTTT
The DNA here is from genome assembly GCF_902148845.1 of Salarias fasciatus. NCBI lineage: Eukaryota > Metazoa > Chordata > Actinopteri > Blenniiformes > Blenniidae > Salarias > Salarias fasciatus. Next base: position 7,116,705 of record NC_043748.1, on the reverse strand, counting down.
TTTTGGCTCTACCTGCAGGAAGTCAACATCAGACTTGATCCTGGACAGTTTGTTCATTTGAGACACGGTTTTCATCAGTTCCGCCCTCCTCTGTTCCAGATGTGCTTGCATGCCGGCTGCCTGTTTGAAGGCCTGTTTCTGCTCTGCGTCCAGCTCCTCCACCACCCCTCTCCTGGCCTCCTCCACAGTCGCCTGCAGCCTCAGGAACTGCCCTTCAACTGCAACACAAACCTCCTGCACTTTAGACTGGAGTGGTACAGAGGGAGGGAACAACAAAACAAAAATAATGATGGAATTAAAGCAGTGTTTTCAGACTATATTGCATTCAGTTAATCCACATAAATTTGCTCATAAAGTTACCTTAATCAGCTCATTGTTGTTTTGCAGCTTTTCCTGGTATTTCTCAGTGGCGGACACAGTTTCACTGATCTCTTTGTGTTTCTGCTGCAGTTCAATCTGCAAATAATCACCACAAAACAAAGAAAAACTTGACTGTAACATCCTCATGTTAAAAACAGTCTGAATGAATAAATCGGAACGTGTGCGGGGTTCCTCAGACCTCGATCTGTTTGCGGGCGTCCTCCAGCGATTCGGTCGCGTGTGTGTGGTGCTCCTCTCCCTCGCAGTCCGGACACACACAGCTGCAGTCCGTCAGGCAGTAGCGCCTGAGAGGAAGCTGATGAATGTCGCACGTCTGGCAGTCGATGTTGTGGAGGGGGTCGACCAGGCGGTGGTTCTGAAATTTGGCGTTCTCCAGGTGGGGCCTGAGATGGGCCTCGCAGTAGGAAACCAGACAGGTCAGGCAGGATTTCACCGCGTTGCTTGGGCCGTCCATGCAGGAGTCACATAACACATCTTGCGGCTGCTGCGCCGTGGGGTCCTTCACGTCCTCCTTTGCGTCCACGTCGAGTTGATTCTCCTCCAAACGGTCCTCATTCTCGCTGAGAGTCGCCATGCTTCCGAGTCCCTCTATGCCTCAGCTCGCTGAGTTTTACACCGAGATAAGGCCTGCTCGCTTGTTTTCCCCTGCCTTCTCTGAGATCCAAACACTCTTGAGAGTGCATGAGGGCAGTATTGAGAACCACGCCTAAACTATTTTGTTCCTAGCCTGCTGAAGCTTTCTCATTTTTCACCCCTCCCAGCCTTTACTCTTGTCTTTGTACTGTATCCAGCCTCTCGGCGCTTAAGACTCAGCAGATTACACAGACGAAGGGAGGAAATGTGTGTATTATGAGATTGCCAGTGGGGGTGAAGAATGTCCTCCCTAACCGCTTATTACCGACATGTGGAAAAACTTGGGTTTTATTGTGTATTTAGAAAACATCACTGCGGCAGGAAAACCACTGCTATTGAACAATGTGCTGTTTTCAAACTTATCTTGCATAGTTTGTAGGGGAACAATTTCCTTTTCCTCCTGATAACGGCGCAATGTCAAGGAGCCTCCAGACAACCCTGACACTGGCTGATTTCCTGTCACATGTGACAGAAGCATGTAGGGACTACGTGAAGATTATCCCACTGGCTCTGGATGCCAAAACACGCTTTTTTCCCAGAGTTCACATGCACTCTCAGAATAGTGCGTGCGCGTCTCGGCGTAAACTACTGTAGTGTAAACAGGTAGTGACTCAGACAGGATGATTGCTGACCTGTAAAAAATTTTGCCGAAAACATGCATATATACAAACAGCGACGGTGAGTGGCAGAGTTACATAATAATGTCTTAATGATACTAAAAATAACAGTCTGTGTCTGAGACTGCAATAAACAATATTTTATAATTCTGGATTAATTGTTGTATTTTACAGGATCATGCCATGAACTCCTCTGATGTGAAAACTAGTTTGAAAAGAATAAAAATAATTGGAAAATGTTAGTACTTACATTTTATTTACAGAAAAATCCACATACACTTGTTAAAGATAGCTGTGACATAACATATGTTACTGTGCAGACGATGCTATCAAAAAATAGAAAAGGTAGAGACTGTTGGAGAAATATCAGACTAACTGAGGAGTGGTGCACAAAAGGTAATACAATTTTCAGTGTCGGTTTAAGGTCATATAAAATGTCACATTGCAATAAAATACAAATAAACAGCTCTGTGTTTTCACACAGTTTACAATACTGCAGTAAATCAGAAAAGTGACCTCAATACACACTTGGCTGTATTTAGCAATGAACCATATTCAAAATGTGAACGCTGCTCAAATGGGTGTTACTGAAAGAGTTCTTGCTGGGGTTCGAACGATAAACGACAGGTTTGAGCAAACGCACAGGCACAAGCGATGCAGGCACATGAGGAGGCGAGGCTTACCCCACAGGGGAAAACATGTTCAGGGGCCACAGACCCAACAATCAACTCTCTGTTAGCGGCGCCGCATAGCGCACAATGACACCGCACATCAATGCACTCTGATAATTGTCTTTCACTTTGTGAATCCAGGCAGCGCGGAGGGAGGAGGGGGGACTCCGACCGGCCAACCGGCCCCAAGAGATATTTACAGCGACGTTCCCATGCTAACAAGTCACTGTAAAGGAATCCTCTTCCGAACGAGTCTTGCACTCGTCTCTTTTTGCTTGACATATTCATCCCGACAGTGTCCTTTCTGCTTTGTTACCACCGAGCTAACAGCAGAGCTAAATCACGATGTCCTTCCTGCTCATATGTGACATTCACTCCACAGCGCCTCACTGACCTTTAAGGCTGGTTGAGCGCACAGTGGGATGACCATCCACCACTTTTATTATCTGCAGAACAGAATGAAGAGGAGAAGAAAAAAAGAAAGCCGTGCTTGTAAATGACTGTTACGTGAATCATTTTTGCAGTAGATGCATCTTAACAACAACAACAAAAAACAAACTACAAGTCTAAAAATGCGAACAAATTGTGAAACACTGTCAATTCCTAAGTCCTTTTTTTTTAATCAAAGCCTTCTGCAATATTTTGAGCAATACTAGACCTTGTCTGTTGGATCAGCCTTCACTCCCCACATGCATAAAGGAACAAAGGGCTCTATCACTGCTTCTCCTTCCTTCAGCCATTTTCAACAGATACTGAGCTCTGCAGACTGGTAACACCAGAGCAACGGGTCTGGCAGTACTGTGACACTAATCAAACCTGCTCTCATCATTAAATGGCTGTCTGTATCTCTTTGTATTTACACCCAAAGATGAAGACATCCTCTGGACCATAGTGCTGTGACTCATTGTTGTATCTGCTCCAGATTCTAGTCAATCACATAAATCAATACATAAAGTCATTGCATATTTGAAGAGCTGATGTTTAAACTTAAATTAGGTTTGGAATGTTTCCATTTACTGCCATTTCTGTCTGTATTAAGATAATTCAAATGAAACTTGGCAGTGATTGCTTCTCTGGGGTGACCGTCTGGACTCATGTTTGACAGCATGTTCTGCTGATGAAGGCAACTAAAGGCGAAAGTTTCATGGACTTTTATGAATGAGATGAGATGGTTTTGGTGTGCATTTATGAAAACATGGGAGGTGTAATCAACAGTCGACTGCAGGAATACTCACAGTTCAGTGTCTTCAATGCTGTCAGGGTCGTCGATCGTCTCCAGCCGCCTGCTGCATGCATCTAGGATCTTCTTCCTCGGCCCCAAGGGAATGTGGATACTTTTCAGGTCATGGTCAGAGCACAACAGCAGCGCTTCAAGATCAATCTTCTCCCGCCTGAAAATGGAATAAAACTCACTCATGCTCTGAGAGGCGAGGAAGACCTCCAGAGGGCTGGTGTCTGGCTCGTCGTCGTCATCCAGCCCTAACTCTACTTCCTCCCACGGCAGCTCTTCCCGGTTCCTCTCCTGAAGGCTGCGCGCACTGCCAATGCTGTCCTCGTCCATGCTGGGGTACTGCTGCAGCCGACTCCGTAAACGCACGTTGTGATGCGACTGACTCTCGCTGGTCGCGTCTCGGCCGCCCAGATCAAACAACCCCCCGCTGACGTAGTTCCTCCTGAAGACCATGGTGCCCAGGCCCGGCCGGTTGAACAGGGAATCGTGTCCGGAGTCGGTGCTGATCTCAGAGTAATCCACGTCCGTCCCGTGGAGGTCGGGCTCGCTCATGGCACGTGAGATGGCGTCGTCGTTGTCTCTGGGGAACATGTCGCGGACGTTGCGGCGGCCGCGCTGGTTCGGGTTGACGTAGGTCCCCTGTTTGACAAACATGACATCATTTCCCAGCTGAAGTCCGGAGAGGGAGCGCACGCTCTTCCTCCCATCTTCGTAGATTTTAAAGGTGCCATCTCCTTGTTTCCGCTTCTCCAGCTTCTTCTGGATCTTTGTTTTGCCCCGGTTTGTGGCGTGGAGAGTCGCCTAGCACAACAGCAATATCAAACACATCAGTTGTACAAAAACAACACAAACTCAAACCTTGAACACTGAACGGATAAAAATCCTAACCTGGGAATATGGCACACTGGCAGTGGCTGTGCTAAAGTTGCGTAGTTTGTGGCTGAGGGAGCTGCTGCTGTAACTGGAGAAGCTCATTACATCAGACGCCGACGCCTCGGACGCCTCCTTGTGAAACTTTCGCTCCATCCGTTTGTGGTGCTTCTTCTGCATCTTCACGCACGCCTTGATCCGCCGCTCGGCGTCGCGGAACGCCCGGTCCTTCAGCTTGTTGATCAGCTTCGGATTGAGGCCTGTTTGCTTGGTAGCAATGGAGTCCAGGTATCGGACGCAATCCATGTGGTTCTTCGTGGCGGCCATGTCCAGCGGCGTGTGGTAGTCGTTGTCCAGGCACCATATGTTGGCCCCGAAGGACACCAGGAAGAAAATGCAGTTGAGGTGACCATTGGCGGCGGCGAGGTGGAGGGGTGTGTTTCCCCAGATGTCGCACTTGTCTGGGTTTCCTCTGCACACAGAAAGATATAACATACAACCTTTGAAGGCTAAATCACTGAATAAATATTTGAATCCTGGATAAGACGGTGACGCATATTATGCTAGGAGGTTGCGTTCTTCTTGGCTGCAGTTCAGATGACTCAGTCGAGTAACCATGCACTTTCTTGAATCTGCTTTAAACCCTGACCGGCAAGGCATGGGTGTTAATGAGACCTTGTTTAATAATTTAAATTACAAACATGACATATACACTTCTGTTGAAACTGTTTTTTTTTAAGGCTTTTAAAAAATAAGATGATCTATCTTTAAAAAAAAAACAATCCTTCTCAATAGATTCTGCCTGACACAGAGTACCCTGACCACCAATATAGGACACATTTCCCCTTCGAGGACATTCCCCGACCTGAGAGTTACCTTTACGTGCAATGCGCTGTTGCTGACTGTAACATGACCGCAGGCCTGCCAGCACCGCCACCGCGCTACCTGGATCTTGTTTCAAGGGAAGGCCACCTAGGCTGTGCCTGACTCTAAAAACTCCATTGTCCGTAGCTGTTGATCTCACACTGAATTCCTGGAGCCAAAACATTCCGTGTGACACACTGACGAACTCAAGTCCATGAGGTCAAAATATTGTATATATGTCTTTCCCACCATCAGAAATTCCAATTTACCAAAAATTACTAATGAATGAGTGAATTTCTTTTGTTAGTATGACTATTTTCTATGTAACTTGTAGATAATTCATAATATTTAAAGAAAATCTTTTTTTTTCACAATATGCGGCATCTTTGTGAACATGGCAATAAATTGAGCTTAACTTACTCAAAAGTTTCACCTGTTCATTTTTTCCTCCTATAGTAGATTCTTCAAGTATTTATTTATTCTTCCTTGTATTTACGTGTTTGCTCAACCGTCTTGTCCTTGTCCTCCAAATGTAGCCACATACAGACTGCTGAATATTTGATGCGATGGACAAGAAGCTACTGTGGAAGTGCATATGTATTATTGATGGCAGGTGTTGTGAGGTTTTCATGACGAATGTGTGTCAGATCCATCGGATCCAGCTCACACAGCGATTAAGGAAGTCTGATTTCAGCCCTCTGTTCTTTTATTCTTGGCTGGATTAAGAGCAAACATGTCAGTCAATATCAGAAATGAGGGCAGAGCTGCTACACAAAATTCTTGATTTATGTCCTCTTATCTCCAGGACGCGGTAAAGCAACATAAAAGGTTATATATCGGCTCAGAACAATAAACAGGAATTAGCCATGTTCGGTTTTCCCATTGTGATGAATTATCACCATCGGTGCTCAAATATGTTTTTCCTGACGGGGGGGAACTTCTACCATGATAGCTTTATGTGTCAAAATTTATGTGCATCCCAGTAAAATGCTGACCACAGCTGTGATAGGTCTGCTCACTTAATCCAAGCCAGCTCTTTATCACGTCCGCGGCTGTTTGCATCCTCGCTGCCCGTGACAGCTTGATTTTACTGCAGGTCACCCGATGCTGTATACTTGCCAAATATAGCAGACATGGCGTCTTTCCCATGAAACTGTTTGAGCGGCATTAAACTTCTTTTCTTTATATCTCCGGGTCTCGCATGTCTGAGTTACGACTGCCATTACTACTGAATGTTTAAACCTGGTGTCAATCAGTACTTTATGTCTGCGGCTATCAACAGAGACAAACTGCGTGCCAAGCAGATGAACACCCCTGCAGCCTCATTAAAACATATTTCATGGGAATTACTGAATTTATCACATAGCAGCTGAGAGCTTTCTTTGATGTGCAGCTGATGTGCTTCAGAAAAACCTTAAAAAAACACCCTAAATTCCCAAAACATCCTCAGTTGTTGTAGTTTGCTTTTAATGATTTGATGGAGGATGCCGCTCTCATTCAGATCTGCACAATTATTCAGATTCATAATGGATCCTTTCTACTCTTGCTGGCATGCAAAGCAGCTCAGCCTGACATGATGAGGAACTGGCAGTTGAGAGTAAATCCCAATCATTGTTGAATACTATGCCACTAGTAAACAGCCTTCTGAAAATATGTTATCCACTCGTAATTCCGTAATTCTCCTTTGAAATTAATTATCAAAATAAGTAACTCCTAGACAGCTTTCTTTTAAGAAAATTATATATATATATATATATATATATATATATATATATATATATATATATGTATGTATGTATGTATGTATGTATATGTATATGTATATACATACATATATATATATATATATATATATATATATATATATATATATATATATATATATATATATATATATATATATATATTACACATGCATATTTTGGAAATTAGAATAGACATAAAACTACTGATTTTGATCACCCTGAACAGCTGCAGTTAGCCCAGGGTATGGAGGCTTTGAATCGTGTCCAATTAACAGTCCCAAATGTCAAACTGTATTTTGTCATCATGAATTTATAAACATGTTCAGCTGATGATGTTGTGGTGATAATAAGCCATTGCAATATTACAAAAATCCAGGAGGATTTCCATGAATTGTACATAATTCCAACATGTAAGCACCAGCAGATTAAATGTGTTATTGGAGCAGTATTATTGGAGCACAAACGCACTGGCATGCTGCGTTCACGTGAGTCCAGGATATTAACTGCAGAAGTATTTTAGAGATGCACCACTCCCAGGATTAAAATACAATCATATAAGTTTCCGTACATTGTTTTAAGCAGGGATCGAAGCCAAGGAACACTGTGTATGAAGGTCCTCTTCAAACCGGGTTAAGCTGAAACTGATGCAACCCTGCAAACAGTGACCTATATGGCTCGTGGTGTATGGTTACTTTAGAGGCTGCACTTTTTTAATTAGATGGACATTCTGGATTTTTTTTTTCCATTTAAATTGCTTTGCTTCATACACATTATTATGTTTTTGAAACTGACAGACAGCATAAATGTTCCCTCTGTTCATGCATGTTGTGCGTAAAGAAGAGGATGTATGTGAATTCTTAAGGCGCACGAGCGTCCCGGTGCTTTCATACCCACCCCCGGCCCACGATCAGCCGCAGAGCCTCCAGGTTGCCGTGATAAGCGGCCCATAGCGTCGGTGTCATGCCATCCTCGTCCTGTGCGTTCAGGTCCTTGCGGGTCGCCTCCTTCAGCAGGTCCAGGTAGCCGTCCCGGGCCGCTTTGTGGTACCTGTCATTCATGGCGCGCGTTTAAGGCTCCCTGCTCGACTCCATTCCGCTGTGCGAACACCGCCAGCAGCATGGCGGCGGCGGCGGCGATGGGGGCTGACCGACTGAGGCGGACCGTGTTTTCAGCTTCACGCAGAGCCCGGGGGAAGCGCTCCTGGTCGGTGGAGGAGCGCCGGCGGAGCGGCGACGGTATCCAGGGACGCAGAGGCGAGGCGCACCGAGAGGCGAACAGTGCTCCCGGTGGCCGAGGTGGTCCAAAACACATCATTCAGCTGGGGACTGCGCGTAAAACCAACACTGTTCAGAAAGTATTGATAGAATATTTACCCCCCAAAATATAAAATAATCTTTTTTTTTTTTTAATTGGTATCATTATTTGTCAGGATAAATTGAATTCAGCCTTTGTGACTTTGTGAATTAACTTGTCTCTGTCTGTCTGTCCTGTAGGAGTGTTCACACAAAACAATCTCATCAGCAACAAAACCTGAACTCAAAGTGTATGATTGGAATTATTGTCTTCGAGTTCACTTTACACCTGTATACATGTCATTGTGAGAAACTGAAATAAAAGCTACATAAAACAGAAATATTGAAAATGACACCCTGGGTCTCAGTGGGGCCCACCTGTATAAATAAAGGTTAATTAAATAAATAAATTGAATTGACTCTTATGAGAACAATATAACAAATGGGGATATATAAAAGTTTAGTTTTATATCCAAGCTTGTTCCTTAAACAGTATATCTTACAGAAAATCAAAACAAGACAAAAACATTCACTGATGTGTGATTTGGAAAAAGCAGAACATCAGGAAATATGTGCAAATAGCAAACCATTACCCAGAAGTTATGACTACTGACAAGCACACAGGGAAGAACCAGAATCTCTCTGCAGGTATTTTCCTTGTGCGGTTCAATCATCTATTGTTCTCCCTCACACTTTCCTTCACTGGGAGGAAACAGGAGCGCACACAGCACATGGTTTCACGATGGCTCAACAATGGAGTGTTGCAATGAAGAAGAAACCCTGCTTTCAGCCCCACCCTGATGAAAATAATATACTACCTAGGAAGTTATCAAAATTAAGTTGCACAGGTGACAAGTTGTTCGACACATTACAGGTCTAATGTCTACGTGACAACGGGCAAAGGCCAGTGACAAAGCTTATAATAAGCTATGCCTATAAAAATTAGGGTGCACAGCATAAAACAACAACTCTTAATTAAAGAACCTGAAGTATCCTGAAGAAACTACTGAATAAAAAAAACACAAGAAAGTAACGTCTGCTGATCTTGGTCAAGAGCCTGAACTGCATGTGTTCGGCAGCAGCCCGAAAGAGGGTCAAATTTCCAGAAAATGAAAAATAAAGTGACTAAAACTTTGAAATTCTTAGAAATCCAGCGAGACGATGGAAAAATGGTCCTCGGCATTTACGTCACACATTCATCTCTGTCGTCGAGCTTGTATTTTGAGCAATTAAGTAAAAGTTTTGAGAACAAACGGCACGCGTGAAATTGTGTTTTTGTAATATCAACAAATTTTGCTGTTAATCTGGAAAAGAACCGGTTACTGTATTTTGGAGGTCATGAGAAAAGGCTTTTCCTGGAAACGTCTTTTGAACTTTGCAGGGATATTTTGCGCAAAACATGCTGTGTTTGGTCATCATGTGATGTTGTTCACAACAGATTTATTGACATTTACGATTCCCCGTACCGTAAACTTCCACATGTTTGGAGGCGTATATATAAGTCACGACAGCTCGGACCTCCCTCAGAACCAGACGGCATCAGGTAAGATCACCGATACCCTGAAACTTCTTCTTTGGGCTGCATGAATGTTAGGTTTTGTCGCAGACAGCTGGAGTTCTGATTTAATTTGATCTGTTTTAACTGTCTTGAGTGTTTTATTAGATGTGGAGAAAGTTAACGAAGTTGCTCTATTGCATTAGACTGACTTTTATATGCATGTACTTTTTTAAAGAAACCCTGAAACCAAAAACACAGGAAAACAACAAAACAAAACAAAAAAACACCTGTTTTGTCAGACCTTTTGTGTCGGACCAGCAGGGTAGCATTTATGCTGATTTAGTATTCAGGGGAAGGTTTCATCTGGGCGGGCCCTTTCTTTAGCCGGTGAATGGGTGTAGCTGTTAAACCTGCCATGTCTCATTTGGGACCAGATGCAGCAGCTACTCACTTGTGGAGGGATCTTACCGCAGGGACAAGATGAGTCTCAACAACAATGACTGCAACTGTATGAACTCCAAGAATCTGTGTGAACCCCGCAGGATGACGATCAAAGGCACAGAGACGGAAGGGGTCCACCTGTCCAACAACATCAACGCTCCCAATCAGACGGAGAGCTCCTCTGATCCGGACCTGGGAGGATCGGAGGCCGAAGTCGCCAGGGAGCGGCCGAGGAACTGGGGATGGATGCTGTCCGGGATCATCTGTCTGAACATCCTCATCCTGGGCTGTGCCCTGGTCAGCGGCAGCGCGTACAACAACGTGAACATCAGCGGCCCCGACGTGCAGGTTTTCCTCATCATCCTCGTCCTCCTCACCTCCATCTGGATGATCTACTACAGCGTCTACACGGCCAGGCAAGAGAATGCTGTGGTTTTCAGGGATGGTCACGCTGGGCCCGTGTGGCTTCGGGGTAAGCAAACATCCAACCCATTTAGGATTGATTTTTTTTTTTTAATTCCCAGAGAACTTCCTCAATAGTTTAATGATTTGCTTCTCTCTCTTTCAGGAGGACTTGTTCTTTTTGGGATCCTCAGTATTCTGATGAATATTTTCAAGATTGCCAGCTACGTGGGATACCTCCACTGTGATTCTGCGGTGAAAGTTGCCTCGCCTGTGGTGCAACTCGTCTTCATCATCGTGCAGGTGAATTTTGTTTTTAAGAGAAAAAGTGAGAATGGTGATTTTGATAGTCACAAAATATTGAGATTTATGTGATATTTATTTTCAGACCTGCTTCTTGTGGGCACATGCCAAAGACTGTGTGCAGCTACAAAGGAACATTTCACGGTATGTTATTCATGTTGTATTTTTTGATGGTGTTGCGCAATTGTTTAAAAAAAAATAAACCAAGTTAATAGTGTGGCACTTATTTCTTTTGCCTCTTATTTTTGTAAAAGCAAGTTATTTTTCCTAAACTAAACCACAGTTTCTTCTTATTAAATGTTTATGTAAGTGGCCTTTAACCTTGTTTTCCTTGTTTTTCTCAGGTGTGGGCTGATGCTCACCCTCGCCACAAATCTAGTTTTATGGATGAATGCAGTCACCGAGGAATCTGTTCATCAAACGGAAATTCCTGAATATCCAGTCAACGTCACTAAATCCTCTCAACGAAGCGCGTACTTTACAAGAGGTAACTCAGTCAGACGACGCAATCTTAGTGGGCGCAGGCAGTCAGTCCGAAAAACGCCACCTAACCTTTCTCTCTCTGTTTCCTGTCTTGCAGCGAGTTACGGAGACGACCACTGCAAGTGCAGCCACGGTTCCTGCAAGATTTTCAAGAATGCCTATTACTACCTGTACCCTTTCAACATTGAGTACAGCCTCTTTGCCTCTGCCATGGCCTACGTGATGTGGAAAAACGTGGGCCGAGTCATAAGCGAGCATGGCCACCACAACATCAAATTTACCCTGAAGGATGTGATCCTCGGTCCTCTTCTCGGGATCCTTTTAGTGGCGGCAGGTTTGGCGACCTTCATTGTGTACGAGATGGAGATGGTGAAAGAGCACCACGACGACGACGACAAGACGGAGAGAGCCATAATGATGCACTTCGTCGTCAACATAGTCATCGTGACCCTGATGTCCGTTGCCAGTGCGATCGGCAGCGCAGTCTTCAAGGTGGATCACAGAGAGCACGTGTCGGACAAAAACCCAACTCGCAGCCTGGACGTGGGGTTGTTGGCCGGAGCCTCGCTGGGACAGATTATCATCAGCTATTTCACAATCGTCGCCATGGTTGCAACAGGAGCCAAAGGCCACCTGAACAGGCTCAACCTGACCTGGGCCATTCTGATGGTGATCCAGCTCGGCCTGCAGAACTTTTTTGTGATTGAAGGTCTGCATCGGGAGCCCTTCCATGAGGTGCAGCAAGATACTGTAGTGGTAAATCCATGCGTGCTAGAATTGCCCAGCGGACTGTACGGTCTTGAGAGTGCCGACATGGACATTAAAAAACCCATTCCGGAGTCTACAGCGCACAACTTGCCTGGCCATGCAGCAGAGCACAGACACAGGCTCCCGTGGAAGCGACGGATTCTGAAGGAGGTCTGTGCGTTTCTGCTGCTGGGGAACGTCATAGTGAGTACTCACTCTCTTTTAATCCTATTACTGCCCGTTTCCTTTTTCTTTACAATTCTGAATATTAAATTTAAACCTTCTTTTCATTCGCAGCTGTGGATCATGCCTGCATTTGGTGCTCGTCCCCAGTTTGACCACGACACAGAGACGGAGTTCTACAAATTCAACATGTGGGCTGCTGTGGTCAATATTGGACTTCCTTTTGGTATTTTTTACCGTATGCACTCGGTTGCCAGTCTGTTTGAGGTTTTCCTGACGTCATAACTGAGTCACATTAAAGTATTTCAACTTGATAAAACTGTTTGCACAAGCTGTGAATCCTTGTGAGATTTCTGTCTTCACAAAATCATATTGTGAAATGAATGAATATCATCACTTTGATGGTTTTATTATCCTGTAGCATCTACATTTGACAATTAATGCATTTAAAATGTAATTTTTAGCAGTGAAGAAAAATATTCAATGAAGTGCTGATCTTGTCAATTTTTAATTTTTGTCTCAAGCTTTGTACATACTTCATAAAAGCAATAAAAATTTTCATTTTATAGACATTTGATGTTTGTGAATTGCTTGAATGCATGTGCGCGTGTGTGTTTGTGTGTGTTTGTGTGTGTTTGCCTTGTGAGGACTGGTCATTAGCTGAGATCAGCTGCAGAGCCCCGTGACTCTAAACCTGAAACCAGATCAACCAGTATAGAGGATGCATGAATGGATAATTAAAAGCAAAACCCTTAATTTCTCTCTCTCTCTCTCTCTCTCTCCCTCTCTCTCTCTCCCTCTCTCATGTCAACATGACATTAAGGACATGCACCCAAGGGATAGCCTATGTATAAGATTTTAACACAACTAAGACAACTGCTGATACCATAAACATACACAGACATACAGAGATATGATATGGCATTCTTATATAAGCTTGTTTGTGATCCTTATTTTGAAGTTTCCAGATATGCCCAGAAACAACCACCCTATAAAGACACAGGTTTATGCAGGCCTTTGTAAAACAAAATAAAAGGACTGCCCATTTGCAATTGTAGTGCCCACAATGAAGATTTTAAGTTGTGTATATCACTTGTCTTCGCGATAGCCATGTCGGTCTGCACTACCTCTTCCAAGGTTTCACAGGTTCCGAGGTAATTTATCAGTCTTGAAGTAGGTTTTTCGAAAAACTTTCTTCAGACACCACGTTCTGTCACCAAGCCGCCATAACCGGAAGTGAAACCGTTCATATGTAATGCTAATGGGGTATTTTCACAGCTTCACTACTTCCTGAAAATAGCTGTGCACATTCATTTCCTGTCTTACATTATTGGCCAAACTGATTAATCCAGGTGTGTCTGGTTTAGACTGCTGCAACAAGACACACCTGGATTAATCATTTTGGCCAATAATGCAAGACAGGAAATGAATGTGCACAGTTAATTTCAGGAAGTAGTGGAGCTGTGAAAATGGCCCATTAAATAATCAGCATTTTAGAGAAAAAGGACAAAGCTGTATTTTATTCAAGTTCTTCTGTTTGATTTTATTTATAAATATCTATAAGAACAGCTGTCGAGCTGAATCTGTTCAGCTAATGAATAATGGTTCAGTTGTAAAAACCAAAACATTTGATACCCTTATTTAGACTTATTAACCATGAAAGAAATGAGATGATCAAACAACAAAGACACGAGGTCATAAAATACTTTAAACGCATATAAGGTGTAAAATGCGTCGGTTTTATAACGGCAACAACAACATTATTATTATTATCATTATTATTATTATTATTATTATTATTATTATTATTATTATTATTATTATTATTATTATTATACCACTTAATAACACCACTTAATAGTAAAGACTGTAAAGACGTACCTTTCAGTCAGGCAAATTTAAGGACACACCTCGGTTTTGTTTACAACACGTCACAAGGAAGTAACTTCAGTCGAAATGCTGCGACAGGTGATCCGGCTTTTTCTTTCTTTTTCTGCTTTTTAAATAATTGTTTAACTTACCTCCGTGTTGACCTTGCTCTTTGGACATTCTCAGGACTCCCAAGACGCTCCGCTTTTTGGTGAAGATTTGGACGCCGTCGGCAAAAGCAAGTCCAAAATCAAGTAGGATGAGCTGCTTTGCATATGCAACACTCTCTCTTTTTTTAATTTTATCGACCAAGCTACAAATGATTCAAATGCTGCGTGTGCGTTTCAGACACCCCGTGGCCTCTTTCTTCCACGTCTTCTTCCGATCAAGCGCCATCCTGGTTTATTTGCTGTGTGACATCTTCAACAGTGGCTTCATCCCCTGCATGGTGACCATCATCCTGCTGCTGTCATGTGACTTCTGGACTGTTAAGGTGAGAATGTCTAAAATTTGTCTGCAAAAAGTGTTTCATATTTGACAATGAGCAAAGGAAGGGTGCATGGGACCGATCACCAGCCCGACACAGGGCAAACACACAACCGCACACACTCACATTGACAGCCTGGAGCAGTTGTGGGTCACCAATTAACCCGTCAATCATGTTTGTGCGAGGAAACCCACGTATACACAGGGAGGACAGGCTGCAGCTGGTATTTGAACCCACAACATTCTCGCTGTGAGGCGAAACTCCTTGAAAACTCATCCAACCCCTGTTCGAATCTCAGTTCCTTTGTTTGTTTGCTGGATTCGCCTGGTGAACAGTAGCTGCATTTCACTACCGTACTTTTGTTTGTGTATATGACAAATAAGAATCTAATCTAATGCAGAAACAGTGGACCGCCACAGTGCACAGATCTGTTGACAGTGAGAGCTGAACTCTGATTTTATGGTCACAAAACCCTCTAAGTAATACACCACCGTGCTTTATGCGTGCATTGCTGAAGAAGTGGGCTTGTTTTTCAGAATGTGTCTGGCAGATTGTTGGTGGGCCTGCGCTGGTGGAATCAAGTGGATGAAAATGGGAGGAGTCACTGGATATTTGAGTCCAAAAAGGTAAGCTGGAGCTCACCTTTTACAGTAATTTCAGCATGAGAACAAAAAACATCCATTTCCTTAACCCTGCTTGAGATCATTAGGAAGGGGGTCTATTCCAGCTAATGCAGTGGGAAGGCAAGATGGTTTTAGTTATATAATATAGAGTAGCATTAAAAAAAGGAGGAAGCCTTAAAAAAACTTTAAAAAAAAGTCACATGTACCAACACATGAGCTCATTTTGAGATCATTAAAAAGCAAACAAAAAAGCAAAACAAGTAATAAAAAAGGAATTGCATATGAAAGCAAAGCTAAACAACGTGCTGCACGGAAAAGACGCTCACACAAAGAGAATTCACGCACACAGGCACATCCACCGTCAGTTTGGTGTCATCAAACGAACCTGATGAGCAACAGTCTTGCCATTGTGGGGAAAAACCCAAAGAAAACGTTTTCAGTAACAGGAAGTAAAGTAAACGCCTCATAAAATCAGTCCAAGGTCTTTTCAGTGGACGGTTATCACTACAAAACTGTACTATTTAGTACTTTTTATTACTTTTCTTTTAAAACAAATTTGTGAAAAAGAATCTGTGTTTGGGGGTCAGCGTTATCGACTTAACACAATCTAAAAACAAGTCAACTGTCTTCTGAAGTTTGTGAAAATAAACTCCTTCGTGATATCTGCAGATCCTTTCTAGTGTGTAATGTAGCTCCATAACCCTGTTGACTACCTAAGGACAATGAAACGGGCGTATTGTTCCCTTTGTCATCCAACACAATGGAGAAAATATCAGAGACAAACAGCTGTTTCATTTATTTTTAAGTATAAAATAAACTTTTGCGTTCTTTTTCTTAGTGGACAGACGGGAAAGACACAACCTCCAGCGCCGACTCCCGGATCTTCTGGCTGGGACTCGTCGTGTGTCCGATATTCTGGATGTTCTTTGTGTTCAGCACCATCTTCTCTTTGAAGATTAAATGGCTGGTCAGTTCGGAGCTCCTGCCTGCATTCATCGGACGAATCTCAGTCAGTGTAAATATCAGGTAATGATGGGTTCACGTTTCGTCGTTGTTCCTGCTGTTGCCCTCAGGCCGTGGTGATAATGGGACTGGTGTTACAATGGGCCAACCTCTACGGTTATGTTAGATGTAAGGTGGGTGGAAAGTCCGACCTCAGAAAACTTGCAAAGAACTACCTCAGCGTCCAGATTTTTAAGCAGGTATGCAATTTATTATCCTAATATTTTAACTTTCCACCTTTATTTTTGTTGAATTTGACTCCTGCATGCTTTTCATTTCACTTTTTTTCTCTTCTCACTTCAGGCGGCGAAGGAAACTGAGACTTCTTGAGAATGAAGCGGACTCGGGACAACAAAATGCATGAGCACAAGAGTGAATGATTTTATTGATGTTCACTTGGTTCCAGTTGGAAAGGTGTTGCTCATTTTTCAGGGTTTACAGAACTTTTAAAGAGAACTTGAGCTACAAAGGGCTTCACAGTGGTTTGAGGGAATCCTGAGGGAGGAGAGGAGTCGTCATATATAAACTGTATATTATAAAAGATGAGAAGATAATTTATGGGATAAATATATGTATGGCCGACTTACTGTGGCTGCTAATCAATCTAAGTTCTGTCTTTAATGAAATCAAACATTAGAATATGCTTTTTGGGAAATAAAGTCTTGTTATGGCAGTGTGAGATATCATACAGAGAAATGGAGAAATAAATAAGCATCTTTGGGGTTGGTGCTATACAAACAATGGTCTTGCGCCATTGTTTTGGGTCATTGTTCTATTTTACAAATAGAAAAATAAAGTTTTGTTATTTTCCATGCTGAGATGTCTCCCTGACTACCCAATGCAATAACACTTTCAAATCTACCGGCATGACGTAAATAAAAAACTTATATTTGGACCTGCTGCTTACGACACGTCGAGTTATTTTCTGTGTGTCACAGTTACAGTCAGCCTTGACGTTTAAAGCCTGGTCTAAAATGTGGATTAAACTCCTTCCTCCAGCATTCCTCTCTGGTGACAATCAGTCCACTTCACCTCTGCACTACACAGCCTTTCTGACTGAAGTGCTCAGGGACCTTTTTTATAATGTGTTATCTTTTTGATGTTATAAGATACCTGGGCAAAATGGAAGGATTAAAGTGACTGACTGTGCAGACAGCTTCTTCAGCACTGTAGCCGTTAATCATGTTAGATTATTAAATCTGACAAAACAGAAGAGCATAAGTTTGTTTGGGGAGTTTAACTCGGCTTCCATTATCTCTCTTTTTGCTGTCTCATTTAGCGGCTTTGGCAAAAATTGGCTGTATCTTTGTATGAACGTCTCTCGAACAGACACACCCATGACCTAACAAATAACAAAGCCTCTTATCCCTCCGGTCAGCTACATGAAAAGACGCTGAGTAAGATCGGTGTGGCGCGGTAATGATTCCACCGAAAACAAGAAAGGAAAAAAAAAACCCTGTAACAATGGCTTCATCACAAAGGATTATGTTGAGATTTAAACTATTGGGTGATAGAACTACTACAAAAGGTTAGTTAGAAAGTCTGAAACATGAGGAGTCGGGACAGTCGGTAAGAGATCAAGCAGTAAGAGAAGGAGGGGGAAAGGTCATAACGTGGTAGAGGAACAATTCTTTGTTTTGCTGTTGTATGTTTTGTTTTCAGTCTGCGCTGAAATAACTACAGTGATCCTTAAATGTGAACATTGGAAGTGTTATCTGCTGGTAAACTCAAGTTGAAGTATTTCACTTTACCCTCCCCCCACTTATTTTAAAAATTTAAAATAGCTTTATTTGAAAGAATAAACTGTCCTGTCCTCAAATGGTTGAAATTAATCCAACTCCTCTGTTACATAAGCTGACCGAGGTTTTGTAATTATCACAATAAATCATCGATACTATTTATTGATATATGAAACATTATAATTGATTGCCTGTTGAGTTGTTTATCAGTGACTTTGATTTTTATAGCTGATATAAACAGAATCGTGACTGAAACAGTGACAGTGGTCTATCTGTGCTCAAGTTTTTAGCCACTAGGTGGCAGCAAATGCACGTCCAAGATTAGAGGATCGACACTAAACAGGCTTTTTTTTCCTCTTCTATTTGCATTTGAAATACTTATATCAATGAGTATAAGTTCTGGTCTTTGCATTTCTGTGTCGTCAGAAAACTGGCGAAAGCTCAATGGAACATTAGAGCATGCGTGGCTTTGAGTGATTATTATTATTAGGCATATATTTACATTAATAGGTTACTGAAAAAAAGCACAGATGTGTCATATTATGCTGATGGTGGGATTTGATTGAATGCTCATTTTGTTTGATTAGCTACCTGCCAGCTCCTAAAATGATTCACAGAACATTTGTATTGTGCCATCACAGTCATCATGCCAATAAAGTATCCAGTGGTACAAATGAAGTAGATCCAGAAAAAGATCCTGTCCAGCCTGTTGGCAATCTCGAGGTGTCTCTCTTTTTCCGTTTCCGCCGCATCGAGACCATCCAAGAATTTGGAAACGTTTCTGAGAGTCTGACTTTCCTCCGACTCAGTCAGCTGGACGACGGCGATGTCAGGGGTGGTTTCTGCAGAGATTTAGGATGCAGTTAGAAGAGGAGAAATGGAGTTTTTCTAGTTCACCAAAGACCAAACCACTCCCATTCATCCAGTGTTTCCCAATCCAAGTGCCTCCCCTGAGATAGCTGCTACTGAACAAGCACGTGCTCCTCACCTTCACTGACTGTCTTGTCCTTTTTAGCTTTTGAAGTCGGCATTTTGAAACAGCAGCAGAAAAAGAGACAGCCCTCATTGGCCACCCGCGTCAGCAGCATGGACACCAGCATGCTCACAACCAGCAGGACGAGGCAGACGCAGAAGTGGATTCCTGTAGGACAGAGGGTTGGTCAACCTCTGTGTGTGTGTGTGTGTGTGTGTGTGTGTGTGTGTGTGTGTGTGTGTGTGTGTGTGTGTGTGTGTGTGTGTGTGTGTGTGTGATCGCGCAGTCCATGGGGGATGGCTCACGGATGATGGGGCCACACTGGCTGTCTCCAGGGAGCTGGTCGCTGAGGATGTTGAGGAACACGGTGAAGCTGAGAGCCAGGGTCACTTTGAAGGAGTTGCGTTCGCCGCCGGTGAGCGGAAGAGCAAAGCTCCCCACGTCAGCCAGGAGGATGAGTATGCTGGGCAGCTGCAGCGTGATGAAGGGGCTGCTCGGTTTGATGCTCAGGGCCACCTGAGGAGCCACGCAACACACGATTTTAGGGCCTGCTGTGTGTGAAATTGTTAAATATGAAGCATGTTTAAGAAGACATTTGTATGAATATAGGCCTCTGCTATCATTTCAGTTACTAAAAACTAATAAATGATCTACTTCACAGGTTACACCACTTTTAAACCTCATGTCAGTTATATTTTCAGAAGAAGACATATTTATAACTATGTCAATAGCAATTAATCTTTAATTGCTCTATGGAGAATTATGAATATCAGCTGCATGTTGATTCAGAACACCTCATTTTAGAGACAAAGGGGAAGTTATCATACATTTTAAAAAATAGTACATACTCTCACACTTTTCTGGTACACCCACGTTTTTGGGATATTTGCAAACTCGGTGGTTTATATGGACTCCACTAGTGAGGAGACAATTTTTTTCTACCCTCTCTCATAGTCTCTTTTCATTAAAAAGTTGCTTACCAAGATGTAACCAGAGCCGTAGTATTTGTTTAATTCAACACGGTCTGTTTGCCAGTCTCCATGGGTGCCAGTAACGTACACCAGTCCACCAAGATTCAGCAATGTGCCACATTCTGAATGAAAAACAACATTCTCAAACATTGTTTCTTTCAATTTTGCATTTGTGAACTTAGAAACTTATTTATCGTGTATTTTCAACTCACCATAACCGTACCAGGAATCGATGGCGATGGGACATTCATCAGAAGCGAAGGGGTAATTGAACAAATTGACCTCGCAGTTCACCTTCGTTCTGACGCTGACCTCGTGCTGCAGGGTGCCGTCGCTGCGCACCAGCAGGTCATTGGAAGTGTGCTTTATGTCTGTCTCTATTCTACACACACCAGAGGAAGGTGGCTCAACTTCAAAATGAGAACTGAATTTGTGACAGCAGCTGAAATCTGTTCACGGGAAATCAGCTTACGCGTTTGTCACTTGGAATCGCGGGGTCCAGACCTTGTTCACTGGCAAAACCACTTCACCATACGGATAAACTGTTTGGTCCCACATGAGCTCAGGATCCTTCCACTCCTAATCAAAAAAATCAAAATCGATGCAGTTAAGCTTTATTCTGTTGGTTTCTTAACTCAAAAGTCTCATTCTGCTTACAAACGTGACTTCCAGACGGGAGTTCAGATGGAGTTTCTTTGTATCCTGTTTAAAAACAGATTAGTCAATAAGAGCATACGGACTGATCAAACTGTTGATCTGCTTCAAAAATACTGGAGTTTTAAGATATCATAGAAAATACTTACAACTGACAGAGTTTCATAGAACATATATGTCACGTTAATCTCGTGGAAGCAGTATTCATCCTGTGGCTGAGAAAGTAAACCTTTCTTGATCAACATTTCAGCCAGACACCGGCGACTCGTACAGGTGGACTGAGAGGCAACACGGCCTGAAAGTTGTAAAAATAGCTTAAAAATCTTCAAAGAAGTTCAGTATGATAATTCCAAAATGCAAATAGTTACTTACCTGCAGCTAATAAACTCAATAAAAAGACCACTTTCTCCATATTGTGCACAGCCAATGTGTTCAATCTTCACAGCTGAAGCCTTCGGATTGACTGACAGCTGAGGGAACCTTCCATCCAGCCCTGACTGACAGCCTGCCACGGCTCTTAAATAGGCTCCTCAGTCAGATTTAACCACATGCTCACAATGCTGAGCGGCCCACGCAGACACACAAAGAGACAATATGATGCGGCCGCAACGGTTCAGTGAATACATAGCGTGATTAATTACAGAAAAGCTCAGTAAGCCTGTGCAAACACACACCACGTAAGTCCAATCACAAACATTGTGTGTTTATCTGCCATATAGCGAGATCCAGCTGCTAGATGTGCTCACAGTTAGTTTTGGCACTATTTCAATGGGAGTGTGGCTTGAGGAGGACAGCGCGCCTGAAAACGCCTGATCCCTCGCTCGTGGAAGCAGGACAAAGCCTTCAGGCTGCTGTGGTTTCAGGGTTCAGCTGGAAAGGCATCGCCATTAAAAAACACTTTTGTTGTGCCTTCCTGTGTGGTGAGTTCAGGTTTCTCTCCATTTCGATTATGTCGTTCACATTGATGATCTGATGCACGAGATGTCTCTTCATAGTGCCACCATATTCACTGACTTCTGCAGTTTTGTTATTTCATAATTAATGATTATACAAGCTTGACAACCAAAGAACAGAACAGAAGAACAGAGTTTGTTATGAGTGCTGTTGTTATGTTTCACCCCGTAGCCTTCAGTGAAGCCTGAATTATTCACAATACACCAGATTGCAGCATTCAACTCAAAGATGTTGAATAAAAGTAAAACTGAATTTGCTGGACACAAGTGTCCCTTTTCAAAAAATGCTTGTTTCAAGGAAGTTATCGCCAGAAGTTATTATATTTAGCATCAGAATTTATATGCGCAAATATACACTCTGAAGTCAAAAGTTTGACAGCCCTGATACTGATGCAGATATACAGAGTCTTGTGAAATCGGGGTAAAAGTGAGACGTCTCCATGTTTAGATCTTCAGCATTGCTGTGCCAGATTATGGTGGAGAAAAGACAAACTTTACAGCTTAATTTCACATTTCTATCTGTTATTAAAGTCTGTACTAAAATGTTGATATCTTCCACAGGATGTTGGAACTTTGTACCCTTGTTTCACAGTGAGGAGGACATCCTTGGTTTGATTCTTCGATCAGCTGCTTTTCTCTACAGAGATTGCATGTTCTCCACCATCAACTGGTGACTTTAGGTGTGAGGAAAGGCTTGTCTCTTTGTTTTTGCTCTGTGATGGACCCAACTTGACACCCAGTTGGCTGGGACTGGCTGAAACCACAGGGTGGGTGAAGCAGTACAGAAGATAGATGAATTAGTTTTCACCCACCCCCCCGCTTCTGTCTTTACGTCTCATTCTTTGCATACTTGTCACATTTCGCAGATTCTCAAAGTCAGTCGGCCCTCCCCTCTTCTTTGTCCTTCGCACTCTGTGATCGATGTAAAGTTATCTCCGGAAACAACAGAGGCCCATCTGACAGATCCACTGTCCTCCTGATATTCGTCTCCAGGTTTAGCAGCTCAGCTCAATCCAGCGGAAACGTACAGGTCCATTACTCATTGATCCTGACTTTCCTCTCACTTATTGAATTCATAAACACAATGTACAGCATGAGCCTGCATAGTTTTACTTTTATTTTTGGAGCTGAGGCACAGTCCAACTATGAGACAGCTCAAACAATGGGAAGACGAAGGGCGGAACATGCACGAGGTGCTTTCGCAATCTGTTTATTTATCCGTTTATTTACTTGTTGATTGCTGTTTTGCTTCGTTTTATGGTTATTTAATTTTATGAGCTTGTTATTGAAAAAAGCAAGATGTAAACAGGCTGACTGCAGAGGGGCAGGATTTCATAAACCTGTGCTTCCTCCTTTCCGAGCACGATAACATTTCATTGTGTTCGTTGTTTGTTTTTACTGCTGTATTTTATATGTTGAATCATGTGGTTTATGCATATAATCACATAAGGTTTCTTTGGCAAGTGAATCTGTGTATTACAGGTTGAAATATGATTTCAGCTGAGAAGTGTGTTGTTAGACAATAAAATCAACAAAAAGAAAAGTCAATCCTCTTCACTGTGTTTCATTAGTAGTACTGCAGTAAAGGAAGTGTGTGTGTTTTCACATATCTTCCTCCTTGTCACTGCCACACTAATTACCTGGTTTTTTCAGGTTATCTCTCAGAAGAATGTGTCTTATCTCTGTCTTCACACATCTCGTCACACAAACGATTCACGGCGAATCGCTTAAGTTTCAAAAGGACAAGAGAATCGTCTTCTATTTTTACAAACACAGCCCGGTTGCTTTGAAGTTGTTGACCTGGTTGTAAGGACCTCTGCATGTTCTTATGGCTGCAATAAACGTGGTTTAAGTGTCTCGGCTGTTCATACCAGATCTTTCGTTTCTTATCGGAACTAAAGTGAGGAAAACTGAGACAAAGACAATCCTTTTGCCAATAACAATCAGATTGAACAAAGGTTAACCTCCTGATGAATGAATCATAGATATCTGAAGGGAAATGACCACACAAAAAAAAGATATAACTGAAAAAATTTGAAACCAGATTAACTTATCAATTTGTCATCTCATTTGTTATCCTGTGGAAGAATATATAGATTATACAAGAACTGTGGTATCACACTGGAACGAACAGTTCAAAGACTTCAGGTGTTTTTGTCTCGAGGGACCTCTAAAATATTCCACAGGTCATAAATCTGTCTGGACACTCCAATAAGGTTTTAGAGGGAAGTGATAGCCGTGATATCAGGACAGAAATGGGACTTTGCCTTCGGACCAAGCCAGGCCCCCCTTTCAATGTCACACGGTGCAGAGGAGGTTTACGCAGAACGTCCTTCGTCTGCGGCGACGCAACTTTTAGCGCCTGGGACAGCTGATGGACCGCACTGACGTCTGACATCCTCCAACTTCTTCTCTGAAGGTCAGTTGAGCATTGAAATGATTGCGTTCATTAGAACGGGTGGGAACACAAAAATACAGGGTTTTTATACACACACACACACACACACACACACACATATATATATATATATATATATATATATATATATGTGTGTGTGTGTATATATATATATATATATAGATAGATAGATAGATAGATAGATAGCAGATTTTCAAATCGTAGCAGAAATAATGGTGTTCGTGTGGGACTAAACAAAGATGAACTTTGCAAGCAAATATTACAAAAAAAAAGTAGAACAATGAAAGAAGAATGCAGCCAAGAAAAACTGATACATAGGACCAAAAAATACCATGCAAAACAGTGAACACATGTCAAAAGTGAAGTCAAAATCATTACATCTGCAGAGAATATGTAATGCTGCTCACTTGGTCTGCTTGTTTCGTGCAGCAGTTTCAGTCTGGTGCTGCAAACTTTGCTCCAGTGGTTTCCCTCCTTAGACCTGTGACCGCTGCAGATTATGAAGCGCAGGATATCTTAGTAACTTATTTGTGTTTCATTTGATCTTTTCAAAGCAAACACCGACTCGCAAATCCATATCTGGAAAATGTCACAATGTCCTTTTCTTTATAGGTCTTTTTTTAAGATCACATGAGATGACTGTAACGCGTTGAAGCCTTTTTTTTATACGAATTACGTTGGTGAACGTTCACAATTCTGACAGTCAAACTACCTTAAAGTCACATCCAACTTTCAGAAACTATGTTCGAAAGACTTCTCATGAGCTATTTCACAAACTTTAAGATCAAAACAGTTGACCGTCACCTGTTTGGTTGTAAAACCACTCGCAGGAGGTGTAAAATTAAGCCACTGGAAAAAGATACTTATCATAAACTGCAATCAGTACTATTGACTAAATGTTCCCAGGTGACTCAATGAAGCAATAAAATCTCTGACTGACAGGAAGAACGTGCGAGAAAAATGCACTGATCAATAAGTGAGTGTGCATTGTATTTGACCAGAGTCCTTGCAGTGACACTTTTATCAGTGGAGCTGTCAGGGAGCAGGACTGCAGCCATTAAAATAGCAGGCATATCATGACTTTGTTGGATTTTATATGTCACCAAAAGGAAGGCAGTGTGGTTAAAGTTTGACATTTCGAGCAACATTTGGAGGTGAGAAGCTGTTAGAGGTGGTTAGAGGGTAATAATTTACCCTCGTGAGGAAGAAAGAGCAGACTACCGCATGGCAATGAGGTCAAGATTCTCCTTAATTGACGCTCCCCGCTTTCTTAGCTTGTGCAGGAAGTAACAACACCAAATGCTCTGAAGTTCCTTATTGTTGTGTGTATTTTGTCTGAATTGTACTGACTGCTCACCGAATAACACTTTTCTGGGTCACATCTGGAAGAAAAACAGAAAACAGAAGAGACGAGCCAAAGAGATTAACAAGGAAGAAATAAGTTCCCTTGACCCAAAGCCTCATTTGATCCTTTTAAAGTCAGACTTTTATAGCCGACACCATTAAAACGCTTCATTTGAACAAATAAACTGACTGGACTGAGAAGATCGCTTCAAAAGAAAAAGGCTCCGGATGTGCTGTTTAAAACAGACACAGAGTGTGTGCAAACTAAATATTAGGTTTAACAAAATAACAAGCAGTTTTCTCAAACTGGTCATCATTTTAAAAATCTACATTGAAATGTTCTGGTATTAAAAACTACGTTTTATTGGCTTTTGGATATCAAAGTGTTTTGTCCAGCCAGTATTGCAACTTCTAGTAAATAAGCAACTCTGTGGAAGCTTGTGATTCTGGAATTACTCTCGTCTTTCACATGCTGTGCAGAGCGCCGCTCAGGTCGTTCACCGCCTGTGGCCTGAGGCAGAAAGTGACCGAGGCTGCTTGCTCAAACATGAAGGTCTCAGTTTAATAAACACGTCTGGAAGCCTTTTACATTTCAGCCACACGTAATGAGTAAAATCTCTCCTGCATGAGAGACAATGGCAAAGTCGGGCAGCTCACATCCTAATCTGCATTTTCATTCCATCCCCCTTTGCTTTTGCAGGAATCTAAGAGAATTATAAAAATGAGCCTGGAGAGAGGCGAGCAGCTGATCGACACCTCCACCACCACCGTCCACACGCTGGTCAAGAGAGATGAAAAGCAGGGGCGGCGGCTCCGCTACATGCAGCGGGACGGCAGGTTCCCCGTGGTGCTTCACACGACCCCCGGAGACTGGAGCCCGTACGTCACGGACATCTTCACCACGCTCGT
The DNA here is from genome assembly GCF_902148845.1 of Salarias fasciatus. Lineage (NCBI taxonomy): Eukaryota > Metazoa > Chordata > Actinopteri > Blenniiformes > Blenniidae > Salarias > Salarias fasciatus. The sequence goes on along the minus strand of NC_043748.1, from coordinate 7,090,401 downwards.
AGAGATACGCTGGAGGGTGATGCTCCTGGTCTTCTTCCTGTCCTACATTCTTTCTTGGCTGTTTTTCGGCCTCTGCTATTTTCTCATTGCCTACGTAAACGGAGACACCGACGATCCAGACAGCGTTCCCTGCGTTGATAACGTGCGCACCTTCACCGGGGCCTTTCTGTACTCCATGGAGACCCAGGCCACCATCGGCTACGGCGTCAGGCTCATGACGGAGAACTGTGTGGTGGCCATCGCGGTGCTGTCGGTCCAGGACGTGTTCAGCAGACTCCTCAACACCATCATCATCGGCATCGTCGCCGCCAAAATGGCGTCGGCTCGCAAGAGGGCTCAGACGGTGGGCTTCAGCAGGTGCGCGGTGGTGAACCTCAGGGACGGCGTTCTGTGCGTGTCCTGGCGCCTCGGAGACTTCCGGGGCAACCACATCCTGGAGGGGGCCGTCACGGCCCAGCTGGTCCGCTACGTCAAGTGGCCGCTGGGCTCCGTCGTGATGTCTCTCCAGGACCTGGAGATCCAGAACCGGGACATCGTCCTCGCCACCCCGGCCACCATCGTTCACAGGATGGAGCCGGGCAGCCCGCTGTACGGCCTGAGCCCGGACGACCTGCTGGACGACGACTTCGAGCTGGTGGTGACTTTCACCTACACCGGCGACTCCACGGGGATACTCCACCAAACGCGCACCTCCTACACGCCGGCAGACATCCGCTGGGGCCAGCGCTTCCAGGACATGCTGAGGGTGGGCAGGAAACACTACAAGGTGGACTACTCGCTGTTCAACGAGACCACGTGGGTGTCGGTACCCAAGCTCAGCGCGGAGGAGTACCACAGGAGGGGGCGTCCAGCAGGGGACGACCGTCCTCTCTCGACAACAGGAAAGACAAATGGACACGTCAGCCAAGAACATGTGGAGCTCACCTCAGAGGTGATGCAGCAAACGTTCTTTTAGCCACAGAGAGAGTAAAAAAGACAGAACATATAAAACAAAACCGTTCCAATAAACCTTTGCTCAAGGCTGTAGAAGTTAGACTCTTGTAAATATGTACATGTGTGGATTTAAAACGCTGTTTAAAGTTTATTTGTGTGTGTTTTGTATTGAAGAGAAATTATGAGAAATGTAATATAAGTGAAATAAAATCCAAACTGGTATGTCGAAACAGTCTTCATGAGTTCAACTGACGCTACTACTTGACCTTCACAGCTCTCTGCCGCCACCTGGTGGTGATTCACTCAATGCCAATGCAGTCTGAACTCCCTCCATCCTCTACAGTGTTTTATTTTTATTTCTTGGAGCCATGCCCAGCTGGATATGGGCTCTATACATACATTATATGTCATATATATTTATACACATTACAGAAGTCACTCTTCTGTGATTCAGAGTGCATGGAGGGACATACATGCTCACCTCAGAGCCTAAACTAGAGGTTAATGTAGTCCATTTTAACTAATTCTTGCTTTTTTTGTTGATGAGTCTACATTGAAAATAACAGACTGGTTATATTGAGCATCAAAATAGAGAAACAGACCTCCAAACCGCAGTGTGTGGACGGAGTCCCCTCGAACAGGCGCTGCGGCTTCCTATTGGCTCTCCCGGCCGGTGGGCGGGCTCAGACGGGGGCACGTGCTTTTAAAGTCCGTCTTTGCCACCACAGATGTCTCCTTCGGTATCGCTGGAGAGGGTTATGGCAGAATTTACATCTCCCAGCGGGAAGCGACGACAGCGGGAGAAAAGCTGCGCAAGAACCAAGAAGAAGAGCGCAGATCTGCAGCTGGAGGATTTTACGACGAGGAGGGGAGACCAGATTTACCCCGCAAGGAACAACAGGTAGGCGAAAGAAGTGGGAAATGCTGCTGGATGGTACATGGAACTAGTTGTGTATCATCATGGAAAATTAAGATTTAATTAAAGAACAATAATTTTAATCCAGAAAAAAATATTGCATGCACTAAATGTATTATTATTATTATTATTATTATTATTATTATTATTATAGAGGAAGTACTACATCCTGTCGTGTATATTAACTTAGTTCATCATAACTGTGCATGGCATGACTTTTTGTATTCCTTTTGTGTTCAAAAGTAATTTTCGAATGAAAAATCTTCACATTAATCAGGTGAAAGCATAAATTGTATAAAACAAGAAAAGTTCACCCTCTGATTGACCACAGTTATTGATTTGTGTGCTCGAAAATAGAGCAGCTTTATGTAACCAGTTTCCATCTGTCACAGCCTGCTGGATCTGACTGAGAACATATACAAAACGGACAAACACAGATTATATTCCATGTAAAAACCTGCTTTTTAAGTCATATGATTTTGGCTTCAAAACACTAAATATTCTGTTAGATGGGGCATTTGACTGAAAGCACAACCAAAATCATGACTGAGAGTTGAGTTTGGCTCCAAATTGTCTGCAGGAAGCTTTGCTTTAAATTGTGTATTTACTTTAAAAATATTTAAGTATCAAATGAAACATTATTTTAAAAAGATGATTCAAGCATTGCCCTATCACAGACTCATCAAACACTGTAAATGAAGTTGTTTGCCACTCTTTGAGTTGTGATAAAATGAAGAACTATATTTCTAATGATGTAAACTCTAGGACGCTATCTAGCAAGCAGTAACAATGTATTTTAGAAAAACCAAATTAAATATGTACAGCAGGATTTGTCTCCTGTCTCTCAGGACTGATCAATGGACAGGAAATCAGATGATTGCACAAAAAAGAGTTTTCATGTCTGACATCAACGTAAACGGAAACCGTTCAACTTGAACAGTGTTGTGTAAGTTACTCCTAATTTTGAGAATCTTTTTTCCCCAATTTTACGCAATGCTAAAAGTGAAACAGGCTGATTTGAAAAGTGGAAGCAGGGAGGGGTGTTTTTTTTTTTTTTTTTTTTTTTTTTTTTTTTTGGCACAAGCCTAGCATGTCTGGCCATCCGTGCCCTTTTGTAGCCTGTGGTGTTGTATTTTAATGGACCTCTCATGCCTCACACACCAGGTCAATAGCTTTTCTAATTTAGCTGTCCTTGTTGCTCTATTTACATTTGATGCAAGGTTACAGATTCATTAGTGGTAGTTCATTGCAGATCTGCTTTTGCTCATGTAATTATTAGTTAGTGAATGTGCTGTAGGGTTTTAAATGCATAGAACATGTAATTGTGCGCGTATGTCTGCGCATAGTTTAGATTTAATGCAGAGAGTGGTCAATGGCCCTGTATCTCTGTTCCAGTGACTCACTGGATTAACATGAACTTGATCTGTAATTTGACTCAGCGCTCTGTGGACCGATCAGCCTAATTAATACTTACATTAAGGAGTGTAAACAACCTTATTCTTTTGTCAGCTATCTGACAGATTGAACAAGATTTGTTCAGCTATTCCAACAACCCCAGTCCAAAATAAAAAAAATTAAATACAGTGTCTTGTAGCTGCTCAGCACACACTGTGTGTTGTTTGTGTATGCGAGAAATGTGTCGCTAACTTTGAGTGTACAATGCATTATTCAGACAGCGTGTAACCACACACCCACATGGACTGATCTTTGCTCTGGTTCCTGCCAATTACTTTAAACCTGCTTTTCTCCTTGTCTGTAATTTCCACAGTCCACTTCACTGATGAGGTCCCAAGCAGACGTCAGAGAGGAGTGACCTGCCCTCGCCGCCAGAGCCCCTCAAGCCCCAGGCTCCCCCCGCTTCCCCGCAGGATTCTGTCCTGTCGTGCACCGTTTCTGCTCGAGTTTGTCCCCGGGATCAATCAAAACTGTTTCTCCAACGCTTCTACCAAAAACTCAGACTGTTTTCCAAAGCAGACTCGGCCCAGCCCTCCCAGGTGGAAGCTATGGGGAGCGTGCGAAGCCACCGCTACAGCATCGTGTCCTCTGAGGAGGACGGCATGAAGCTGGCCACCATCGTCGTCCCGAACGGCTACGGAAATGGCAACGTCAACAAGGGGCACGCGGAGCACCAGCGTCAGAGCCGCTTCGTCAGCAAGGACGGCCACTGCAACGTGCAGTTTATCAACATGAGCGAGAAGGGCCAGCGCTACCTGGCAGATATCTTCACCACCTGTGTGGACATTCGCTGGCGCTGGATGCTGCTCATCTTCTGCCTTTCCTTCCTCATGTCCTGGTTGTTTTTTGGCTTTGTCTTCTGGGTGGTGGCCCTCTCGTACGGGGACTTAGAGAACGAGACTCAGATGTGCGTTTCCAATGTGGACAGCTTCACTGCTGCCTTCCTCTTCTCGGTGGAGACACAAACCACAATCGGCTACGGCTATCGCTATGTGACGGAGGAATGCCCTGTCGCCGTTTTCATGGTGGTCTTCCAGAGCATTGTGGGCTGCATCATTGATGCTTTTATCATCGGTGCCGTCATGGCCAAGATGGCAAAGCCCAAGAAGAGGAACGAGACGCTGGTGTTCAGCCATTACGCCACGGTGGCCATGAGGGACGGCAAACTCTGCCTGATGTGGCGAGTTGGAAACCTGAGAAAGAGTCACCTGGTGGAGGCGCACGTGAGGGCTCAGCTCCTCAAGTCTCGCACCACCGCGGAGGGGGAGTTCATCCCCCTGGATCAGGTCGACATCGATGTCGGCTTTGACAGCGGCATTGACAGAATCTTCCTGGTGTCCCCGATTACTATAGTCCACGAGATAGACGAGGACAGTCCATTCTACGAGATGAGCAGACAGGAGCTGGAGACGTCAGAGTTCGAGATCGTAGTGATTCTGGAGGGCATGGTCGAGGCCACGGCGATGACGACTCAATGCCGGAGCTCCTACGTGGCCAGCGAGATCCTCTGGGGCTACCGCTTCGAGCCAGTGCTCTTTGAAGAGAAGAATTTCTACAAAGTGGACTACTCTCGTTTTGACAACACGTACGAGGTGCCCAGCACGCCCGACTGCAGCGCCCGGGAACTGGCTGAGAAGAAGTCCAACGGCTCCAGTTCCAGGAACTCCTTCTGCTACGAGAACGAGGTGGCTCTGGAAAAAGTCGAGATGGAGGAGGAGTTTGACGAGGAGGAAAGCAGGGAGTTGAGAGTTGCCGACATTGGTGCGCTCGAGGACATGAACCCAGATGCAGTATCAGATTCTGAATGCAACCTGGACCCTTTGCCTTCAGATTCAAGGCCTTTGACGGCAGAATCGCAAATATGACTCGGTGTGTCGGGAAATGCGCTGCGCTCAGATTTGCTCCAACTTTTGTCTTGACTGCTGTTCTCGATGACGCGTGACCGTTGAGACTGTGACAGGATTGAGAAAGTCTCTGTGCAGAAGCTCAAGACGGCGAGGGAACGCAAACGCCGCTCATGGTGAAAATGGCAATAAACTGAATGAAGTCAGACCTATACAAATGGGTAAATGCCTTCTCTTACCCGCTGTGCAGTCTTCATCTGTGCATACTGCATAACTATTCATCCATCCATCTTATACATCACTTCATGCAGTGTAGGATCGTGGAGCGCTAAAGCTAATGTTAGCTAACAGGTCTGGACAGGTTCCCAGTTCATCAGTTGCATATTTCTACTTTGCACTTTTTGCATGAAACATTCTGGGTCTTTTAATGGAACAAAGTAAAAAATAAAAAAAAAATATATATTTAATTCAAGATCAACTTAAAGATTTGATATAAAAGCCACAAAAAAACCACCAGCAGAACATATAGATACGAAAAAAAAAAATTGTTAATGAGCTGGTCTCTTAGCAAAGTTTTTCAGAGTCTTCTTCAGTGTCTGATGAAAACAATGTTCAGAGCAGGTTACAGGCGGGAGTACAGTCGGCTCCTCAAACTATCAACTGCAGTAAAGTGAAATATCTTTTGCAACACGTGCATTTACAGAGGTCCCAGCCCGAGGAGAGGAGCTCGGGTGGTTTGGCTTCAAATGAGCACACATTGCAAAATATTTTCACAGAAAGAAGCGTCTGTGACATGCAGAGCAGCTTAATGCCGCCTCTCGCAGATCATTTGTGTTCTAATGTGCAATACTGGTCAGTGGTAAGGAAGCTCAGCTCTGAGCCGAGGCTATGAATGTTGATAAAAAGTGCTGCTAAGTTACATATTGTATGTTTAGATGGAAATCTAGGAGCCAAAATGTATTATTTGTCTTTTAAAAGTATACATCTTAAAGATTGCAGATGCAGCCCCTAGTGTTATTTCTAACTATAGACAAGCATGATTCTTTCAGTGTGATATCCGATCTTTAGTGCACTTTCTTCCTCACCAGATAGGCTTCCTCCAGTAAGAACTCAAACAGTTTTATTACCCAAAGCCAAATATGTATATACATATAAAAGTCAACCGTTACTCTGCTGTTAGTTAATTTGATACCTGAACTTTTCCTCATCTGAGAGGCTGTTGGCTGTTCAAACACTGAATTATAGCGATTTAATTTTACGTCACGGCGTGCGGGCGACATGCAGAATTCCGACACATCGTAGTTCACAGTCTACTTCAACAAGTTAAGTTTGTCATTACTGACTGGACCTTTGCTTCATTTTACTAGAACTGCTAATTATTATTTTACTCGCAATCAGATGTGGGAGGCAGATTGAGCTCCAGCTGTTTCTTTAGGCATTGTGATGAAATGGTGAAGCTTGAAAAGCGTCTGAGCTTGTCGGAACACTGGAGTGCTTCTCTGGTAAGGAAATCCATGAAAACAATGTAGTTGCTTTCCAAGTGACACTTCTTCTGTTGTAGGTCTTTATTTTTCTACCAGGGTCTTCCCACCTTCCTGCACAAACCAGAGGCTGTACAGATTTTTTTTTAAAAAAAGTTTTTTGTAAAATATAATGCAAATACTGTATGAATATATTATTGCAGTTGTTGAAAACTGTTTGTCATTTTTCCAATAAAATCTAAAAAACATCATTATGTTGATGCTTTAATTGTAATCAGAATATGATGATGCTGCATTATTACATAATTCCTTCCATCGCCCTGTGTTATTCGGTCGGGTGAATTTTTTTTCGTGTGTGTCTGTGTGTGTGTGTATGTGTGAGTGTGTTTGAGGACATGCTTTATGACCAGAAAGGTTTGCTATCGAGGGCTGCAGAGTGAAGGCCTGTGCCACACACACACACAAGCGAATTCTAAGATGCAATCTTACATTTTCATTCACCTGAACATACTTTAATTTTATGAAAACTGCAAAAACCTCGTACCATATTAACTGTTTGTACTGGAAATTATGAAATCATGGAAAATTAGTTCTGTTAAATGTGGAAATGAATGTTTTTTTTCTGAACTAGACTTGATGAAGTGTAACACTGGAGACATGTACTGAAGCCACGAGGCTTAAACAAACAAAAATCCTACTCAGCTGTTTTTTTAAATGCATCTGTTAAAATGACAATTTAGAGAGAGAAAAAAAAAATATTGGTAGTGATCTCTGCAAAAGAGCACATGGACTCCGATTACGCAACAAACGCTACTCCAGAGAGGACGTGCAACCACCACTCGGCGTTCACTCACCAACTCCTCTAATCCAGCATTAGCATAACATGCTATTAAATAATAGTGTGATCAATACAGTTGTATCACGGAGGAATCCGTGTGTGCGTAGTATGACACATCTGTCAGAAAATTTGGTTATTTTTCCATCCGCAGATGCTTTCTGCCAGCGCAGACTGTGTCTCGCCCTGGCAGATTGCAGCCGATTGATCAGACACGTCCGCAGGGAGGCAGTGGGCCGATTTGATTTGTTTCTACATAGGAAGTGTGGCTGCCTCAGGGCTTTTTCCACATTAGCCAATGAAAATGCCACAAAGCTCTATTCTGAGCTAAAAAAAAAAAATAAAAAAAATTGGGGCTGTTTCTTTTCTGTTTAAAGAAAAAAACAAAGTAAAGTTTATTTGCAGTAGGAATACCTTTCTCAGGTTTATTTAAAAAAATGTAAGGGGGGGTTCAATGAAAAGTTATTCTCCTTTTAGCATCCTCATTTCTGCTGTCATATCTAAGAAAGAACACCTTCATCATAATTTAAGATATTCAGCTGTCGCTGATAAATCTATTTGAAAAGACAAAACACTGAACCGAGGGAGACAGCGGTGGAACTCGTACGTGCTGGATGTACTATTTGAAAGGAATTGACGACCAGAGTTGGCCAGGAGCTTCTGTCGATGGCGCTGATGACGTCTCTCTGGCAGATTTCCTTGAACTGGCTTATTAACACCGGGCTAATCAACTTCCCCCAGGATTAAATACACGACGGCAAACGTAAACAATTCACCAGCAGAGCAGAGCGACACGTGATCCAGCATATCTCTAAACTCATCTGCTTTATGTTCAGTAACACTTACAGGATTTTTTTTTTCCTTTTTCTGGAAAAAAATGGTTGAGACCTCTGTACAAAATGATAAAACATTAATGATATGACCAGTAAAAGTGCGGCAACGGCTCTCCCGTCAATGCTTATTCTGCTGAAACGCCCCTGGGTTCTCTCAAACTCTGTCACTCGGATAAAGTTTATACGCATAATTTTCAAGTGTATCAAAATCAGAGGCACATTTATTGCCCAGGAGGAAGCATGTGCAGTCTGGACAAAGTCGCTCGGAACGGCATCATGTCAGAAATATTATCATACGACTCCCGTCATATGTGGGCTACATCCGCAGCTTGTTGCAGTATAAATAGCTGGAAACGTGTGTGTGGACGGGATTGGTCCGGATTTAAGCTCCGGGTGCGATGCAGAGGTCACTGGGTAGGTGTCATTGGTATTCTGGGAAAATAAAAAAGATTAATTCCTTCTTTATTTTGGAGAAAAATGTTAGTCCTGTGACGCGAGTGTGTGTGTGTGTGTGTGTGTGTGTGTGTGTGTGTGTGTGTGTGTGGACAAGGAGCGTGATGAATGACGATAACTCTATCTCACTTTACTGTGATGGACTGTTGTGCTAAGTGTGTAATTCATTCTGACCACAGTTCCTGCAGGTGCTCACACAGACTGGACTTAATGTTTTATTCAGTTTGGAGTGTCAGTCTTTGAAACATAAGCAGTGTGATCTGTTTCTGCAGATTTTGGAAAAAACTTTTTGAAGTGATACCAGTGACCTCATTTTCTCGGCCCGGAGTTTGACGGCGGCGTGCAACGTTCACACAACTGTAAACATTCAGTCAAAATGACTCATTGCTTCAGTCTTTCTGGGGCTGAAATTTGCAGACAGCTATTTTTCTCCGAGCGTGAAACTAGATACAAGTGTGAGGGATGTGCTTGATGGTGGCGTTGACCTTAGTTTTGACAGGCGCATAACTCACGCAACGCACTTGATTTGTAGCAAAGCAATAAGCATCAGGCTCCCGAAGACTGTGATCTGATACTCCCGGATAACCTGGAAATGCCACCGTTTTCTAGCAATTTGAGGTATTATTCAGAATTCCAACATCGTCATCGCTGTCATTTTGTAAAGCGAGGGAAAAAAAGAAGAAAAATCACAAAAAAAACTATAATGGATCTTCCTAGAGTGCAATTGGATTGAATTAGGCAATTACATAATTCTGATGACATGGTCATTGCGTAAGTCTCTGACAGTGTAGTGAAGTCCTGCTGGCCCAAAAGCCAGTCAATGATGGCAGCATGATGACTGATGAGAGGGTGTGCTGCAGAGGGCAGAACACTGATACTCATCCCATCTTCAAACTGCGCGGCCGACGGTGATCATGTTGCCAGACTTCCTGCAGGAATGCTAACCCAATTATGCAAAGAAATGCAACTCTGACTCTGCGTCGCCGTGCTTTGGCAGATGTGCAAATGCTTTCACTTCAAATGTTGTATGCACAATTTGGGAAGAAGTCAACTTACAGATACGATCAAGACATCGGTTGTTGTACACTTTCAGCAGCCTGGGCAGCCAGTTACGACTGGCTTTAGCATCACACGGTTAATAACACACCTACAGTAGGCTTACGCCTTAATAGGACACGCATGAGTTTAGTTAACTTTAAAAAGGCCAGAGTATCAAATCACGGATAAATGTGCTTCACCACAGAGCCAACAGCTGACACACTTGACAGAAATGTGGGTGTGGGTGTGTGTGGGTGTGTGAAGGGGGATTTTGCCAGGAGACAGACAGAGAAACCCCCTGTATCTAAATCTCTCATCATCATCATCAATCATTCTGACTTTCTATTAATGCAATTGGAATTTTTATTTACAAGGTTTTGGTCAAAGTTTTGATCAAAAAAACTGGCATTTACAATATTTTGGACAGGATTCAGGCTTCATACGTTCGCCGAACCTGCTGAATGACAATTTGTAAATCCACAATGTGTGCGTCTGGTCACACAAGCAGTGTTTGTGAGGTTTAACTTTGCTGTTCACATTGTGCTTCCCCCTTCCATTCAAACACACCTCTGTTTGTGTGTGAGTGTTTAACACACATTGGCAGAGAGGGGTAGAATATTGTGTGACACGGCCGCATCTCAGTCAGTAACTACTCATGTGTTCATACCTCTGACCTTTATCTCACTGGCTCTGGCTCATCTCACCTTGACAAACACACCCTGAGCCAGGAAACTAAAGTGATACCTACTTTATGCTCATTCTTGGCTCTGGACCAGCGGCACCTTGTTCTAAAAAGAATCGGCTCTCTGTTATGTCGCGCTGCTTTGGCGTGCGTCAGTAAATCGGCCATAATAACAAATACAAAACCTTGCAGGCCTTCATTTACCAACAAGCTGGTGATTTGAAGAAAACGTTTAAAATTGCTCAAAAAACTATAATTTACTCTGTTGTTTCTATAGCACTGATACTTCTTTGCATGATTACTTTACCCTCGTCACTGCAATAATAACCTCTTGAGCTCACTGACAAGTAGTCTGGAAATGATCAATTAAATGAAACACAGTGAGAATACACAGAAGAACTCCAGCAATTTCAAAAATGGGGAATTGAAGGAACGTGTGATATCTGAGAGGGGCTTGTTTCCGAAGACAGCTGATGAGCGATGGATACCACTGAACCCAGGCCAGCCCTCCAGAGATGAAGGTTAGCAACAAAGTAGTCGTGCCAACCAGCCAGGCAGCCTCGGCGTTCCCACCAGCTGCAGCTGTAAGTGCCAGTCAGGAAACATAATCTGCATCAACTGAAGGAAAACCAGCAGTGACTGCAAGCATTTTTTGTATTCGCTCAATAAAAGGGTTATTCAGACTTTGTTGTTTCACTCTTATTCTCATTCATATTGTTAAATGCTCTTAAATTCTGGACTCTGTGATACACAGATATTCTCAGGACAGTCAGGAGCTCCACTGTGACCACAGACATGTTTCTGTAACCAGCTGCAGAGCTAAACTGTTCACTCACAGTCGTGTTTTTGTGAATGGAGTTGCAATCTTTCCACTGACGGTGTGGCGCATCAGTCCCCCCGAGGACCAAGCAGTTTCCACACCTAAAAGAGCCAAGAAAGGCCAAGAGCATCGGTTACTATAACGATACCTGGGCAACCGGCAACGTCAGCTCCTCTTTGAATTCCGGAGACAAGAGGAAAGGGGAGCTGCTGTTGGCTCATCCTGCAAAAGCAAAGGCTATAACATGTTTCATCTTCCCTCATCAGGGACATTGAAATATTTCTTTTTGTTCTGGATCATGTGTACAAGATCTATTTTTCTTTTTGTCTATGTATGTTGTTAAAATCAGCAGGAGAAGATGTTTCATTTTTATTTAGTTAAGTTGAACCAGGAAACCTCGAAAACTATAAACATTCATTAAATAGATTCATTGATTTCATCGTGAGGGAGGTTCATCCTCAAGTTATATACTACATTTATATATATGATCACTGCTTTGTGCTTGATGTTTGTAAAAATGTCAAATAGCAGCTGATATGAAGGACGCTAACGGCCTGCGCTCATTAGCTCGTAGCATGCTACACCGGGTAGCGGTTCTTTTCACCAGGTCCACGCCGTCCGGGGCATCTGCTCTCACAGCTGTGTTACTGCCGCAGCCACAAGTCCTCATAACCTCACGAGAGTGGGTTTGCTGGAACACGTGTTGTGCTGCTGACCCTGTCCTTTACAGGGTGTGACTCCTCAACCACGTCGAAACTCTGCCCGGTCCGCCATCGTCGGTCCACATGTGGCTGCTCACCTGTTCCCAGTAGCCCACCAAATTAGGTCCCCAACAGGGAAGCATACTTCCGAGTTTATAGTTAGAATTCTGAGAAAAAAGTGAAAACGCAGAACGCAACCCCCCCCCAAAGGTCTGAGTTTGAAATTATTACAGAGGTTTTTTCAAGGTGGTGGTTTTATACTTTCCAATTTCCAATTTGATATAACTGTAAAGGACTTACAGAGTATTTTAGACAGTACTGCATATATAGTTGTTTATTTACCTTGCTTGAGGCAGATTCAAGGCAGGTCAGTTGCACTGAAACACATCGGCGACTGAGGATGTGGATCATTGTGACTGACTGCTCAAATCATGTCAAAATTCCCTCAGATTGAGCAGATAGCTGTCTCGAGTCAACACACACTCACACACACACACACACACACACACACACACACACACACACACACACACACACACACACACACACAGAAACAGGGCACGGGCTAAAGTGAATACAATCCTCCTCCTCACTTTGGATTTAATTCACGGCGGACGAGATTAGAGGATCCAATCAGTGATGACATTGAGCCTGGCACCCGCTGCAACGGGACACCAAGAAGGCCTAATCATTCCCACGTCTCCCCTCTGCTGCTGCAGGCCAATCAAATCCCACTGTGGGCCAAGCAGATGGTGGATATCATGTCCAGTCTTTTCTAGGTGAGATTATCTGATTTAAGACTTTGCCATGTTGACTGCGGCGGTTTGGTGCTGGTGTTGCCCTGATGTCCGGCTATGGGAATCCCAACATGTAGGAATGAGGAGAACATCCAGGCTGTGTCCCACAGAGGTCTACTAAATCACCACGGGAGGGGATAGCAAATGAATATGAAATGGGCGCCAAGCATCTTTCTATTAAAACACTTCGTTATCGTTAATAAACACTCTGCTACTCCAGTCTATAAATAAGTCTGTTAAGAAAGCAATTTCTCCCAACAAGCAGATTATTTCTTACGTCACAACACAATTTTCTCTCCTGTCCCGCCTGTCCCGAGATTACAGAGGTGGCTTAAATGCTGGGTCTAAGCAGGTCTGCCATAAGGAAAACGGCTCTGCGTCCGATGACACGTGAGTTGTGATTGTGATTGTGAAAGGTAAAGAGAAGGAGCGGACCGAAGTTGACAAAAGAGGAAATAATTCTTTCCGGTTTATATCCTATTCAGATAATATCAGCCTCATCAGCCTGTGAGCAGTCTGACAAGCCTTCAACAAACAGTACATCCCAAGCAGAGCTTAAAACAAGTGTAATAAAGGACACGGACATGTTTGAGCACTCCTGGAACAGCAAACATATTTCAGCTGGCACGATGCCAGAGAGAAAAACTGGCTCCCCGCTGAGGTCTAATTAATGCATTGTACAAGACCGAGACGTGTAATGGAAGCCATCCCTGCTCAGTGGAGCACTGAAAGCAGGGCAAGCTTTCCATGTCAAGTAACAGCGACGGGTAACAGGAGAGGAGCAGCACGCCACTTCGGGACATCTTCACAGCGGCGGCAAGGCTCAGCGTTACACCTGGAGGCTCAAGTAATCAATGTTGTCTTCTGATCTCTTGACTTTGCTCGTCACTTACGAGGGAGGGCCTGGACATAAAAAGTCTTCCGCTTGGTATCAGAACAGACGGATGACAGGAAAGAACAGTTGACTGGTCAGTGTCAAGCAGAAGAAAAGAAAAAGTCAAGGGACATGTTAAGGAATTTGTCCACTTGTCACTATTGTAGAAAGAACTGGATCATATTCTTTGTCTTTCCAACTGAAGCATGGAACATACAGATGTTCAGCTCAACCAGCCACTCAAACATCCAAAATTCATCATGTAAAACTTAATTTTATCACTTCATCTTGCCTGTCCTGACCTGGTGGTATCTCTGGTATCTCTGGTTCCAATACGGTGCCAAGCTATGGTCTCAGTGGCTGTATAAAAATACAACGCCCTCCGAGGCACAGATTATAACCACGGCCTGGGTCAGATTAGGTTTCACCGCCTTCACTAGACCAGAAGAGGTTTAAATATATAAAGTGATGCCTCAGTGGTGTGGCTCTCTTTTCGCCGTGGTTGTTTTGCATTAACAGGCACAGACTTGCATTGTGCCACCCTTGATGAGAAGCATCTCTCTGCGCTTCCTGTCACTGGGGACGGGCGTGTTTCCATTAGGCCAGCTGGGCTGCGAGCGCACACCGACAGCCTGGATCACAGGGGCGCTGCTCTCTACTCTAACCATTTTCTGCTGCCGCTGTGAGAAACCAAGGTTGTGTGGTGGCAACCGAGGAAAACAAATAGCGAATCACCGACTTTACTCGTGTCAACAGTAACAGGTGTGCAGAGACTGCAGATTCAAAACAATCAGTACTGAGGAAGGCTCCTTTCCTTTTCATAATGATGTTAGAAACATCAGACTCCTACAGGTCCCAGCAGATATTTGGCCTCCGAGATCAAACCGATCCGTCAAAAGCTTGTTTCTGATGTTCTCAATGTAAAGTGGAATAAATCAGAACAATTAACTCTTTTACTAAACTTCAGTTTACTGGAGAACACGGTTGTGCTGAACTCACGAAACCCTCCACTTCCAAGATAACGTTTTTAAAGAGTTCCACCTTGGGAGCCATTTTGAAAAAGTCCTGAACACTGTAGCCATGCAAACAGACACGCAAAAGTTTTCAGTTTTCACTTGAAAACATTGTCGTGTAAACAAGGCCGAAGTCCTCCTCAAAGCAGCATGGAGTAGTCTTTAAGTAGAACTAGAAATGCATCATCAGCCTTGTATTTAGTACCAGTCTGAGTATTGTTTGGATTTTTTAGACTCTTCTCAGCCAGTTTGCTGCTGTTTCTTCTTGTCATACATTTTATAGAGCACCTTCCTCAAACCAACTGCTGTAACCTCAACCGAACCAATCAATAAATCAATCAGACTGACATCCTAGCAACTAAATATACACTGAAGTAACTCGTCCACTTTAGAAGAACTAATTCTACTGAAATTCATACACGGGGACCGTAGTTCAGGTTGCGTCATTACAGTCTGTTCTCCAGAGGACAACTTCCTAATTTCAGGTCAGTCCACACACACGTTGTCAGAAATTAAGCGATCGACCAAGCAGGCTTTTGTTTCTATAGGGCTGGACTGTTTTCTGTAGCAACACAGTTAAAGCTTGTCTGTGTGGGTTTGTTGTGTCTACAGGCCACAGTCCGGCTGAAAGGCTGCGAAACACCTACAGCGCTGTCTTTCACGCTGTTTTAGAATATTCTCGCAGTATATGAGTGCCTGTTTAAATGGTGTAAGCAGGGTCTGCTAATTTGCTTGTCTGGCTGTGGCAACAAAACTGGTAGATCGATAGATGCTTGTCAGTAATGCTGGAGGTCATCAATGGACGCATGGAAACACATTTATGTAATCAGGCAGATGAGAGGTCAAAAAGAAAAGATTTTCTCTCTTCTTTTTGGTGGAGCCACAGTCTCTCTCTGTGTGAAGACTTTAAATCGCGAGGACTAAATATACATAGATATATACAGTATGTTTATCGGTGAGGGAATCCGACCAGCTTTGGGGAGCTGTGGTGTGACGGGACAGCGGACGTTGTCTCACAGCAGCTGCTCCACTTGTTGACATCAGCTCCAGGCTCTTCTGCTCCAGCAGCGAATGTGAAGATATTAGATTTCACCTTCTTTGGCTGTCTCTGGGTTTTAAAATAGTCCGAATCATGCAGTAAACAACACACGCCCACCTTGTTTGCTCTGCAGCTAATCCCCCCACAGCAGTGATCTCGACGGCAATTACTGATATGAGATTACAGCAGCTAATATAGCCGCGTGACTTAAAGGTTGACCTGGGTCTTTGTAGTTTCCATGAGGACTTGATGCTTGATCATTTCCCTAAAAAAGTACATCTTTTTGTTCAAACAATAAAGGGAAGCAAAACTGCCGATCACAAATAAGTGAAATATAAGCCTTTTTTTTGTGAATGGAAGAAACCTGATCTCTTCTTGGGTTCTGCTCTGGCTGTCAGTATCACAGTGTGAAGCATAGAGTCCTCTCAGGATACAGAGGTGAAGATACGTCAGTCCTGTCCTCCACAGATCATGTTCAATGTTTAATCCAGCTTTGGCCTCATATTCCATGCGATGTGCTGTAAATCCCATGACCTGATGGGAGTGTGAGATCAGCCCATCAGAAGCCCAAAAAGAGTTTTACTCCACACGCTTTATTTTTATTACTACAATTCTTTGCTAAAATTGATAATCAAACCATTTTTTGCATTTGCAATTTTAATGATTAAGTATCACAGTAATTGTCACAGGATTTATTTTTCAGGGGATGTCTGAAGAAATGATACTAAATCTGAGAAATGAAACTAAATCTGAGAATTCATTAGGCTGCTTCATTTCATTCATTCCTGGAAACTGAAGAGTTGAGACGTCTGAAAACTTCTATCAGAAATGCAACTGCAGACGTTCTCAAGCCACTGCTCCCTTTTTTACTAGCAGAGATCTCACAGAAACGGAATTATGTAATTGCCTCTTCCTGTACCAGTCCCTCTGAGACATTTTCCTTTCTGCCAAGATTTTTTTTTTTTCATCGTCCAGCATTTGCTTTGTCACCCAATCCTTTGAATCCAGAGAGCACAGAACTCCCCTGGAGGCCTTTCATAAAATGACAGAAGTTTACATTCTGTATTACAGAAGCTTTCACTGCACTTATAAGAAACATGTTTGTGTTTAAATATGCTCTTTTTTTTAAGGTATGAAGTTGTTTTTCTTCACCTAATGATGAGCTGAATTCATGATGGGATCAATTACTATTCAGATTTTTTTATTGGGACAGCAATAAAGAAGCATTACGTTCCAAAAAACATTCAATGATACATTCTTAATTACTTTGTTCATCCTATTTGTTCTGATTTTTACTTGAGGAGCTACAATGCTGTGCATATCAATTATTATAAAGTAGTAAATTAGCACAAAAAAGGTTGCAGAAAGCCTGATGGAGACTTTTAATGTCAGATAAGTCGCCCTGTGAGCGTGGCCACTGTTCCTGATGATCAACACTTCAGGTGATCAGGTCTGTCTGAAGCCCACCCTCCAACGCTCTCGGCCCATTTACAGTGCAGCATGTTGCATAAGGCCCGTGGTGGCGTCACGGAGGGCAAGGAAGACCCTGTTTCCATAACGGTTTCTCAGTAATTTCACCCCATTCTAAGTTTCCATCACAGGCCGCCCAGTGGAGATGTCATGTCTTCTCTTTTTTTCATAAACAACATGCCAATAACTATGATTTACTTTGAAACACTTAAAGAGAGAACAGTGACTCAATGATGTCCCTAAATTGCCCTATTTACAAAGATCACAATGCACAGTTCTTATAACTGGCACCACGCTGTCATCAGTGGGTTGATTGTATGGGACATTGTGTGTGTGGCGCTCTAATGAGTTGCTGTGTGGTTTTTTAAAACGCTGCCACTGAATTTCCATCTCCCGGACATCAGCAGGTCAGAGGATCGTGAGAGCTGGCATAAGATTAAGGAAATGTTCCCAAAATGGGGTAATGCACATACTTACCATGTCTTGTCTGGCACTCTTCAATTCATCATGACCCTGAGGGCAACAGCACAAGTTCCCAAACTTCACTTCACTGGTCAAAAAATAGGCCCAGATTTAATCACTTGTTCTTGTTTGCTGGATGGGACCTGCCTGAGAAGAAGAAAGGGAGAAAATGGCGAACAGAAAGGAGGAACAAGTATGAAAACTGCCTCCCTGGCTGCAGAGTGATTAATGGTTTATGAGTAAAATGTGATTACAGATAAGAACTGATTCAAATACTTTGTACTGGTGGAATGAAATTGTAACAAGCTTATTATTTTGAAAGATTTCATACCATCCATTCATCTGTGGGCAACAGCAGGGTGCATCGCAGACAGGTTACCGCTCCATCGCATGACACACACACTGATAGTCACACCTGTCATCAACTAATATCCTCAAGTCCTCCTTTGTGGGACTGTGTGATGAAGTAAAATGTATTGACTGGTATATGTCTTATCCAATGACTCTAAAATAGAAAGGAGAAATTGATTAAAACGGTCCAGAATCTCCTTTCACTGCTACGCTGATGACACTCAACTCTACATAGAAATGGAAACTCATCCATCGTCATCCATAGATGGATGTGAACAACAATGTTGTGTTATGTTGACATTAATTATGTACATGATCAGGATTGTGCGACGGTCCAATGTTGGCGCCACCCTGTCGAGTTAATAAAATGGCCATTTGCACGGAGGTTATGATTCATTTCTGCATCAGAGTCCACGTTCAATTAAACCCGGACAGTAATTCAACTGGATGTTGGCTGTTTCCCGCTTCACACGGCGGTCTTTTCAGCAGCATTACGTAAGCGGCCCGTCAAAGGCCTCCTTTCCTAAAAAGAGTGCGTCTATGATTTGGCTGCCGGTCCCTTCCACTGTACAACAGCGGGCAACTGCCTGCAGTCTGCCGCCTTTGAGTTTTCTCACTGCGGCATGAAGTCATCGCTCTTTCACGGCGACACTCAGAGGAGAGTAGCCTGCTCCGAGTGAGCTTTTGTCAACCTGCGCTGTTAACATTCACAGGGGGGAGAAAAGCACTCAGAAAGAGCCATCCAAATGAGATTCTTCTCTCTTTTCATCACGCACCCTGAAGAATCGCGACTTGCCAAGAAGTGTGCGTTCACATGTGCACTTACATAAGGATGTTGACACGAATGCAAACTATAATGTTGAGGGCAACACAAATTATAAAGAAGAATATTAGTCTTCCTGACAGATTTAGGTGCTGAAAAGTGAGACATGTAGACTGCGGCCAAGGAGAAATCCTCAAACTTGGCTCCGGTTTATCAGCTGGATCAGTGGCAGTGTGTCTTATATCTCCCAGTGCTGGGTTGCAGGAGCCTTAAGTGGAAGCGTTCAGTGACAAGGAAGCACGGTTTAAGTGGGTCAAGGATCATTTGCACGAGCAAAAGAAGCGGTGAAGATGGCTGTGAGAAATACGCAAGAAAATTCAAGGTAATTAAGTATGCAGGAGGAAGTTACAACATTTTTGTCTCCACACACAAAACCAGCTTTTCAAAAGGAAACTTCTCTGTTCCTCAAACTGGCATTTTCCCATCAGGTTACTTAATTTAGGCCACTGCTCGGGAATAAGCTGACATCTTTAAATTTGCCTGATCACTGGTGTAACCTGTTTGTTGCTTTATTGTAAAACTCCTTTCTCTTGTCATCTTTTCTCAGACCAGCTAGCAGTTTTTTCAAACACTATCTTGATCAACATACCGTACGTTTACAAGGGCCTTTTTATTCCACTATAAAATGACTATGTAAATGCCTGAAAACTTTATTCAGAAAATAAACTGACCGGCAGGTTTATTCTTCTTTGGAAGAGGATCTGGTCGTGCTCCATTGTGATGACACAATTTTCCAAGATGGCGGCCCGCGGTCCTACTCGTATGGGGATGATTTATTTAGCGGCAGTTTTAGAAGAATTTGATATCATGCAACGAGCGGATCGACGGGCGCTTAACAACGCGGACATTTTAAAAGCTGTCGAGTCAAAGTTAATCGAGAAAGAAAGACGTGAAAACCGATGTTTACTTCCGGGAGACGTCAGTACGTCACGTCCTCCCCCTGTCCAATCAGAACACTTCGCAGACCCCGTCATGAGAGAGGATTTAAAGGAATACTCCGAAGATTTTGGACCCACGCCCTATCCCGATCATTTATAGAGTGAGATAAGCTCATAAATACCCTTTTTGTGTCTGTTCTCCAGTGCCTGGCTCCCAGCTGTTAGCATCGTAGTTAGCTTAGCTCAACTACGGCAGGTGAAGAGGAGACAGAGCCAGACTGAGAAAGTGGACAAAATACTCCTTCCAGTGGTCCAGGGGACGGCGTATTAGCACGAGAAGTAAATCCGAATGGTTATAAAGCATTTTAAAAGACGTGTTTTCTTTTCAATCCGTTAAAATAATGTTTTGATAGACACAGACCAGCGCATGCGCAGTGCTCCGCGGAAGGATATACCGGAGCACAGCAGTAGAAGCCGTAGACTCAGCCGCTGTGCGCCTGGTATATCCTTCCGCAGCGCACTGCGCATGCGCTGGTGTGTGTGTATCAAAAGGGATTGAAAAGAAAACACGTCTTTTAAAAAGTTTTATAACTATTCGGATTTACTTCGCGTGCTAATACGCCGTCCCCTGGACCACTGGAAGGAGTATTTTGTCCACTTTCTCAGTCTGGCTCTGTCTCCTCTTCACCTGCGTAGTTGAGCTAAGCTAACTACGATGCTAACAGCTGTTAGCCAGGCACTGGACGAACGGACTCAAAAAAGGTATTTATGAGCTTATCTCACTTTGTAAATGATAGGGATAGGGCGTGGGTCCAAAATCTTCACAGTATTCTTTTAAGTCTTCTTTTCCCCATGTAAACACAACACTCATTAACATAATTCTGAATTACTTAATTCAGAATAAACCAACTCCGAATTAAAAACACCACATAGCCCCACTCATTGTGTTAAAATCACATAAATCAGGTTTCCGAATACAAATGACGACACAGAAGCTGTGAACAGACGTATTCAACAATAAAGCCTTTATTTTTTGTCTTTCCATAGTTCAAGTTCGTCAGTCCCACCTTGTGAAAAGGGGGCAAATAGAGTGAAGGAGTAAGAGGTAGAGCAAGTGTTCCATTCTCATTGTGATCAGCGTAAAAACTCACTTTTACACATCATGGGAATGGCCATGCAAAGAAGGCCGACTGAAAAAAAAAAAAGAAACAAGTAAATAACAGCAGCTTCTTTGTGGTGTTGCTAGCTTTCCCTTATTATTCACAATCATAAATACTCCTAACTCACTGACTTTTTTTTTTTTTTAATTTTTATTTTTTAATAAAGGTACACTACAGTGTAAACCAGAGAGGCAATGAGTGCCAGCCATGAGCAGAGGCACGGCAGCCATCGTCACCACCATCACCATCATCATCATCCTCATCACAGTCTCTGAACACTTGGAAAGAGGGGAAACTGCCACATGACGAGGGCCTCTTGCTGCGTGTCCAAGGGGCTCTGCATAGTATGGTCTGACAGACGAGATAATGGCCGCCCACCGCGGACTGAGACGAGGATCTTGGTCCAGCACTCAGGGAGAATACGACCGACGTGGGGAGGAGGGGAAGGGAAAAAAAAAAAAAAAACGGGGTCGCCTCTGCATACCTTATAGGAGAGCACAGTAACCTGAGCGGTGGAGCCTGACAGCACATCAGTCCAAAGAAAAAAAAAAAAAAAAAAGAAAGGTGTACAATAGTCAGCTGGCCCTGTGAGTACGTATGTCACAATGCATTAAAACTAACTACTACCAACCACTCTACCATTCATCTACACTGGGACAGGTTGGGACAGTGCCATGGTACATTAAAAAAAATATTTACATCTTCAACACATAAATTATTTCCCTAACATACTGTCTCTGTAAGGCATAAGAAGGTTTCTGAATAAAAACAATGTGCCTCGTATGAAAAGACTATGCTGACTCCAGATTACAGAAGGTAAGCTAGGCAAAAGAAAAAACAAACTTAAATGTTTCCAATAAAATCAAAACTGCAGGCCAGAACTAACCCGAATGAGGAAGATAATTAATGCAGAGAGATTGATGAGAACGATTTGTGTGAAATGGCACATGCAGAGAGACAAAAGCTGTGAGCTCAAATAGGCAACGCCTTGAACACCGGAAGGTAGTAACAATGGCAGCGCTGGAGCTGACGCTTTAATACCCAAGAAAGAAAGAGAAGAAGACCGAGGAGGAGGAGGAGCGGTCGCTGCAAAGGGGGCCACACCTCGATCAGTGACGATATCAGGGAGGGGGAGGAGGGGGCACTTCACATTCCCGCTTCGCACAATCCACAGATCTAGGAAAGAATCGCGAGTCCTCTCGCCCCAGAATGTGACCTTTGACATTTGTTGCCGTGCCGGAGCCTCCCACGGCCCGGCCCGCGACAACTGCAGCTCCCGCGCCGAGCGATGGCGTCACACCCGACCCGGGTATGACGAGGAAGGCCCTAAGTCCGATAAAACTCACACTCGCAGCAGACATACAGTATCAAAACTCTATAATGAGGAAAACAAAAAACAAAAAAAACGTACAAACGGATAATGCAAATATAGCTTTCAAATACACAACATACACATTAACTGTTGGTTTTTGCGGATGAAATTCAAAGTATGCATAAAATATGTGATAAAATATGTGTCACAAACAAATAATGGCTGGCTCTGTCCGTTCAGAAAGGGGGGGGAACAAGAAGGCGGGGCCGAAATGAGAAGATAAAAACAGATTGGGTTCAGTTCATATTCGTCATGTTGGATAGATTCTCACACGGGGAGACTTGGGGGGTCGAGCCCCTCCGGATGACCGAACGAGTTCATGTTGGCGCTGCTCTCCCACTCCGGGCGCTGCAGGGCTGCCATCAGGGCCCGATGGCAGCCCTGCAGCCGTGACGGGAGCCGCGTTTTGTGTGTGTGTGTGTGTGTGTGTGTGTGTGTGTGTGTGCATCAGAGTCTGTCATTCCAGTGAGTTAAAAAAAAAGAAAAAAAAATGAAAAATGGTGGTAGGCCATTGGCTCGCTGGCTGAAAGGTCCCGCCTACCCTGACGAGATGGAGCCTGGAGGGAGCCCATCAGTCATCCAGGATGACCTTGACAAAACTGGCCACATCTGTCTCTTTGGCGTCGTGCAGGGTGAAAAAAGGATGTTTCTGCATCAAGAGAAGGACAAGGTTACATTTCAGTCTCTCACTGGTAAAGATGAGGAGTTTCTGGTTTGTTTTTAGTTGAGCGCTACAGTCTGGACGGGTTAATGGGGTAAGCCTGACACCTTGTGGACAAAATGAGGAAGCACCAGAGACGCACTGAAGGGATGTTGATGTTGCAAAGTCAACCACATGATTATCCTCTTTCTTTCAGAAGTGAGAAAATACCAAAAAAAAAAAACAACTCACCATTAACTCTGTGTAAGCTGGTCTTTCGTTTGGCTTCTTTCTTAAGCTGTTAAAACAAAGGCGACGTGAGAAAGACGGCAAATTCAAACAGAACTTAATCTCTAAACACCAATAAAAACACACAAGAATAAATCCCACATGACACTGAAGCACGAAAAAAAACAACAACTTGTGCAACCTTTAGCAACAAACTCAAAGCGAACACTGCCCCCTGCTGGACAGCAGTGTCTTTTATTTCTAGAGTAGTCTGAGTGTGAGGCTCACCACTGGGAGATGAAGTCTACAAACTCTGGGGAGAAGCGGTCGGCCGGCAGCTGTGGGGACGGCTCGTCCACCACCTGCTTGAGCTGCTGGAACGGGGTTCCCCACGAGTCGTAGGGGAACTTCAGGATGGCCAGCTCGATCTGCGGAGGGAGGGGCGGCACAGTGGTTCAACGGCCGCCGCGCATCAACATCTCATGGTGCATTCACACTGGACGCGTCGCAAGCGTCGTGAGCGGCGCTTTTCTATGCAAAGTCTATGGTGGACGAGCGTCGTGGAGCGGCGGGGCGGCGCATCAGGAGCGTCATGAGCGTCGCTTTTCCAGCGTTTCGAGCGTCGACGCCCACGACGCTCGTCCCCGGCGTCAAGAGCGTCGTGAGCGTCGCTTTTTGAGAGTTGGGAAAACTGAACTTTCGACGCGCTGCCGCTGAGCGTCAACCAATCAGAGACGATCCCTCCGGTGCTACGTCACTACGAGTGATCCGAGCACCGATGCGGGCCAGCCAGTGTTGCTAACTTGACGACTTTCTCGCTAAATCTGGCGACTTTCCAAAGCCTCTTGGCGACGTTTTTTTGTCAAAAGCAACTAGCGACAAATCTAGCAACCTTCTCTGGTGCTCTGGAGACGTGACAGGACGTCTCGTTGCTGTTGTCAATGAGCAGCGGGTGCTGCGTGAGCCCCTCCCCCGTCCCAAAGCGCTCACAAGCGGTCAGTCTCAGCAGCGCTCCCCGCTGCAGTCAGAGCAGAGAGGAGCAGAGCGGAGCAGAGCAGCCAATAGCGACTTTAACGACGAAGACGCGGTCTAGCTTTATTTAACAAATAAAGCCAAGCCGCTCTCCTGATGCGATCCGCCATAGCTGGAAACAGAAATCAGCCTCCATCCTCCAATTAACTGACGTGCATCAAGAGCGTCGCGAGCGTCGCGAGCTTTGTGACCACCCGGTGTCAAGCGTCGTGTTTAAAGCGTCACAAGCGTCAGCTTCGAGGCGTCCCGAGCGTCGACGACGCCCGCGACGCGTCCGGTGTGAATGCACCATCAATCTCATGAAAGTCCGCTGTGATTCTGGGTACCAGCGTCACGATGATTCATGCTGCATTCACACCGGACGCGTCGCAAGCGTCGTGAGCGGCGCTTTTCTATGCAAAGTCTATGGTGGACGAGCGTCGTGGAGCGGCGGGCGGCGGGGCGGCGCATCAGGACCGTCATGAGCGTCGCTTTTCCAGCGTTTCGAGCGTCGACGCCCACGACGCTCATCCCCGGCGTCAGGAGCGTCGTGAGCGTCGCTTTTTGAGAGTTGGGAAAACTGAACTTTCGACGCGCTGCCGCTGAGCGTCAACCAATCAGAGACGATCCCTCCGGTACTACGTCACTACGAGTGGTCCGAGCACCGATGCGGGCCGGCCAGTGTTGCTAACTTGATGACTTTCTCGCTAAATCTGGCGACTTTCCAAAGCCTCTTGGCGACGTTTTTTTGTCAAAAGCAACTAGCGACAAATCTAGCAACTTTCTCCGGTGCTCTGGAGACGTGACAGGACGTCTCGTTGCTGTCGTCCATGAGCAGCGGGTGCTGCGTGAGCCCCTCCCCCGTCCCAAAGCGCTCACAAGCGGTCAGTCTCAGCAGCGCTCCCCGCTGCAGTCAGAGCAGAGAGGAGCAGAGCAGCCAATAGCGACTTTTCCGACAACGACGCGGCCTAGCTTTATTTAACAAATAAAGCCGAGCCGCTCTCCTGATGCGATCCGCCATAGCTGGAAACAGAAATCAGCCTCCAGCGCGCCAATTAACTGACGTGCATCAAGAGCGTCGCGAGCGTCGCGAGCTTTGTGACCACCCGGTGTCAAGCGTCGTGTTTAAAGCGTCACAAGCGTCAGCTTCGAGGCGTCGCAAGCGTCGACGACGCCCGCGACGCTTTCGGTGTGAACGTAGCATCAGACAATTTTATGTCTTTTAGAGAAACAGATTTTAGCATGATGGATTCCAATGAACACAGCTGTGAAGAGCAGGTCTTGTTATACATTAAATGAAAGCTGAATGAACTGCCGATCGTCTCGCATCAACGTGGCACCACAATCCAAACTGTCAAGGGTCACCATGACTCAGCAACCCCGAGAGCCGAGCCGCTCTCGTCTCATCTGATAAAGCAGCCGTTTGCTGAAGAGGCGACAGGCCGGGGTCATATTCCCCTGACACAGTTTGGAACTGGGTTACATTTATTGTCATTTGACAGTGGTTCAAATCTTTGAGAACGTGCAGCGAGCGAAGACCTCTGCTTATTTTTCCAAGAAAACAACACCTGTTGTTGACTGTCGCCTTCATTTTCTGGGAGTTTTTCCAACTTTCTGGTTTATCAGAAGTGGCCAAAGACTTATGATAGACGGATGAAAATAAGGCTTAAAAGAATTACTATGTAAATAAGCTCATTTAATATTTCCACATAGCTGTGCTGATTAAATGGATTACTGAGGGGAAATGTGATTACATAAGACTCAACATGATTTACAGCAGTCAGCAGTATCAGTCAAATCTGAAGATCAATTAATGCCTAATGCGACTTTGAAGTTTTTATGGGTGTTATTAAAGGTGCTGCAATAACAGATCTGTGCGGCGGTTTCATAACTTCCCAGAAACATAAAGCACGAAAAGAAAAAAAAAAAAATGTATAGAGGACAAAGAGGAAGAATTTAAAAGCAGCTCACCATTGTGATACCAAGACTCCAGATGTCGGACTTGACGCTGTAGCCTTTCTGGTTGAGGTCAGGGTTGATCCGCTCAGGCTGTAAAACACAAAACCAGATAAGCCCCACCGCTGATGAAAAGCACCAGTAGCTAAATGATAGCTACTTCCCTGTAGGAGAAATTCCACTCACCGCCATGTAGGGCTTACAGCCTGCGTCCATGGTTTTGGCCACGGAGTCCACCAGGTGGCCGCTGATGCCGAAGTCGCACATTTTCACTTGGCCCTCGGTGTTGATGAGAACGTTGGAGGGCTTCACATCTGCGGGCGGAACGAGAAGGAGCCCGAGTGAACGGACGCGAACGCCGGGAGCTCGGTGCGCCGTGACGACGCGCTCGTCCGCTTACCTCTGTGGATCACCGACAGGTTACTGTGCAGATGTTCTAACGCTTTGACGATCTGAGGGAGAAAGGGAGAGGAACACATGAAACACATGGAGGAGGGCCTGGGGACTTTTGCAATATTACAATCTGATTCAGCCTCTTTATGTATCAGAACACTGATCCAGAGCATCTCCACAGCTGCACTGTTGGATGCTGGCAGATTCTGCCCCGAACTTGCTATTTTTCTAAAAGACCGTAAAGAGTGACGTACTGCTACTGTGATCTTGCCCAGGATGTCTTCAGGAATGGTTTTGCCTTTCTCGATAACCTTCTTGTAGAACTTATCCAAAGACGTGTCCATCAGCTCCATACAGATCCAAACATCGCCCTGGAGGACAAACAAAAAACCCATGTGAGGGTGAAGAAATGTTGGAAAATAAATACACTGTTGACAGTAAAAATACATTTAAAAATCCTTCTTTTTTTTTTTAACCTGGAGATTTTGATCATTATTTTCTTGCTAATGTACTTGAACTGAGACCGGAGCGGCGGCCTCACCTCTCTGAAGAGGGCGCCGTAGAAAGTCACAGTGTAGAAGCAGTCCACTGTCCTCATGGAGATGTCCAGGTCCATCAGCAGCCGCTTCTGCTCCAGAGTGTTGACAGTGGCCCGAATCCTCTGGAGACAAACATCGCAGGCACGCCGTCAGTTTCCTCACAGGACAGATGTCGCTTCCATCAAGCAGTGTCCAGAGCCCCCCCCCTCTCCCTCCACACTGTCATTGATCTGGATGATCTGATCCAAATATTTACCAGCTGAGCTCACACACTGAATGCATCTCTGACTTATGGGGCTATTTTAAGAGCGTGGTGCATTTACAGAGACAAATCAGGTAACCCGAGTAGCAGCAGCAGCAGCAGCTTCCTTTTCCTACCTTGACAGCCATGATCACACCACTGGGCACATGTCTCATCTTGTCCACCACCCCGTACGCTCCCCGGCCCAGCTCAGCAATCTGTTCCAAGTCATCAGCCTTCACCACAAAGTTCTGGACAGACGGAGGAAGGTGAGATTGTGATAAGTAGGTTCCCGTTTCTTTGAAAGAAGCACCTGCTTCGGGGAAATTCCGAGCAAACCTCACCTGATCTCCGATGGTGACACAAGCTTTAGAGTCGAGATCTCGAGGGGGGCTGCGGAGAGAGAGGGAATAACGTCACGCAGCTAAATCAAACCTCACAACTCAGTAAATACTCCGAACAGAACAAAATGGCAGCTACTTAATCATTTTCACCTTTAATTCATCCCAAGATTTAAACTAATGCCAGATAATTTGTACGTGTGCAACGAGAATGCGGCCTATGAAACGAAGCCAGCCGTTTCTCCGTTTCGACACTGTGTGCTGAGCTCAGCCGAGCGCCCTCACGCCGCAGCACAATGAGCCCGGGCAGAGCCAAAGAAGGACGAAGAACAAAGAAACGGTGAGATCCTGATCTGTGGCGACATAACGCCGCGTTTACCTGGTGCATTAAGTGTCACCTGTGTGTCTCCTACATATAAAGAGTGCTACATTAACACTTTAATCCCGGGATGTGACGATATGCATCGCTCACATTCTTTTCATTCACTCAAAAATAATTGAAAAAAGTGGGTTAAATAAAACAAACATAAAGAGGCAATTACACCTGCGTGGATGGAGAGACACTGATTATCTGCTGTTCCTGCTGAATAGCGTCAGAATCTGAGATCAGATTCTGGCACCGCGCTCACCATTTACAGGAAGATAAGCTGGAAGTCGTTTCATTTTGGTTTGGTTTTAATGGACAGGCGAATAATCTCATCTGACCTAACTTTATACCCTTATGGATTTTTTTTTTAATCATTCAACTTTTTTGAGTTTCGACCGTTCTGCAGGTTATTTGATGAGTTGCTCCAGTTGGCATTGTTGTCATCGCAAACTGAAGAGAGAAAATGAGCCTTACGCTGTTACTTCTGATGGAGGTGAGGCAAACACGGTTGGGGCCAGCTTCAGCCCGGGATTCTTCTTCTTCCCTGGAAGTTTAAAGAAAGATAATTATACCTCCATAAAAATGGATTCAGTAGCAAACACATAAATCAGATTTAGTCCCGAAACATTTATCTTGCTGGTGTTTTTGACATCATGTTGGCTGAGAGAAACTATTTTGTTCTTGGAGCAGGAAGGCAATTTAAAAGGAACCGTGAATTTGCATACGCCACTGAAAACAAACAGTAAAATGAAGTGTTATCTAAGAGGAGATTAGGAGTACTAAAGCAAAGGCTTGGCCACAGAGAAAAGGTGGACTAAATGACTAATCAACATTGGTATGATGACTCAAATGAAACCAAGTAGAGAGGGGGTGGGGGAGTGGAGGAGAATCAACCTGTCTGTTCAAACCGTGACTGATCGATAATCAACTTATTCTGTTGTTACACCTCTGTCATAACCACAGGTTTCAAAAAGTACATGTGTGTTTTAATCTTGAGTGAATTGTGATTGGCTCCAAATAGCGCAGTTTCCGTCACTGTCATGAGTTCATTCATAAACACCATTTCCCAACAGCGTGCGGGACTTCCCACACGGGGCCGCCAGGGTCTGCCAGAACCGCGCGGCCACCGAGCCCACGAGCAACAGCACGGGAATAAACAGCTCCACTTCTCTTGAAATGGACACTTGTGCTGAGCAGTGTGTTTGCTCTTGTTGCAAGGTCGAGAGGAAAAGCACAACGCTTTACTCGGCCTTTATCTGCTGCCTCTGTGTGTGTGTGTGTGTGTGTATGTGTGTGTGCTGTGACTGCCAGACCACAGTCTCACCAAATAGGATATGATGACAAGCAGTTTAACTAACTAGCTGTTACACACGAGCCACGCCAGGGAGTGTAATTACCACAGTCCAGGTGTGAAAGGACACGACCTGAGTTTTTTGGTCCCAAAGTGTCTGATTTTTCGTTGTCATTATTACTGCGGGGTTGGATTTGCCACAGAGTGAGTCACGCAGCTCCTGTGTCGAGGAAGTATGATTGGGTAAACCCCATCTTGCTCATTCGAGTAAGAAGGGAAGTGAACTCTTTACAGAGAATCTAGATTGTGCAGCTTATTGAGAAAAAGCCGTGCACATCCATTTTGTGTGCCGTGACCCTAAAAATAAGCCTCCGGTGTCTGGACAAACTGCATTAGTCTCATGTGGTGGGGAGAGATTGAGTGTGATTTACTCACACATTCTCAGTCAAAAATAGACTTTGCATTTCCTCTGCGTGGGATACAGCACGAACACTCAAAAGTCTTCTGACGTCCTGACAAAGAAGGCCGGCATTTGCTCAGGCAACGAAATTAGGGTAGTGTGCAAACACGCTAAAACATCTGACATACCAGAGCTGCTTTAAGCCGTTAAGAGATATGCAACAATGCTTTTCTGCAGCAGCACTGCTGCTAAAACGGTACCAACGCGCGTGCATGCTTGCAGCAGCGTCTTGCAGCTTGCATTAAGTCTGTGATCCCGGTTTTGGAATAGCTGCTCGGGGGAGGCAGTGCACGGTGTGCGTACCGACCCTGTGGCTGTGGGGCTGCATAAGGGGATGTGACTCACAGCCTGTCAGACTGGACACATCCGCTGAAAACACAACAACTGTCAGGACCCTTTGGGAAATATGATGTCACTTCATTTGGCACACCGACTGTCCCCCCCGTCAGGACAGACCCAATCCGGCCCTCCACTGCAGGAGCAGAGTCCTCAAACACAGCAACCGCAGCTGCACTCGCCAGTAAAAAAACACCTCTTTATCAGAAAGAATCGAAGCGGTGAGTATTTCCAGGGAGTGGTTGGGAGCAGCAAGTTGATGCACTTAACAAGAAATGCACAAATTCTTGGGAGGCCAGTGATGTGCACTGGAAATTACCCAGAGCACGGCGATACATACGTAATGTGAACAGGAATTTCTGGATTGTGGATGGGATCAAAGTGTCAATAGCTGTGTGGCGAGTCACCATCAGGAAGCTCCAGCTTTAGAGTGGGTCCATATACAGACAATGATGACTCATGCACAGATAATCTTCCACACCACCCTATCAGCGCTGCTGGAGAACCCAATCTGCGAACATGCCTCGGCGATGCAACCAGCAGCACTGCAATGCACTCCACTATTGACCCTGTGCAGTGGCTGTGAATTATTTTTTTATTTTTTATTTTTTTTAAAACAGGGCGCGTGAGATCAGCCCTGGTTTGCAGCTACAGAGTACCTGCGTGCAGCCAGTGAACTGTCAACAAAGAGAGAGCAGCCTAGGTATTGGTGCTGCAAGTCAAAACATGCCACGGTAGGCCAAAGGCTGTGATTGCCTGAGCAGCACCCAGCCAATCTGCACAGCCCTCTCAAAACAGTGTGTACTCCCCACCATGGTAACGCTAGTATGATTGTGTAACAGCACAAGCGGTGAACTTGAAATGTAAATTGACATCATCATCATCATCATCATCATTGTGCTCGGTGTGTGTGTGTGTGTGTGTGACGCAGAGGAAGAGTCCTGATTTTTCCAAGGTGTGTATTGAAAGCAACAATATACAGTAACACGGCGGAAGCAGAGTGTGTGTGATAGATTTTGTTGGTTGGAGGAAACAAAAAAAAAAAAAAAGGAATTTCCAGTAAAGGGAAGGAAAAAAACATTAATGCGATTTTTTTTTTCTTTTTTGTTTTAATTTTTTTTTATGTGCGAAAACGCATAGCAAAATAATAACCCGACACAATCGACGACTCGTGTCAGGAGGCCGAAAAAACCCAAACACCTGTGGTCAGAAGTACTTCACAGAGAGAGGGAAACTAATACCCAGCTGTGGGGCAAGTGGGCAGATAATTGCAGGCTGGCAAAAGTCCTTTATTGTCATGGAAATTGTGTTAGCTAACAACAACACGGGAGCTCCAACGAGCCGACTGGAGGCTGCCGTGAAAGATCACCTTTCAGCTGTAAAAGCTATTATCGGTAACAAGTAAGCCCGAGCTGATAGATAACTTTCCACTATATAACAGGTTGTGCGGGGGCTTCATAACAGAAGGAAGCAGAAACATGCTGGCTAGCTCTTTTCTCCTCTCCTCATACATGCAGCTCTCCACCCAGCGAGCTTACGTTTCCCGCACCGAGCTAGCTAAAGTACGCGCAATCTGCAACCTCCGTAATGATCACGTATGCACGGCGGCGTTCGGAGCGGAGGGAGAGAGAAGAAACGCTTACCTCCTTTGGACAGAGACATTTCCCCTTTGCTTTGATGAGGGGGAAGGGAAGCACAAAGACTTTTGCCTTTTTTTTACTCCCTCCCTCCCTGCATCTACCCCGACACCCGCTCAGGATCGCTGGCTTCTGGTGCAGGATTGATTAAAGAAAAAACCTCCGTCGTTTCGTCTGCGTGCAAGCTCAGGGCTTCAATCGGCGGCTCCCGCGTTCAAAGATCGAGCAGCGGATGAATGCACAACTTTAAATAAAGCCGTGCACTTCGTTAGTTTGCTAACAAAACCTGCAGTCGGGTGGCCAAAGTCTGACAGCTGAAGGGGCCGACGACGTGATGACGTACTTCCTGTCCTCCGTGAAGCATTGTGGGTAGTGTAGTTGTATCGGTTCCTTTTTTTTCTCGATATGCAAGCCACAAATTTAATTTGTTTCGTCGACATTTGTTTTTTTTTTTTTTTTTACCGAATTCAGCTCTTTATTTTCCCTGTTTGTACTCCCCTTTAGATTTTTATATACTGTGTTGCTTTAGTTTTGTTTAAAAAAGAAAAAAGATGCTCACTTACAGGCTTTTGGACTGAAAAATACTCAGAAAACTCAGCAGGTATGGAGGCCTTCCTGTGGTATATTTGCATCTTCTGCCTGTGCTTGTGTGGGTTTCGTAGACATAGTCCTCAAACATATGATTGGTACTGATCAGCTATTTTAATTCAATTGTCCCTGAAAATGTAAGTTAGTGTAATTATCCACCTTTCTTTGACTGGTGATTTGTTCAGAGTGTATCATATAATCTGCTGGGATCAGATTTAGCTCCTGTGATCCTAATTTGGATGCAGCAGAGTAAAAATAGATGGACGATGGGTAACTCATCAACTATTTGAGATCTCTGTTGTCACAGATAAAAATGTGCAGAAACAGAACTGTCAGAAACTGCTACACAACTGTGAGGCTGAAACAACAAATCAAAATGTTTTTTTTCAAAACCCGTAGTTGATCAACACACAAAAGACACTTCTATCTTATTGTTTTATCTTTTTATTTTCTTTCGGGAAAATTACATACTAGTGCAGTTTCTTGAAAGCTAAATACATACATGTGTAATAACAAATAGCATAAAGCTAAAAGCCAAAAGGATGCAAATGATTTATAACTATTGTCTTGCAAGTTAACTACATTATGCAAAAAAAAAAAAAAAAAAAAAAAAAGATTGCACTATAGTATACTATTTTGGGATGCAAGAATTAAACAAGTATAATACTGAATATAAGTGTGTCAAACTAAAAGTCTAAACAGCTAAATGCTGAATAAGGAAAAGTGTCAAACTGATAGCAATAACTAACAATTACATTTAAGAAAAATGCCTATGATGTCGATGCAAACATCTTTAACAATCACACAGGTTTAATAAATTTCAGGGGAGAACTGCGACACTATAAAATACCTGACAAAAAAAGTACAGTACAGAAAAAGTATTTTTTTTAATTTGCACCAAAAACTGAAAACCCACCATCATTACTTTGATAATCACTGCTGAGTTGTTAAAATTGAGTCCTTCATTGTGCCAGGTGCCTCCTTGGTAACTTCTTGATGGAAGACAAAAAAAAAAAGAAGCACAAACTTATCAACGATAGAGATGTCACAGACCTGACACATACACACGTGCTGTGATATGAGTGTACTTTGGAATATGTGCATGTGATTGTGTGGGTGGTTACTGATGGTGAGGCCACAGCGTATTATTGCATTCACTTCCTGGCTACAAGGAGAGTCTGATAGAGAGGCTTTATGACAATGTGTAGATACAGGGAGCTGTCAATAAGGTATTCTGATGCACGGCGCTGCAGGTCGGCATCCACCAGGAAATCGCCGGCCTCCTCTGTGCTCTGGTGGAAGTTGTAGACGTGGCGGACCACCACTTTTCCCTGCTGCTTCGCCATCACGATCACCGTCTTCTGGAAGCTCACTCCGGCGAAGTCGGGGCTGGAAGTGGCCGGTGTGACGATGATGCGCGGACGGCCTCCGTCCGTGCGGGTGGGCTGCATGGCACCGAGCTCAGTGTATGTGGACCGGCTGCTGAGCGGGAGCCAGCGGGGGGAGAAGAGGGCGTTCCACGTCACTCGCTTACTGGAGTCGTGGCCGCTCGGCCCGAGCTGGGTCTGGAAGCTGAAGCTGCGGTCGTCACGGGTGGGGTTATTGATAACCCAGGGGGACCCCCAGGAGGAGGACAGGTAGTTACGGGGAATGAAAATGCTGCAGTTAACGTCAAAGTATTTGGCCAGTTGGATCGGTGAGGCCGAGTGAAACTGGAACGCGAGATAGAGGAGGTCACGGATGGATTCGTAATACTTCTGAATGAGAGCAGACTGCTTCTGAAGGCGGAAAAGGTGCTGAGGGGGGATCATGCCATATCGAACGGCCCTGAGGGCGGTTTCCACCGTCGCACTGACAGGCTGATTCTGGCTAATCCAGCTCTCCAGGGCCTCATAAAGCTCCAGTTCACTCTGCAGAATGAGGTCAGAGCGCTGGAGCAAGGAGAGGAGCAGGTCCTCGCTGATGGAGCCCCATTCTGCGCTCTGCAGCACAGAAGACAGGTTCCAGGACAGGTACTGCAGACAGCTGTCCCGCAGGGTCACGTCCCCAATCTGTAGCGCATAGTTATACCAACCAACTACATGTCCAGTGGGCGAATCGCTGGACAGATGTTGAGTCATGTACTGGGTCAGACCTTGCTGCAGGCTCCACACGCGGTACTTGCTGGCCAGCTTATGCAGAGCGATAGCCTGATCGAGCCGCACCGAGATATCGCCACAGTAAAGGTACCTGGAAAAAAAAAAAAAAAGAGAAATGGAAAAACCGTATTAAAAAGAACCAGAGTACCTGAGAGGCATGCTATATTTGAACTCCTTTATTCTGCTCACATGTGAGTCACTGAAAAAACCCACACTTGCTGAATTTAGCCAGCGAGTTTTAAACAGCAAGGAAGAACTGTATCTCTCCAAAACGATGGGTAACGCACAACAGGACGTACAACCACAGTTCACAGACGGCTACACCTTACCTGATGAACTTGTCAAAGACGGCCGCGCTGTCGGGCATCTCCCTCAAAACCAGCGTGCTGCCGTTCCGGGTGAGCAGCAGCTCCTCGAACACGTCGCTCTGCAGGGTGAGGACCAGGCTGTGGGCCTGGATCACCTTCACCTCGTCCGTGTTGACGGTCTGCACCCGCAGGGTCACGTCGCTGCCGTTCCCCAGGGCCAGCAGGCTCTCCATGCGACCCACCAAAGTCATGGAGTGATTCAGCACCGTGGCGACATTGTCCAAGCCCGCCTCCTGTTTCAGGGCAGCTGTGGGGGGAAACAGGATTTTTTTAGGAGTGCTATCATCACGATATGAATGCAGAAGAACTTTTACCGTTTTTGATTGTTTGACTCCCACGTCAGCATTTATCCAGCAAGATTAAAATCACATCTTCAGCCTTCAACCAAACCACAGAAAAGTCAAGAAAAAAAAGCTGACTAGCATATCCGTCTCGTCTTTGTCTCTCAATTAGCAGGGAAAGGAATCCACCATCCAGGTGGCTGACTCAGAAAAACCTCAAACTGCACGCAGAAAAAAGAGATCCCTGAGTTTGCAGCGCCATTGCAGATGACTGCTTCTGCGGGCCTTCTCGAGTGTAAGTGTAAGCAGCACAGACTGGAGAATCACACATGAAAGACGTGTCGCTATTTCCATTCTTCTCCGCCGCAGCCATGAGCAGCCTTGATGGCCTGGTGCTGGAGGTTTAATGAGACACAGGGGGAGCGCACGAGGCTCCCCGGGTTGCCACACAGTCTTCATGTTCTCCACCACAATCAAGTGCCCCAACTTCAAAGTAACCTTTTTCCAATTATCCAGCTGGAGCCAGCTGAGGATAGTGAAGCATGTCAGGGTGAGAATTGACAAACGATTCTGGCACAGTGTCACTGCTCTCAACAAGAGATGTAAAAACTGTGTTATATCAATTACAAAATTTGATTTTTTTTTCGTCAGATTTTGAAAAACATCACAGGGATCCATGTCGGATCTTTAAAAAAATGGGTCAATGTCTCTTCCACTCAAGTCAAGAGTTGAAAACAATAAATAAAACAATTTTCTGCATACATCAAAAACTGGCATTCATCCTGTCTGTGGCCTTCAAAAGCTTTGGTCCAAATCCATCAGCCGGGTCTTCTTTTAAGGGGTAAGAAAAGCTTTCCCTCAGCACTCGTACAGTGCTGTATTATTGAGCTGGCACAAAGCCAGACGGCAAATGGACTTGCCTGCTTTCCCCTGCACCCGGCAGACAAACAGACGGGGGCAGGATGAGTAGAACAGATAAATACCCATTCTTCGCCCTGAGGCTTGGCACGAGCCACACATCCATGGCTGTGTCCTACAACCTAATGACAGTATGGGGGGGGGGAGCCAGACCGAAATAGGACAATCCAGCTGTGCTCACAATGTAGAGTAAATGTTAAAAACAAACAAAAACACAAGATCAAGAGGTGATAGTAGGAGGATTTTAGTGAAGTAACAGAATTTTAAAGTGGTGGAAGCTTTTGTTTTCTTACCTCCGCAAACTGTGGCAGAGTGGAAGTGAATAAAGAGGAGGGTGCCCACATAGACCCAGCCAGGAATCTCTTGTTCACATGAGCGCACCATATCTTCTCAGTTATTCCCTGATTCTCTTCCTCCGTGCTTTCCCTCTCGTTCTTTCTCCGTCCCACTCTTCTCACCTTCTTCTTCTTCCTCTTCCTCTTCTTGCCTCCGCTCCTTTGTGGTGGAAAGGTGTGTTGCCCCGTGTGCTGCCCGGCTCCCTGTCCTGCACTCTTTATGTAGGACGCCGGCCTTTCCCCGGCGCATCTCGCAACCTCACGGACTCCATTGATTGGTGGAATCTGGCAGGGGCGTTGCTATAGCGACAGCTTTGATTTTGAATTTCTCCCTTTTGGATGTTACATGGCATTGATCAGTGGCACCGGTCCAGCCAAGAACTCAGCCTAATGTTTTTTTTTTTTTTTTATATTCTGAAAGTCAGTGGGGGGTCAGGGCACCATTAGGAATCGATATCAACACGGCTTCATGTTTTAATGGCACTCCAAATGCGGCAGATCTCTGGGCTGAGGCATTTTGTTGCCCAAGTTAAGCACAATCACCGCCACAAAATTAGTTAATTACTGCAGGTTGCCACTGAGACTATCTGCCAAAAGTAATTAGGGCTCTAATATGTGTGACCAACTGCAGTCAATCAAATTTCATAATCCATTTATAGAACAGCTTTTCAGCTGAGTGCAATTATTTTTCTAATGGCATATTAATCTCACTAATGTGGGTTTAATTTCATTGATGCTGGGTCTGCACATCAATCTAAAGCGGGTTTGTCGATCAAACTCGAGTGCCAATCAGGATTTTGTAAAGTTTATAGATCCCGCTGATGTTAAAATTTGTTTTATTTATCAGAATTTTTTTTTTTTTTTTCTGAGATGCCCTGTTCTGTTCCATCCCAGCTATTTCCAGGTCTGTTCTTTGCCTGATAAACGCAGCGTGAAGACCTTATTGAATGTGTGTGATATAAAATTTCCACTGGATATGGAGGTAATGGTCTTCCGCTTGCAGGGAACATACGACCCTCCCAGCGATGACAATCAATACAAAACGCAGTCATGAGTCAAAGTCGGTTCTGTATATGACACCATGACTGCACATCCCAGGATAACATGCAGTAATCTGGCTACAACAATCATAATGTTTCTTTTGAAATAGCAGCCCTGATGACAGTGTCCAATGCCTTAAAATTTAAAGAATTGTTTCCAAAGCTATTTAAATTTGCTTTTCTTTTCCACTATGCCTGCATTGATCTCTCAGCCAGGGACAGAGCAGTCAATACTGAGATCCATGTTAAAATCATCTTGAAAAGATAAAGTGGGTATGGATCTTTCGTTCATCCATCCATTCATTCATTCATTGAAATAATAAAGTCAATGCATCTGACTTGGCCATTAGTCTGCTGATGATATTTATACTAACACACAGCAATAATACTAATGTGTTAAAAATAGATCCAAATTCTCCTGCTCTGAGAGAGATCAGGGGAGACATCTCTTTGGAAGGAAGTGGGTTGTGGCGACGCCCCGAGGGCTGCCGGGCTGCGGGAAGAGTCCTGTGGGACCCGGACCTGAGCCACTGCTATGAATAACCTGGCGTGTTCTGGAAGGGGAGGCGTGCAGCTCAGGTGCCCTAATGAAGGCTGCTGCAGCGAACTGGACCGCAGAACAAAGACGAAGCATCTCCTTCCCAACATCCATGTCCACGCTAATGCATCTCAAAGTCCACGTGTCCTCGATTAAGGCTGAAATATTTATTATAGCTGAGTGTTGTAAGGATCAGAAACAAGCACAGCTGAAGCGATAGGCATCTGGAATGCCCTTCAGAAAGGTCACATTGCTTTCTCCTTTAATTTAACATCCTATTAAGAATCTAACGGGACCAAAATGCGAAGTGATAGATTGACAAGAGGCCGGGTTGGTGAGAGCACCCCTCGGGATGAGATCCATTGAAGAATCGATGCACCACAGGGGGCTCCATCACGCAGTATAAACAATATGTTTAGCGCGGGCTGAAAGCCAGAGCTTACTTCAGCAAGGTGTCCTGGATGACCTTTCCCTCGCGCTGCACCCGGAGGGGATGCACCCGTTAACCCGGCGTTCGGAGCACTGGACAGGCTTTTGACATGGAAACGTTCAGCAACTGTAAATAAATACAACTATCACACAGACAAAATCATGAAAACTCACTATTTTAAAGTCATATTTTTTTGACATCTTTCAATTTTAACAAGTACTTAATTATACTTATGCTTGTTTATATTACTAATGTATTCCCCTACAACTTCCATAAGTATTTTTACTTATGGATCAACTAATAAGAAATGTATTTAGATGTGTTAGTTTAACATAATATAACTTTATTAACCTTATCGTTTGTGTGAAATGTGCTTTAAAGGTAGAATTCAATTGCTGATCCCAATGTAATTAAATATGTTACCTTCTTGATTTACTTTATTGTTCTTTTCAATGCAGCACTAAGATTCTTAAACAACTTGTTTTAATACGTTTTATTTCCCTGTAAAGCACTGTATGCTGCTCTGTGTCTTAATGCTGGTATAAAAATGATTTGCTTTGACATTAAAGCATACTTTTTCTTGTGAATAAGCATAACAGTACTTGAATCAAAAGTTTTCAGCGAGGTACTTATTCCATTGTCTTTTTTTTTTTCTTTTTGAATCCAATATGTTCACAAATGAAGGAATAAGTGAAGGTTTTAGCTGAAAATCGATACGTCAAAAGATGCTTTCAGACACTTCTATGAGGCTGAATGATGGTCTTTTTTTATTTACAAATTTCACTCAGACTGTGCAAAATACAGTTATAAGAGAGTGCAAAACACTAAAATGTTTTAAATTAAAGCAAAATGAATGCTTTCAGGTGGAATCAAAATATATGTATTGATTGAAAGCTTGACTTTTATACTCACCCCTGCAATTTTCACATGTGCAAACATCCATTATAGACAGCTTGACTCTCTGCAGAAGGACAATTCGAAGCTTAAAATGCTTTTTTTTTTTTTGAAATGTTGTTATTTATGACATGACTGTTATGAGCTGTTATGAACCAGGGCCAACAACAGATCAATAATATGATCTATTTTGTTGTGTAATCTCATTTGAACTGAAGCACAGGAGTCAAACCTCTTTGTATTACGACCTGAGCCACCAGATGGCTCTGCAAAACCACCAACCGCACCAAACACTCTTTACTGGAGCAACCGACAGACACACTTCAGCCATCCTGTCCTCCTATGAGAGTATATTCAATAGCAATATGAACAACTTTTAAATGATAATGACAGCATGGTCATAAAAAAATGAAAAACTTGGATAAATACAGCACATTGCTTTTGTAATTTAAATGAAGTAATGTATCATAGTCAAACCTAGAAGTCATCAGTCTTTGCCTGTCAGATCTCAGAGTTTGCTGTGCTCAAGTGAACTCCTCACTCGGGGAGGTGAGAGGTCCCTTTGTTTGGATGTAAGCAGCCTCAAACAAATAAGTAGGCCGGCTGCTAATCTCACAGAATATGCAAAGCTGCAGACACCAGAGGTTGGGTAAAGGGGGGCCGAGCGGTTTGAGCCGAGTCGTTAGAGAGAGCATTACACACAGAGAACAATAATAAGTGGTGCGGAGCGAACGACGTGTGAGGCTGGTATGACTGAATAACAGATGAGGAGTGGCTGCTGGAAGACTGTTAATGACTCCTACCGGGACAACAAGAGGATCTAAACCAAAAATATCAACCAGGAACTCCAGTTTAACATCATATTTAGCGGGAAAGTAATTTCTCTATTTTTCTCCTGAAGAGGATCGTCCAAGTCAAGACTCACCTGTTCCAACCAGGTACGAGATTCACAATACTGCATCTTTTATATAATGTGTTTCACATTTATCTTATTGACGCGCTTTAAATAAATGTTCCAAATCAACATTTTTTTCATACACATGTCATTCTGAATTTAACAAACATCTCTTTTAGTACAGAAATACATGAAAGAACTTCAGCCATCAAGTTTGAAATATTA
Source organism: Salarias fasciatus (assembly GCF_902148845.1). NCBI lineage: Eukaryota > Metazoa > Chordata > Actinopteri > Blenniiformes > Blenniidae > Salarias > Salarias fasciatus. The sequence continues at coordinate 7,050,081 of NC_043748.1, read as the reverse complement.
TGTTTTTCAAAATTTCATGACTACATTTGTTACAGTAATGATGATGAAATGATGAGCATTAAATCCTTTAGAATAAATGTTTAGAGAAATGAATTCTACCGCTGAGACACAGGATAGCTGAACGTCACCAGCAGCTCCTGCCTGCAGGGGAGCTGGATGGGAGGAATCACTGTCTCCCAGGGGAATATCTGCTAATTAGACTATCTTGGGAACTGGAGCAGTGACTAAAAGTCACAACAGAATGACTTAATTCTATAGTCTGAGGGAAAGGATGGCAGCATAATTGATGGGTTCATTTGAGATCTTCTAATATTTGACACTGCAGCGCAGTTCTCACAGGGACATTACAGTCTTTTACCAGTTGACTGTATTTGTTTTTTTGGTGCAGCAGTCCATCAAACATTCACTTCGGTGCAATGAGCTCTCCCACCGTTCCCAGAGGATGTGGCCCCAGCGTCAACTCCATCTATTACAACCTGTGCGACCTGACGGCGGTGTGGGGCGTCGTGCTGGAAGCCATCGCCGCCGCCGGCGTGGTGACCTCCTTCGTCCTCTTCATCACCCTCATGGCCTCCTTGCCGTTTGTGACGGATAAGAAGAGGAAGGGCATGGTGGCCCTGCAGGCCGGCATCCTGATCTTCACGCTGGGACTGTTCGGGCTGAGTTTTGCCTTCATCGTGGGCCGGTACGCCACCACCTGCGCCGCGCGGAGGTTTCTGTTTGGCGTGCTGTTCTCCGGCTGTCTGGCCTGCCTGGCGATGCACGGCCTGTGGCTGGCCCTGCTGGAGCGGAGGGGCCGTGGCCCCCGGAGCTGGATGCTGTGCCTGGGGGCCCTCGGTCTCTGGCTGGTGGAGGTGATCATCAACACCGAGTGGCTGATCATCACCGTGGTCAGGAATCCACCCGGCGGTGCGGCTGCACCTGATTCATCCTGCAACATTGCCAACCAGGATTTCGTGACGGCCCTGATCTACGTGATGGTCCTGCTGCTCGCCGTGGTGCTGATCGCCGTGCCCTCACTCTGTCATAAGCACAGGCAGTGGCGGCGGGACGGAGCCTTCATCCTGGTCACAGGGCTCTTCACCCTGGCCATTTGGATCGCTTGGATTGTCATGTACATCTATGGAAACGGGGTGGTGGGAAATCCCGGCTGGGACGACCCCACCCTGGCCGTCGCTGTGCTGTCCAACGCCTGGGTCTTCCTCTTCCTCTACACCGTCCCAGAAATCTGCCTGCTGACGCAGGAGGACCCGGATCAGGAGCAGCCCCCCGATGGAGAGGACGTCTATCCTGCCAGGAGCTTGGTTTACGACAACATGCTGAAGGAGGCGGAGCCAAACCACCAAAATGTGTACATAGAGAATAAAGCCTTCCAGATGGATGAGTCTCCAACAGGTAGACTGTCAAACATCATCATCATCATCAAATCGTCCAACAATGACTTAAAAAGCCTGGTTTGGTGTGAAAAACTGACTTAAAATGCGTTGATGTCTGATATATTTCTGCTCAACAGCGCCCTCAAAGCCCGTGTCTCCGTACGGAACCTACAACGGACAGCTGCGGAGCTGTGTTTACCAGCCCACTGAACTGGCTTTGATAGCCAAAGGTCTGCCGAAGGTGAGCGTGTCAATCAACACTACACACACACACACACACACACACACACACACACACACACACACACACACACACATTTGAAAAGCACGTCTTTCTGCTTTCTCCTGCAGATGGATCCGCAGGCATTACTGCCCCGAGCCCGGCCGTCCTCCAGCGCAGGGAGCAGCAGCTCGCTGCCCCGTCTGGTGGAGTCCTTATCTGAAGAACTGTCGTAGGTTTTGTACTCGGTTTGTCAGCGGCTGCTATAGGAGAATGCTTTAAATTAGGATTTCTTTAAAGTGTGGGTCTGCAATGTATGAGAAATGGCAAAAAAGGTTTTACTAAATGCCATTGTGATCAAGATTATGGTAACGAACCCCTGAGACACAATGTTTATTGAGATATCAGACTATAGGTTTGAAAACGAGATGTTCTCAAAGTGAGAATTTGGATTTTTCTAAACTGTTTTGAACTAATTTAATATTTTTTTCACTTGAATTCATGATTCAACACTTGAAAGTCTGAACTCCTCGAGGAGAAGAGTCTCTCTTACCATGAAAACTAAAAAAATCCATGATATATTGTAAAACAGCCAAGGCTAGTTTTCCATGCACTTTCTCTTCTACCAGTGTTCTGTTTGTTCTGTTCAGATAAACACCAGGTGGCTCTGAAAACACTGATGGACGCCTTAAATCCGCTAAAGAACACATACCCAAATTGAGGATTTCCAAAGCAAAAAGTTGAGACTGTGATCTGTGCTCTCCTAGTCAAAGCTTAAACTCCAAACCTTCCTCTGTAGGTGTCCACCAAGAGCCACAATCACCCAAAAGAAAGACGAGTTTACCTTCAAGCTACTTGTACGACCAAAAACTGTTCTGCCTTAAGTTTCTTCCGATTGGTTAAAATCTAAAGTCTAGAATGTAACTATATCTTTCAGGTCCGCTGGGTTAAGTAGTAGACAAGAATAAGGTTCAGAGAGGAGAGAACTAACAGACGAGAATAAACTGTGTAACGTGTGGCTATAATTTACTGAGTTTTTTTGATAAGTTTATCGTGAAAGTACTTTTTTCATCAAAAATCTGCAGCAGATATTTTGTTAATCTTTACGACATAACATATTGTGTTTACGGATTTTGTGTTCAACAGAATATTTGTTATTGGCAATACATCTACCATTAGGAAGAATGTCTTCAGTTCTTATATATCACTGCTTTCTCTGTGGGTTTTTTTTTTAAATGGAATTTTATGTAAAGGTTTGGATTTTAAGTTATTAAACTGATGAAGGCTGTGTGAAGCTGGTGTGGGTGTTTGGATTTGTAGGAGTCACCACTGGGGCCTGGTGTGGTTCGCTGGGAGAGGAAGTGGCGACCAGATGACCGTGTTCAGTGGCTGGCAGGTATTTATTTACATGACTCGACCAGATAAGTTCACTTGGAGCCAGACGCTGGGACTCACTCAGCTGAGACTGATGTTGAAAATAGAAAAACCCAACCAATCCACATCATGTGCTTTCTTGTTTAAACACGGGGATTTATTATTACTAGAACCGATAACCGATTTTCGAATAAATTTGGAAAGTGGTTCTCCTGCTCCTGTGCAGTCGTTTCCCTGTGCTTCATCACGGAGGCCGAGCTGAGGCTGCCTGGCAGCCCGCTGAGCCAGCTCGCTCCCAATTAGCTCCCCGAGCTCAGAGGACAAACTGCACGCCTGCGAGAAATCACACGGCGACAAGCGACAAGCGGAAAGGTGGAAAAGTTTGCCGCCTGCGTTGTCTTCCTCACACCGGTTGGCTTTGCACACAGCCGGTTGCATAAAGCAGTGATGAGTGTGCTCAGCTCAGGGGAGTCGCCACTCGCCATCACGGGCAGCTGGCCCCACTTAATACATCTCCTCGTCACTGTGACAACCCTCAGTGGACAAACACAGATGAGAAGGGGGGGGGGGGGGAGCAGCCAGGCAGATTAAATGAGACCCGGAGGCCACACGACTGCTATTCAGACTTATGAGCTGAGTCCATGTAGAGATATCACACAGCCGATCACCGCCGCTGCTCAAAAACTAAATGTTTGTCGTCAGATCCCAGACGCTCTGAATGATCAGGCTGTCAAACAAACACGTGAATTTGTCCGGTTTTGTCTCAGCAGCCAACAATCAAACAAAGGCCTTGTTCACCGAGGTAAACCTTTAAAGGATTACCAATGTAAATAGCCGTGCCAGGCGCTCGTGAGTGTTCCGCATTTGAAAAAAAACGAATGTGCTTTATTTATCCCAAGATCCAGACGCTCACAGAGGTACAAAGTGAAACAGAGGCTCAACAGATTTATTTGCCCAAATTGTGCATTTATTTGTACAGCTGAGTTTCAGAGCAATCAGACAAGAAGTGATGGGATTAAATGGTTATAATGTCATTTGAATGACTCCAGAAGAGATGTTAAGATGCAAGTAAACATCATGCAACAATGTGAAATGGAAAACAATAAATAAATCTCATAGAGACTTTATTTTTATTATTTTTTAAATTTGCTGGATATTTGTTTCACAACATTAAACCCAGACTAACAGAAAAACATGAACCAGCATCAGCTTGTCCTGACAGATCCAGGACAAGCTCTAGGAGCACCACCCTCTAGTGGCCACACAGAAAAGTGATGTTTACACGGAGTCACTGCACTTTCAAGGACGGCAAATCAATAAAATCCACATGTATTGATCGAGTCACTCGAGTCCAGGACTGATGACTTTTCGTGTCACATTCTACTCAGCAGATCTTTTAAAAGCAAAATGTTTCACACTTCCTCAAAACATGGAAAGGGGATGCAAATGCAGCTTTCCTCCCCACTAAAAGTCATTGTTCTGTGGTGTGAAGTTCCATCACTCTGACGGAGTGCTGCTCCTCAGTTTCTGTTCAATGCAGTCTTTGACACAGACTGACTCTGGGAGATAATCAACTCTTCTGGACTTTCCGCGGCCTGGCAGCCCTGACCTGGTGCTGCAGCTGTCTCTGCTTCTTCAGCTGCCGGTAGGCCTGCACGGCCCGCTCCCTCTCCTCCTCCATGATCCTCTGCCTGGCCATGGAGGGCTTGGCGGTGGAGACGGCGGTGTGGCCGAGCAGAGAGTTGAGCAGCAGCTCCTTTGTTGCCTTCTGAAGAAAATATGTAGGAAGGAAAAAAAAAAAAAAAAAAACCGGGATTTGCAACTTACTCAAACTTTATGAGTGATGAGAGGATTACAAAGTAAAGTTACCTGAGGCTTGATGGGAGCTTTCTTTGGCTTGGCACTCAGCGACGGAGGAGCCATGGCAACTTCACCAAAGGCAACACTGTCTGAAAACCAACAACCATTATCCCTACAAGTGCACAACATTCAACATTAAAACCACATCATACCTGGGTTATTCAGCCCTGCTGAATTAGACTGAGAGGGGATTGTAAACATGGGAACAGGGCCGATGCAGAAACAGTAAAAGCAGCTCTGTAGTTTGAGGATCTCTCGGAAGTTGAAAACTCTTTAGCATTTTGGCTCTGCACTCCAGTACAATGGATATGAAACCAAATAAAGAGGAACTGCAACAGAACAGCAAAGCCTCAGCAGGAACAGAACAGCATCTGGTGTCGCCCGTGAGATTAACACTTCAGGCTGTTTACACATGAAGTCTTGAGCCTGGACTGTCGTCTGTGGAGGTTTCGCAGTTTTCTAAAAGTAGAAAAGTGTCTGCAGGTTAAGAGAGAACTTCTTTCCTTCCTCACTCTCAGACAGTGGAACTGGAAGTTTGTCTGAGCTTCCTGTTCCTTCTGCAGCCAGTGGATTTATGTTTGATTGTTGCTCTCTGTCCTTCTCTCTCCTCACTTCAATCAGAACAGTAAAAAAGCACCTCTGAGTCTGGCTCTGCAGGTTTCTTCCGTTTCCACCGTTTATGCTTGCTCAAGTGGAATAGTTGGGTGTTTCTCTGTCACAGTGCCTTGAAATGACTGCGTTTGCATTCGGTGTAAATTAAATGAAAATTGAGTTTTTAAAAGCACGGGAGTGAACCACTGCCACCACAGGTACTTACATGCACCGTCTCAACTGATCAATACAGGACCATCACAGATCTCACCGTCACAAACTGAGCCAGATAGAAACTTTGTCTTTGTATTCATTCAAAGATGAACTCCGTCTGCTTTCAACATGTTAACATTACCTCTTCTGTTTGAGCATATAGACGTAGATCCCAAAAGAAGTTCCAAATAAACACTGTTGTCCCAAAAAGGACTTTTGAAGAACTGTCATTAGTTACAAACAGACATGCAAACCTTACCTACAAACATCTCTTTCTCCATCTTGGTTTCTTTTTTGTCCAGCTTTTTCAGCTGCAGCTTCAGTAATCTGTCCTTATCATGCCTGTTTCGAAACAGTAAGTGCTGGATAAGCCGATCACATAACAAACAGCAACAATAAAGTGAAACTTTAAGTGTGAGCCAATAAAACACATCAGAGCGCTCAGCAAGGCTGAGAGTCAAAGTCTACTCACTCCCTCTTCCTGTCCGATTTGGCCTTCGCTGGCCTCTCCTGCTGGTCTTCCTCCAGCTCAGGCTTTCTGTCCACTTGGTTTTTGGTGAGGAAGAGGACGTGTTTGGCTGCATTTTCCATCCGCCGCACATACGCCGCCTCACTTTCCTCTTTCCTTCTTTTGAAACGTGGGACCACGATGTCTCCGACCTTCGAGCCCCCTGGACGACCTGCAGAGGCAGATGTTCATGAAGGTTTTCACAGTTTTTCAAGGGACAAAAACATCTGGATTTAAACCAAGTTATTGCTCTGAAGTCTGAACGCTCACAAAAGAAAACAAGGTTTCTTTGAACTTTGTTTTCCCAGTAAGAATTGAGGAGTGATTATTTTCTTGTTGTATTTCAAGCTTGTAAACAAAAGACGTATTGTTTCCATCACTAATTCCAGATATTTTAAGGCATGGGTGTGAAACGTGAGGCCCGTGATCCAGAAGTGACCCCACAGAGATTCCAATCCACATACAAAGAAAATTCCAGCTGTGAGAAATTCTGACATTAAGGTAAATGTATATATGTAATCACATGAGAGCAATATACGTGAAACAATATAAACACACTTGAACACTACATAACATACATACAAAAAATAAACTAAAATGCCAAGAGTATAGATTATTGCTATGATATTTGATTAATTTAGACTGTAAGGAGAAATGGTTGTATTTTTCCCCATTAAAAATAATACTTAACTTTTTTTTCTATAGCACTTTACTGCATGGGTGGAAATTAAAATTACTACTGAATATGCACTCTGGATAATTTAGACCATTTTGACATATTTTCAAAGTTCTCTTGGGTAACAACAATAACCTGGCTTCTACCTGGCAGGCAAGCGTCGATCCTTGTTAGCTTTTAAAATTTAATGAGTAGTAATAAGCAGTAAAGTGTGGCGCCCTCTAGAGGCCATGAAGGCATTCGTTTGCCTCATGTCTCATCTTCCAGCCGGCTCTGGCTTTACCAGCGTTTCATACAGGCTGAAGCCTCTCCAGTCACCATGCCCGAGCTTCCTCTCTTTAACAAGCATAGAAGAAGCTGAAAATGTTCCTCCTCACCCTTCTGGAGCTTCTTCTTCACGGATCTCTTTGGTGTCTCTTTGCTCTTCAGGATCTCTCGCAGCTTGAACGGAATGTGGTTCAGGTGGTCCTCTTCTGTAACTTTCTTACGTTGTGTAACTTTTTTCTTGTCCTTTCCACTGAAATACATCGCAACCCATCAGCACAGCTTGTCAGGTACATCGGACATATGAAGAGAATCAAGTTTTAAACCACGAGAGGAGCGCTCGTGAGTTAGCCCATGTTGCTAACAGCTAAGCTATCAGTCTTTTATTTTAACTCTTTAGCTCCGTTACGTTACCTCGGCTGTCGCCCAGACTTGTCCGCTTTTTTTCCCGACTCGCTGGCTTCATTCTTCTTGTTTTTCCCCATCTTAAAAAATCTTAAGTTCAGCAAATAACGCAATATAACACAACACACATGGGCTACTACATAACACGCTAACCTGTGAGACGCAGACGCGAAGACACCACACTCTGCGTTTTCTTCGTGATTCTGAAATAGTTTTTGCTTTAAAGGTTAGTTGTAAAGACCATATTTTCAATGAGTAATCGTGAATTGTTTAAAAAAATCACTATGCCTTTATATTATTGATAGTGCTAAGTGCTAACCATTGTGTTAAAGAATGAAAGCTCTGCGAAATCTGCGAAACTTTAATCAGAGTGATACATTTTAAGTTGTAGACGATCTTTACAGGAACGTGCTTCCTGACTGGCTAAAAAGACGTAAGCTCTAAGTTGCACCGCTAGAGGGCGACAACACCCAAAATTGAAAACAGAAGTCTCCGTCGTCAACATTAAATGGTCGTTTATTTGACCATCTGGATCCTTCAGAATTCAGAACAGATGTTTCTAAATCCCTGCAGATCTTTTGAAGGAAAAACAATCAAAACAGGATAGTATATTTTTTTTCTGAATCAGTGGCTCAGGCTGCTAAACATGTGTGTGAAAAAGAAGAAAGCTTTACATTTCTTCAGAATGTTACAGGTTCACATGAAGATTATTTATTATTTACATTATTGATCAGTGACAATCTGATCGTTGATAATCCATGTTTCTGGATTTTATTAATTTTTTGTTTGTTTGGTTAATGCAAATACTTTTCCAAGCTGATGGACTGCTTCTTTGTGTTTGAGGAGGAATGTGATGGATGAGTGTTCAGTGAAGCAAAGATAATTTACTTTTTAATTTTTTTTTTTAATGTAAATTGATTGTTTGTACTTAGGAGGTCCTTTTCATATACAAAAAAGTGAGATCTTTTGTTACATTTAAACTATGAAATGTTTTTCCTGATAACCCGACACTTACAACAAATCAAACGGCTTGAAAAACTTATAAAGTCCAGTTTTAAGGATATATGTATAAAATTGATAATACAGTTGAAAAGTTCATTAATACAATGTAAATATTGAAAAGATGACACAGAACAAGTCTTCACCTCAGTCATGTGAAAAATAACCCACAATGCACTGGTTTCAACACAGAGTCCACAGAGGCTCATTCAAAATGTTGTCCATGAGTGGCATCCTTTAATCCCAGCAGAGTGTGTCCATACATGTGCCCTGTGTGTGTGTGTGTGTGTGTGTGTGTGTGTGTGTGTGTGTGTGTGTGTGTGTGTGTGTGTGTGTGTGTGTGAATAATACAGATTACTGAGAGAAGCTGTGGTACAGCCGGAGATGAATGGACCAGGTGAGTGTTTGTGTATGCTGGAGTGGATTATCAGACATAATGCAGCTCAGTGTGAGAGACTGCTGATGGAAGTAGAATGTTACTACAGACATTACATGATGTCTACAGGTGGCGGGGGATTTCTGAGTTCTGTGTCTCATAAGAACCTGTGAAAATATTGAAATCGTTCCTCATAATCGTGCTGCTTCTGCTGCTATTGTTACCTTTAATGAACCTGTTTAATAGGAGACAGTACAGGATGATGTCCTCAGTAAAGCCAGTCGGACAATCCCTCATGGACGTACAGATCCATACTGAACGTGCGTATGTGCTGCCTGCTGGCGTCATAATCCTCTCATAGATGAGCATATAAAAGAGCTTCAGAGAACACAATTCATCATTTAACGGCAGCTCAGATCTTTGAAGAGACTCAACAGCAGCGCAGAGGTGAGTAGAAGCAGCAAATAGATAACATCTTTATCTTACTACTGATACAGAAACTGTTTCCCATTTCAAGTCTTTGTTCTACCTTTAGATGCTCAGTTGTAAAGATGCAGAAGAATGTATTTCAGTAGTTTTGGAGATGGAAACTAGGTTTTTAACAGATACACTCACTGATGACACGTGATAGAAAATCTGTGCTCCATTTAAAGCAGCTGTATGGCAGCACCAAATTTTCATTTTCTGGCATGACTGAGGTCATGTTCGGCTTGAAATCATGCAATGTTGTACAGGAGAAAAAGTGCATGACATGTAGACCTATTCATAAAATTTTGTCCATCTCCATGGATGTATTAGGGACTGAGAAAGTTTTTATGAACTTTCATATTTGTGCACAATTTAACCATGATGATCATGATGATAACTTTAAATAGTTTAAGCAATGAAGCATAGGATTGCATTATATGTTTCTATTGAAATTTCTGAGTAGATGTGAGCCTCTCATGTCACTCTATAGTGTTTCTTTCAACACATCATTTTGGAATTTCCACACAATTGCGTGGTTGAAGCAATGAATAAAAAGAAACACTTGAATTTTATTCAAACATGGAAATTTACTCATACTGCCATACCGTATACACCATGCAACAACAATCTAGTCCATTCCTTCAACAGAGAACAGTAACTACTGCATCACTTCAGCAGTTACTAATAGTACAAGTCACCATAATATATTTATCACAGACTTTATCGTCGCTTTGAGATGTGCTTTGAATGTCATACAATTAAAATGAATCAAATTCCTGCTTTAAACAACAGAAATAGAACAGAACAGACATCGAACTGCAGTATGTGAAATTTATGCGAGTGCACTGCATTCGTTTTGGGTGTCATTCACCAACACATGAGGACATTTTGGAATTGTGATGGTTTTTGGAACTTTTCTTTGGATGTGTGATCTGACTGAGGCGAGCAGATTCAGCATGTCTCGTATTATCTGATTATCAAGGCGCTCTGAAGCTTACGCACGTCCTGCACTGTTGATCTCACTGAGATGATTTGAGCCTCTACTCTGACGATAGTCACAGTTTTTCAGGTGGATCTGGAGCATTATGACACTTTTGAAATTGCTTTTCCTAATTACAATTCAGCTGAGTGTTGTCATCTGTATTTTATCATAGTTCGAGGCACAGAAGCATGAACTTGGACGTGGCCAAGCCTGAAGCAAAGAGTGGCAGCAAAGCCCCGACCAGAGCGGTCGCCCCCGGCTCGCCACGCAAGGGACCCCCCAAATTCAAGCAGAGGAACACCCGGCAGTTCAAGAGCAAGCCTCCCAAAAGAGGAGTCATCGGGTATGCCTCTTCAAAATAAGTGTCAGTTGTAAAGTAATATTCAGGCATTTCTTCTCAAGAATGTTTGTGACTTTCTTTCAGCTTTGGAGAGGAAATCCCAGGGATGGAAGGACTTGGCACCGGTAAGCAGATCTGTAAAGTCACATTGTGTCATCCGATCAAAACTTTCTATTTCCAAATACATTTACTTACATTTTTGCCCTTCTATTTTTCAGATATAACTGTAATCTGTCCCTGGGAAGCGTACAGCCATCTAGAGCTCCACGAACTGGCTCAATACGGCATCATCTGAGTCTCCTCACGTTGGTCTACTGAAGGGAAACTGCTGGAATTTACACTGCAAGAATTAAAATCTGTTAAAAAAAAAATGGCTTTTTATACTAATAGTAAACATGCAACCTGTCTTTATGTCTGTATGTATTGTAAATGCTGTTCTCTGAAGATATTTTTTACGGGAAATCTATTTTCATAAGACTCTCAAGCTGCCATTTTCATGTGTGTGAGCCGTTGATGCTGAATGATTGCCTGGGACTGCGGCGGGAGCTGCGACTGACCGGGTGGTCACTGGCCAGCAGGGGTTTCTGCCGGGGTTGAAAAACGTCGTCCAAATCAGAATAAAGCTTAACATTTTTGAATTAATTTCAATCTTGTGTGTCTTTTCAAACCGAAGGAACCAAATAGAAGCAGCCGGTCTTTATTACTCAGCTCGCCGCTGCATTCGTCACATCGCGTTGTCGACTTTATGCCACCGGATGCTTTCCAGCAGGCGCGTGGAAATGAACACGGCCACGATTTGGACGCCGAGGACGACGACGGCCGCCGTCCCGATCAGCGCTTCGTGCTGCTCGATCCAGCGCGAGATCCCCCCCAGACAGCCCCCCAGGAAGACCACGCTCTGAGCGGTGAACTCGTCCAGCAGCTGGGCCCCGACGCCACACTGGGAGTTCCACACGGTGCCGTTCTCTAGAGGATCCACGCAGCAGGTGGCGGGGACGCCGCACGCCAGCACCCCCGGAGCCGAGCAGTTGTAATAGCTGAGCAGAGGGAACGAAAACATCATGCAGCGCTTTCGCTTTTGGCGTTCTATACATCAGGACTGGGTTTTTTCACTCACATGTTGATCTCCCAGTCGCGGTAGGTATCGGCGCCGCAGCACTGCAGGTTCGACTGGATCTCGTCAGCGATGAACCTCAGGTCCAAGTCGTCTTGGTAGCGCGCCATGGCGGCCAGCATCCCCGACCGCAGGTAGCCCCCGATCTGATCCTGCATGCCGTAGGCCAGGATGGCGATCAGCACCTGGACCGAGATCAGCGCCAGCACGGCGAAGGAGAACGCCTTGAGCAAAAAGCAGTTCTCTCTGATGGCGCCGACGCAGCCGGACAGGCAGAGCAGGGTGAGCAGGAAGCCCAGGCTCACCAGCGCCAGCATGGGGTCGGTGCCGATGTTACCGATCTTCTCCTGGGCGAATGACTCTTTGCTGATGAGGCCCCAGAAGCCCAGACCAAGAACCACCAGGCCCAGCACTGTGAACAGCAGGTTGCACAGGAACAGGAAGTATTTGAGGAAATAGTCCATCCAGGAGTACTGATAGTAGGGCTGGAGTTTGGCGGCGCTGCGGGGGTCCGCTCCATGGTTTGTCTCTGGCTGGGACTCGGACGTGACTTGATCAAGCTCCTTTGTAGACTCTACCTTTAGAAATGCACGTGCAAGAAATTAGAGTTAATTTTAGCACCTTTCACTAAAAAAATAAGAAAAAGTAACAATCCAGCACAGAAGCACAACATCCAAAAGTCTCACCTTCGGTATGAGCGGACTCCTCTCATTCTGCTCCGTGTCGCTCTTCGACCACGGCCAAGAAATTTTTTTAAATGGCAAATAGTTCCTCATATTGCCAAAAAACAGGGAGACGGTCCTCCCTGCGCCGCCCGAGCCGCTATGCAGACGAGCATGTGAGCCGAGGAGGAGAGGCCATGCTGAGTTTGGCTCCAGGCGGCTGGAGGGCGGAAGATTTCGCCATCATGTGAGAGTCACAGTGAGGGGATTAGATGGTTTTTCTCAGCATATAACACACACACACACACACACACACACACACACACACACACACACACACACACACACACACACACACACACTCACACACACGCTTTGACTCAGAATTTCACAAAGGAGAAAGTTTCCTTTTTCAGTTACGATGTGACAAGTTTGATCTCTGGATTTAATAATCATAAAAAAAAACTTCCCTCTAAATTTGGCCACACGTCTGTTCGCTTGATCAGAAAAACATCTGTTTTTTTTCCAGGTTTTTCAAAAATCAAGGGTTTTTGTAGTCCCATTCAGTGCCTTGGTGATTATTGATTGATCACTGCCAAAATCCTCAATGAATGGGTGAATAGCTTTACTCAAAACAGCTAGTCAGTGCGCAGCTTTAGCTGGCACTGAACTGAAACATGGATAACATCCATCAGTCCACTCACACACACACCTTCAGGGCATTTAGAGACAAATCAGCCTGAAAATTCATGTTTAGATTGTGGGAATAAACTGGAGAACAAGAGAAAAACTCCACACAGCCCCACCTGGACTCAAACCAGGGATTTTCTTACAGAGGCTAAGAGTGTGAACCACTACACTGCTGTGCTGCCTTAAAACAATATCAACAGTTCCTAAACTGAAATAGAATTTTAAAAAGTTATATATTTTTGTGAGTGTTACCGTATGACTTTATTGGCAGCAGAGTTGAGGCCAATTTGAGGTTGAAAAAGCATTTTCAAAGACAAACTGCAGGCTCTTCTGATGTGTATTTACTGTTAAGAAGAGAGAGGCCGCATGTGCGTCAATTTTTTTTTTAATAGCAATTCATTTCAAGTGCACGCTGAGTTAAAATCATAAATCATATGATTAAAACTAAGGCAGAGTGATTCAACATGTCTGAAAAGACTTGATCTTATAACAAGCTGCAGCCTTGAGCATAAACATTTTCTTCATATGACATTGTACAGACTGTAGCTTCACTAATGATGGGTTTAATAAAAATCAGAACGAGCACGTGCACTATATGCTACACATTCATTACCATTTATGAGACTATAAGCATCAGTTTTATCCCTTTGAAGAATAATTCAAACCATCCTTTGCATCTGCTGCAAAAACAAAAAACAAAAACAGAATTGTCCGTAAGTGAAATCATCTTATTTATTGCCTCAACCTGAACACAGCGAGACTGTCACACACATTCACACCTGAGGTACATCAAGCACGTGCGTCCACATGGGGAACATGCAAACTCCCCTCAAACACTCAATCTGAGGACGTTCTCACTGTGAGGCCAGTGTTAACGACAACACCATGAAATCATGGGGTGTGAAGTGATGTCTGCACTAAAAACTGTTTATCAGCTCGATTTAACAAGCTGCTTTTAAAAAGTCTGAAAGAGGAAACATAAACAGAATATTTATAATAAAAAAGCAACAGGAGAACCATCCTGGTGCATGTTGAGCTGAGCTTGTTGACAATGTTGTGATGTATTGACAACAGGATGATGTGCTGCTCTGAGTCAATAACAGATGAAATGTGATGGAGCCGCTGTGGAACCGATGTGAAAAACAGAAAGAGCTGCAGCCTGGTTACCTCACTCCCTGGCTCTGCAGGTCATTCTTTCCTTTGAATGTACTGGACCGAGCTGGAAGAGCTAAAAGAAGCTGGAAGGACGTCAGGCTGCTGCTGCTGCTGGACGGACGCAGGTCGGAGAGGCGATGGACTCCATATGAGACCGAAGGCTTCGTATCAGACTACCTGTAAACCACTACCATGAGTGGAAAGGTTAAATAATTAGATCTGCTCGCTACCTGCTCACTGAGCTGACAGATCAGCTGTTTTAATGATAGAAATGTGACTTTATGGAGTAAATGACTCTTCAAGACATTTCCACTAATCAGAGTTTGGAAGCAGCTGGGAACAAATTCACTCCTGTTCTGTCTAAAGATAAATACCGAAAGCCACTTCAGGAGATATTGCAGATAAAAAGTTAAAAAAGTAAAGTGGATGTCTAATTCCATGTTCAAAATCAGTTCCAGCATTGCATTATTTCAAATCCTTGATTTCCAACACACTCTGTGGCTACATGATCACTGAAATCTGATTGATCAGATTCCTGTGCAGCTCCAGGTATCGTAATATGGATATATTTATCAGGTGCGTTTTCTCAGCCCAGTGTGTATGAAACATCAAGATCTGTCATTACATAACAAATGAGGAATCAATCCAATCTGCTGTTTACATGCTGGTCAGATCATAGAGAGGGTCACAACACACACTTTGATTGAAATCAGATAGGATCGGTCTAATCAGATGGAAATGTTAAACACGAGTTTAATCAGTGGATTGCTCGTGCTAAACATGAGGAGGATTTGTGGCTGATTTATCGACAAACTAAACAAACTGGGAAGAAAGAAAAATAAATGTTTCACAGAACGTCACCCACAATCTCACAGCATACAGTCTCCTGGACGCTTTCCGTCTAATTAATGATACATTCGTACTCCTGAACTCATCTACTGCCCTTCCGAGAAAAAGGAGAAAATAATAAAAGCATTCTTCCCCTCCGGTCCACATGACACTGACTCATAGTGCTGTGCACCACATTTCCACTAAGACCAGAACAAAAACCAACACTAACGAGACATCAACAGCTCTGAACAGACGGAGGTGACCACGTTGGGAGTGTTTTCACGTGCAGATGTTGTGATGCGGTTTTAAAGTGGTGCAGGTGGGCCAGACTTCTCCGCAGCTGTCATGGACTCCTTTTAGCTCACATATCACTTTAACCATCTGCAGACGTCAGCGCGGGCAGCAGCACAGCCTCTCACACGGAACAAGGAACTCTGATTTGGCAGCGATCCGAGCTGGGAATGTCTGTGACAGAGGATATTTCATTTCAGAGACATAAGAGAACACTCAGTTTTAAGGAAGATATATAGCTGAGGATTTTTTTTAATTTATTCTACATCCTTCATCCAAAGTGAGAAATTATTGAAATATGTCCCTGTGAGTGAAGTAATGATTTTGTTGAGATTATTTTTGCACACTAAGTTTCCAGAATGTAGATTTAGACGGAAATGAGCGTAAATCAGACTGTCGTTTATTAGAGTTGGGTTTGTAATGGGTTCAGAGGATTGTATATATTTGTATTTCATCAAACTCCAAATCTGAAATCTAAAATATCAATAGATCACTTCAGCCTGTCGTCGTCACACAGATGTGCAGCAGACTGGATTACAGTAGTCAGTAAGAATGTTATTCAGCTACATCAAACACCTCCTCTGGATCAGAGTCCGGCGGGAGCGCTTCACCCTACACCGCTCACGGCGGCTAAAAGACATGTGGAGCAAAGACAGAGGATTACCAGACCTCCCACCCTCACCCAGCAGGCTGTTGACTGTAGCAGCAGACGGCCAGGCCCAAAGACACGTGAGATAAGAGGCCGGAGTGGATGCATATGTGCCCACATGTGTCTGCTGGGATCTGGCTTCAGCGCCTCGTTTCCCTCCACCGGCTGAAGGGGAGTGTGTGTGTGTGTGTGTGTGTGTGTGTGTGTCGCCGCCCCGCTGCACTGACGTGGACTGGAGCAGGTGGAGGGAATGTGCTCCAGGAGTCTGAGGACGCAATTATAAGAGAGAGAGAGCAAGACCACAGCTCCTCACTGTGTCACATCTGGAGGGACCGGACCGAGAAGCTGTTCGTCTGCCGCTCGGACCTGATTCAGTTCACAGAAAGGTAAAGTGGAAGATATTTTTCAACACAACATCACAGCAGATTCAAGAGAGAATAGTATGCACTTTTCTTTTTTTTTAAGATGGAGAGTCAGTGATAAATCTTTACTGTTATTTAAAAAAGGAATTGTTCAGGTTCATCAAAGTGTTTCTGAAAGTGTAACGTTGTCACCGATTGTTTTTGAATTAGAATAGAATAGAATAGAAAATAATTTGTTAAAAGTTTGTTAATTCAATGATTCAAAACAAAATATAATGAATAAATGATGCAAAGAGGTAGGGATAAATTATACGCATCACTTTCTAAACCTCTCTCTCTCTCTTTCTTTGGAAAAGATGGGATTAAAGGGGTTTCTCACCTTGCTCTGCATGGTCGCAGTGTGTGCAGCTCAGAAGTGGAAACAGGAAACCCCACGTTGGGACCCCAAAGGTTTACATGCTGTGCTGTTGTGACTGTAAATGATCATCAGTGATCAACGCATGCTTACTATACTGTCTGTGTGCAGCAGAGCAAAGCAGGACGTGCTCCAACCTGACTCAGGTCCTGGACAACTGGAAGTTTGCTATTCTGACCCAAGTGAAAGACCTGCTGATCAACGACCACGCCTCTGTGCTGCCTGAATACAACAGGTGAGCCACACGGACAGCGAAAGCACAAGAAACATGACTGAAAACACGAAACATTTCACAAGGAATCAGTGGTCACACACTGATGTCAGCGCATGTTTTCTCGGTCCTCAAAGACTAAACCAGGAGTTACGTAACTTGCTCTTCCCAGCATATGAGCGGAGGCCGGCCAGAGTCGACGGCGCTGCTGTCGGTTGCTGTTTTCTGCACACGGCAAACACTGTTTGGTAAAATGAGCTCACTGCTCACTCTGCCAGAAAACAGGAGAAGTTTCATTCTCCCGTTCTGGGAATTTGGGGTTACTTCTTGCTCCATGTTCCTCTGGACACCAGGCTGTGAGACATCATCACACCAACAACCGGGTCTCAGCAGTTCAAGCAGACTTCTCACGTGAACCTTTTGAGCTATTTTTAACTCCGTTCGTCTGTTTTCCTGATGTTTCCTGCAGATCAAGGAAGTTATTTTGATTACAGTGTAACAGAGGAGGCTAATATGAGTAATCTGGAACTGAGTATTTGTGCTTTTTACTTTTAGTCCCTGAGTGAACATGTATTGGCGCGTTTCACTCTTTCATAAAACTGGCTCAGCCTACAGAAGGTGATGAATTTAAGATTAAATGATTAAATGCCAAGACTTCTTGTTTTTTTTTAAATTTAGATCTAAAATAAAAGTGTTAAAATGAATTTACTTTCATATGAAGTGTAGCTGTGTTGTTCCTTTTTGTTTGTTTGTTCAGAAAATGATTGAATTTGTGACTCTTAATAAGTTGACTCGTGATCTGGGTCTAACCCTAACCCTAACCAATGATAAAGTCAACATATTAACATCTATCAGTGGAGTTAAAATCATTTGTTCTCTTGCTTAATTATGTGACCACCTCACGTTGCCTGCTATCAATTCTTATCAAATAACAGACGTTCAAACACCAGAATAACTTTCCCCATTTTGCAGGATCCAGCCTCTGTCGAATGCTCTGGGAGACCTCTACAGTCAGTTCAACTCTCTGAAAGACGAGCTGGGGAGGCTCAGCGCAAACTTTGACCGCCTGGAGAGTTTTGCGGACGAGCTGAAGGACGGCAGGTTCAGACCGCCCCAGCGGCCCGTGCAGAGGATTCCCCCGAACCTCGGCCTGAGGTCTCCGCTCAGAGCCCAGATGAGGGCCCCTCCTGAGAGGAGGATTGCAGCGGGGCCAACGCTGATCAGAACAAGAAGGAAAGGCCCCCAGAGGCCTTAGGCTTCCACTGGAAGGCTTTTGAGTGTTTAAGCTGATATACTGAATGATTTAAGGCATGTGTGTGTATATAGATGCAGTTTTTAAAATGAATATTATATATTATTTACTGAGTGTTGGAACAGATCACAATAATACAAAATGAAATGTATTTATTGTTTTTTTTTCTGTAGAAAGTCATTTTGAACCACAAGGGGGCAGCATTTATCGATTATCTTGACCGTATGTGTATTATTTGGTGGATCATGTAACATAAAGGCTGAAAATGCAGTATGGGTTATTACATAATGTAAAAAATGTTACTGTTTTCTCATGAATCAGCATGGTACGAGCTGGGTTGGTATTTGATCGGTCAACCCAATTTATCATTAAAACTTATTCTAATGCAGCTTGGATATATTTAAACAGCATCTTCCATCTGTTTAACACAAAATACCAGTGATTGTAAAAGGGCCAGGTTAGAGACTACACTCCACTTTAGAAAATGCCTTAAAGTGCAGAATAAAGAGGATTTTCTGTTTGTTTAGCAGATTCTTTTATCTAATTCAGTTCAGATACAAGATCAATACAACCTGCAGACTGAGTCACAAAGCCAAGATTGAAGTTGCTCGGATGAAAGATCACAGCAACAGAACACATTTCTTGTTGTAAATATTATTTCTTGTATGAAACATCATCTAACATCCAAGTTAGAAGATTAGAAAAAGAAACTACGTGCAGCTACACAGATGCTGATTTCAGAATTGCATCCCACATGTGTGTTTAAGGGTTGAATGCAGAGGCACTATTTCCTCAGGAGGGTCAATCAGTTTACTTTCTTCTTTTTAAGACGAAGACGAGAGAGACTGAAGCAGTTTTTTAATAATTTAACTGAGAAAATATGCTCCCCTAAATCTCCTCCTACTGCAGTCAGTCTCTCTCCGTATTAAATAACTCTTCGAGCGCCTCTTTCATCCTCGGACCTGTCAGCAGGATGGTCACTTACCAACTTACAAGGTCGTTCTCAACACACACTGATGGCGTGCCGGAGACGCTCTGCATGCTCATCACTGCTCATCACTACTCTAATGTGTGAGGAAGATAAAATGCAGCATCTCCCTCTCCTGCTGCATTATTCTGTCTATATTGTAACCTGGGCCCTGATAACACTGCTCCTCAGTCCGGACTGGACCACCAGTTCAACTCAAACTCAGACTTTCAAGACTGTGAGATAAAACCCAGGCACACACACTGAAACTATACAAGTCAAAGTCAAAGTAAAGTTTTAATTAAAGGTCACTTTACATGACAGTGTGAAGCTGAATACTAACAGAGCCAATAAATTGTACTGCCGGTTCTGGAAAAGCAGACATCTTCAGTGAGGTGAGTTATCTCAACATTTTGCAGAATATATAGTTTATTTGAGAGAGCAGCCAGACATGATGTGTGCTCCTGCATTTTAAACTGTCCCAAATTTGATCCTTAAAAGTAGTGAAGTGCTGCTCTCTAGTGTGTGTCTGAAACATAACACAACAATCACCTGCATGTTGTTGATCCAACCATCCATCTTCTGCATGAAGACGTGCATGACACTCAAACCTTCCACAAAGACTACATGGCCTTTTCCAAACTCCCTGAGATACACTATCAAATTAGTATGAGGCTGGTTGTGATGACACTGAAAAAAAAGCTATTTCAAACATCTGAACATTGAGTTCTTATTTGAATGAAAAGTGGATTTTTAGAAAATTATTGCTTTTACAGGAAAAAAAAGAAAAATCTTTTGCATTTGACCTGTCTGCAGCTCAGATACGAAGGAGTGTGAGGGTTTCCAGAAATCAATTTTGAGAAGATGTTTGTTTTTTTGTTCAAAATGATTTAGATCTAGCTTTTTTTTTTGTTTCTGAACCTTTGGCTTGGTTTGCCACATGATAATTCTTGTTGTGATATTGCAGACAACTGGCATCAGTCTCTCTCTCTCTCTCTCTCTCTCTCTCGCACACACATTCACAGGAATGTTTCTTTAGGTTCAGCTGGTGGTTTGACAGAAAAAAATAACAGATTTATTGAGTGTGATTGTTTACCACATGCTCAGCTTTCGTTTTTTTGCATTTTTTCCCTCCCTGAACGAAAAACATCTTCGAGCTGGACAGTCAGGAACATTATGTTACATCTGAACACAATGAACTTTTCATCCTGCTTTCTAGTTTTATATATGGAGGACATAATCTAATAATTAGATCCCATATGTATGCGATTTTGTGAGATTGTAAACCTCTGTTTATCCAGTAATGCTGAATGGTGATCAGCATGTGATCTCGCCCATCCTCAGAGAGATAAATTGTAGAAGATGGAGAACACAACCTTTAATGTGTGGTGTCACACAAAAGGGGGATATCCCTCAGCAACATCAGGATTTTGAGTAATGGTTTCCATTACTGATTATCAGGGTCCTGCAGGCAGTCCTGGACTCACTGACAGGGAAACATTTGAAGGTCTTCAGCTAATCTCACCAACAAAGATATAGATGGTTGATGGACTGGTCTGTCAATCTGATCCAATCACTGTTCTTTTTCTAGACCCTAGAGTGTGTATATACATGTATATAATGCAGTTTACAAAGCCTTGAATAAGGTTATACCAAACAAAATCCTCTGCAAATCGATAACATAAAATAAGTCATATATCTACGTTGCCATGTTGCGTGATGGAGCAGTCGAGGATCCGCATGAGGATCCGGAGCGCGCGCTGCAGGCTGCAGACCCTGGTCCTGAACGCACCAGGTGGGCTAGTCAGGCCTCATGTGACGCTCGTGCCTTCAGTTCAGCACGTAAAGACTGTTTCACATGGACAGCTGTCCAAGGCCACACACACATACACACACATACACACACACACACACACTTACGCGCCAATCTCCAGAATCTCCGTGCGTCAAGCGTGCCGGAGGACGGCGGGGCGCGACGGAAGCCGACCGGAAATCGTCCTTCAAACAAAAGAAGGCCTCGGCCGCGCGGTGCGTCACCGCGTCTGTATTTGGGGAATCTGGAAACGGAAGTGCTTTTATAGCCTGCGTCGCTTGACTCTGGTGCAAGATGTCGCTCTGTCTCTCCGTATCCAGCCGGAGACCCGACTGCGCATCGCTGACCGTCGCATCCTCGTAAAAAAAAAATAAATAAAATAAACGCGCCCGCTGCTCGCGGCATGTTACATGTAGCGCGAGGCAGACAGCAGACAGACGTCCGAGCCGAGGAAACATGATGGAGCAACACGCGTTTTTCTGCATGTAAAATCGTTTCGGCGTTTCACCGGGTGACCCAGGCGCCCCGAATCCGTCCGAAATACCAGCGGTAGGAAAAAGGAGGCGCGCGCCTGGATATTGTTGTCAAACAGCTGACAGATGTGGTGAAATGGAAACGGCTCTCAACATCTGCCCGCGAGTCTGTCGGAGCTGAAGGTGAAGCAGGATTTTTCGGGGGTGGGGGGGTCCTCGACAGTGAGGTGCGATGGAATAAAATGCTGCGCATTTCCACCACATGTCATCACAGGCAGAGAAAAGCTTTTTCTCTGTCAGGAATTTATTCTTGACCTTTTATTTTTTTTTCCGTCTAGGCTCGTGCTGTCTTCTTCTGCTGCGCAACGAGGAGGATGGTCTTTGCCCTACATGTGATTGTCATGTCGTCGGCGTTTTTCAACCCCAGTTTTGCTTTCAGCTCTCACTTTGACACAGGTAAGGGTCAAACCGACAGATCCCCCACACAGCTGCATTTATTCATACACTTTCTTTTATTTCCCCCTCCATGGTAGGGATGACTGCTCTCTGGATGTGGTTGCCTGCAATGTGTGCTGTATCATACACAAATTGTCTCACCCTCCAGCTGTAGCATCATTGCCTTATCATTATCATCATCTTCATCACCACCACCACCAGCAGCATCATGAGCATCTTCCTCATCATCATGACACAACTGAGCCCGAAGCTCAAAACCCGAGCTGAGGTATGATCATATCACGCCTCTCGGTCCCCTTCTGCTTTGGTGACAAGAGGGTTAAAAGTTTTACCTGCACTAAATCTGCATAGTCCTGCACGTACCTCCCTGCAGCTGAGTGTGAGCTTGTGTGCATTATGAGTGTGTGTGTGTGTGTGTGTGTGTGTGTGTGGTTGTGTTTTTTTGAGGTTGCGGTTCTCGGGTGCTCGTATCGGATGCAGCATTTAATCACCACGGCCTGTCAGGAGGAATGATGGGATCCCAGGTGCTTGCTGCAGTGCTCCGGGACCTCGTCGAGTCGAGCCCTCACGCAGGGCTGCGAGAGCTTGAATTAGAGCAGAATAAATAACTGTGTGCAAATGTAAACAGGACTGAAAGAGTCTCCCGCACTGGCTGCAGTGTGCCGAGCATATAAATGACAGTCAGCACAGTGGCTCTCAAGTTTCCAGCTCTGTATGTCCTCCTCAAACCAGTCAGTGATCCCTGATCCTTCTCAGTCTGACTGTACCCCCTCCCCGCCCCTCCCCCCCGTGACTCGTCCCACGTCTTTCTCTTCTAGTTCTTTCCTCAGTCAGAAAAGCAATGTGTAAAGTACAAACAAGTTACTGCTAAAAATACAGTTAGAATATGCACACAAAAGTCAGCATATTTGATATTGTTGGTAGAAACGTTTCTAATTTGATCATGTTGGTCATTCCCGGTGAATTGGTGAGAACCTGTTTAAGGTCAGTCGAGCAGAGAAAAGCCATTTAGCGGTGAGAAACACACACTGTGGGTGCTGAGCTGGCTGTGCTCCGTCCTGGGAGCTGTGAAATGATACAGACCTACCAGAGGAGTGTAATGTTTTAATTTGGAGCAGGGATAAATGGATCCCAACTGAATTATGGGTAAAATGTCGGCTAACTGTGGCTCTTGAGAGCCATCTTTAATTTAATTATGTTGGTGTTTTTTTTCCGACCCGGAGGACATCGCAGGTTTTGCGAATGTCCCATCAGGATTATGTCGTGAAGCGGGATTGCTGGTCTTAAGTGGCCTCAGTGACAGGTCAGGTGGATCCTGTACATGCAAGACTGGTTCATCTGAGGTGGAGAGGGTGGGGCACGAGCGGGACGTATCTTGTAAATAGAAGGTGCAAAAGGAAGGAGCCGGGATCATCGTTCCTGTCATGATGATTTAAATTTCTCATAAGAACGGCCCCTCACTTGCAATTCCTCTCCTTTCTAATAATTGGACTGAGAATCAATGTTGCCTAGGCAATAGAGGGGGGCGTGTGAGAGGGAACCAATCATTCTCGTGGACACCGCTAAGGACAGAGAAATGCTTAGGATGCCTCGAAGGGGAGGGACACACTCTCTGAGAGGAGCAACATTCAATTAACTGTAGTTGCCGAATTCAGTGTGAGCAGATTCAGAAAAAGACACTCATCTTAACGGCAACCTTGAGTTATATGGCAGGACCGAGGAGGATATTTTACGTTAATTTTATTGTATCAACCTGTCAGACGTGTCACCCTCCCTCCAAGTACAGTCCATTTGTGTGAGTTACACATGCGCCCACGTCCATGTGCGCGTGTGCACGTCAAAACGGTGCCCGATTTGACATTTAGGCAGAAATTCCGTCAGCATGTGAACCGTAGAGCCTCCACAGCAGCTCCTTCCCTCCACTGCCCCAGGCCGTGGGAGAACACAGTGTGCTCTACCTCTGCACACCCTCGCTGAAACAGTCATACATGAATAAGCAGAAAACACACGTGTGTGCTGCTCACACACACACACACACACACATAGACACACGCACACGCACGAACCCTTAGAGATGGAGGAAAACAACCATGGGGCCACATTGCATGGTGTTATGTAAGCCATCAGCAGGAAACAGACACACCGCAGCAGCGTTGTGGATTTCCTGCCTTCATCATGCTTCACATGACCGGGCTGGGATTCGTCTGTGCCCACGAGGAACGCACTCTGCTGTGTGTGTGGCATTCTGCACCAACTGCAGCTCGCAACTGCACCTGGCTGGCTGTAGCTTCAGCACCATGGAGAGCTCCCCCATCAGGAGAGCATGTGTGTGCGTGTATGTGTGTATGTATGTGTGTTTGACAGGTAGGTTATTGATAATCCGGCTGCATCCGATGCACAGAATTATCATCCACTGGCTAATTGTGAGAAGAGATGACTGACCGCATTTGATGCTCCAGTGGGCTGATAATGCAGCGCCGCAGGAAGCTGTCTGTCAGCGCTCTCCTCCGATGCCTGGAGGTGGCAGTGGCATCCAGTGTGCATGTTCTGAATGGTATTTTGACGTATTAACTAACACGCCAGCGTTGTTTCATCGCCGATACGTGCTCGGGCGTCTCGATTCGATCGCATCCCGCCTACGGGGAAGCTCACATGCGTCGTCCTCACATGCACACGGACGCATGACTGCCGGCTGTAACTAAGGTGGTAGTCATGCAAGGGAGGAAAGAAGTTAAAAATGGCATCTTGGTAGCTCCCAGTGCTCCTCCCACTGACTCGGTCAGTACAAGCCAGTCGCTGCTGACTGTTTGATTATTCATCTCTCCATGTGTAACACCAAGCACTTTAGTTACATAAGTCTGCCTCTGGGGGAACTGGAATAAGAATGAAGTGGATTTAGGCGGTGAAGGGAAACCATCTATCGCTCTCCCCCTGCTCTCTGTGTGATGATGTGGTTGATGCAATGCTTTTTTTTGTCACAGTCATTGAAGGTGTGTGTGTGTGCGTGTGTGTCTGCATCTGCAGTGACATGGGTGTTGGTTTCTAGAAGCTCATATGCAGTAATTAATTTGTCATAAAGCACTCCACGCCCCTTGTTCAATTTACTTCAAAAGCTGAAGTACTCCAGCAGCAATTAAGCAACATGTAATTTGGTGAAGGATAAAGACTTTTTATTCCTTTCTTCAATTTTGAAAACAAGACTGATGTTAAATTTACAAGGGTTCTGCAGAAGACAGCAACTAATTTGAGAAGTTGAAAATATTTTTTTTGGAAAATGTGTAAGAGTCAGAGTATATTTCCAGCAATGGCATCAAAAAAAGTTATAACAAATAATTAACGCACACACACATGCACGCACGCACACCCCCCCCCCCCCCTTTGTCTGTATCATGAGACTCTGGCTGAAATCGTCCATAGTGCATATTTGTATGTCTGCATATGTTGAGCACATGCATCTAATTTGTGTTTTTGCAGCCAGAAGCACGAAACACGTCCAGACTCCTGGAATGTGAGTGCAGAGCTGTGCTCTGTCAGGCTCTGAGCCTCTCATGCTTGCTTTTAAGCGAAACAACAGCATAAAATTAATATGAGCATCAAATGCTTGCGGTCTATAATAAACCTCCTTTTATTCCTGATTTGAATGTGAGAGTCAGAAATGTAGAATTACCCTGTAATATAATCTACAATATGGATTCTTTCCATTGAAAGCATGCATAGTTATTGTACCCTTTCTGTCAGTGACAGGCTAGTGTTGGTGTTTACTTTCCCTTTCGGTCCAGAGCTTTGTAGTTAATATACATATTTGATACAGTTAATCTGGGTAATGTAAAAGTAAAGCTCAAACTGTTGTTAAGTCAGGAATTGTTTGAGCTTATAGGAGATTTGGAGCGGGCTGCTCTCCAGTGCCATCTCTTCCATCTGTCCATTGAAATGAATGGCATGGAAATCCTGCATTAGAGCAGCCATTTGTAACCGCAGATTTTAATTATTTAATCTGTTCTTCTGGCTTTCCTTCACGGCTTGTTCACCACTGATACATTTGTGAAAATTAGTCGCAAAGCGAGACAAAACTCTCCTTAGGTTGGTCATCAATGTGTGTCTTATAGGAGTTTAGTTCTTACGTGTTTTTCAGGTGCGTTATGAACACATAAAACATTGTGCCAGGCTAATTGATAAATACCTTCCAGTTTATGTATGTGCCCAAATCCAGCAGTTTTCCCCCAAAATCTGAGCCAGCAGCCCACATTTAAAATACAGGCCAGCAGGGGCTGCTAGTCGTCTCTGAAAGGACCTGAGCCTGTTTACAGTAATGTCTGATATTAATACTACATGTTTTTATCTTATCACTCCTGTCAAAGGTCATGTTTTGCAATTTTTTTTAATCTAAAGAATTTAGTCAGAAGATACACTAGAGTGTCTATTTGGACACTTTCTCTCCGGCTTGGTGCCCTTCCTCAGGCCATCAGGGGACTTGTGTGACAGGCCTGTAATGCTGATCCATGCTGGTCCTCCTGGGCTCCCACTCCCAGTTAATGACAGTTATCATGGCTCTCTGCAGGCCGGCACATCCCTCCGCCATCTGCAGTCATTCACAGACGGCACGATTAGGGAACAGCGGAGAGGATGTAAGTCGGTGGAGGATACCGTATCCTGTCATTAATCACACCATGCCTTTTCCTTTCGCTGTGCACGTGTGTGCGTTTGCGGACTGCGCTCTCGTCTCATCTGCAGCCTCTCAATCTCCAGCACACCGTCTCCCCCGCCGTCCGTCTTTCCTTTATCTCCTGCACTCCTCACACTTTCCTAAGACTTAAGCATCCTGCCGTTGCTCTCGATGTCTCTCTTTTCTTCATGCGAC